>NC_138046.1:31689725-32016095 GCF_964194185.1 Rhinolophus hipposideros
CCCCACCTCCCTTACCCTCTGGTAACCACTAAACTGTTAAGAGGGAAGTTTATATCATTACAGGCCTATCTCAAGAAAGAAGAAAAATCTCAAATAAGTATCCTAACGTTACACCTTAAGTAACTAGAAAAAGAAGAACAAATGAAACCCAAGGTCAGCAGAAGAAAGGACATAATAAAAATTAAAGCAGAACTAAATTAAATAGAGAACAAAAAGACCGTAGAAAAAATTAATGTGACAAAGAGCTGGTGTTTTGAAAAGATTAACAAAATTGACAAACCCTTTGCTAGACTCACTAAGATAAAAAGAGAAAAGACACTAACAAACAAAATCAGAAATGAAAAAGGGGAAGGAATCATGAATGCCACTGAAATACAAAGGATCATCCAAGAATACAATGACGGACTATATGCCATCAAATTCAATAACCTAAAAGTAATGGACAAGTTCTGAGAAATATATAGCCTTCCAAGGCTGAACGAATAAGAACTGGAAAATCTAAATTGACTGATCACCAGTAATGAAACTGAATCAGTCATCCAAAATCTTCCCAAAAGCAAAAGTCCAGGACCAGATGGCTTCACTAATATATTCTACCAAAGCTTCAAAGAGAATCTAATACCAGTCCTGCTCAAACTCTTCCAAAAAATTGAAGAAGAGACAGTACTCCCTAACACATTTTATGAGGCCAACATTACCCTGATAGCAAAACCTGGTAAGGATAACACACAGAAAAAGAAAACTACAGACCAATATCTCAGATGAATAGAGATGCAAAAATCCTAAACAAAATTCTTGCAAATCGAATGCAGCAATACATTAAAAAGTTTATTCCTCACGACCAAATGTTGTTTACCCCAGGGGCACAAGGATGGTTCAACATATGCAAGTCCATCAATGTGGTACATCACATAAATAAAATGAAGGACAATAAAAACCATGTGATTATATCAATTGATGCTGAAAAAGCATTTGAGAAGACACAACATCCATGTATGATTAGAACACTTAATAAAATAGGTATAAAAGGAAAACACCTTAACCTAATAAAGGCCATATGTGACAAACCTTCAGTTAATCTCATAATTAATGGTGAAAAACTTAAGCCCTTTGCTCTATGTTCAGGAACTTGGCAGGGCTTTCCCCTATCACCTCTGCTTTTCAACATAGTATTGGAAGTCCTTGCCATCGCAATCAGGAAAGAGAAAGAAATTAAAGGCATCCAAATTGGGAGTGAAGAAGTTAAATTGTCACTCTTTGCAGATGACATGATGCTATACATAGAAAACCCAAAGACTCCAGCAAAATGCTATTAGAAACAATCAACAAATACAGTAAATTTGCCAACAAAATCAACGTACAAAAGTTCATTTCATTCTTATATACTAACAGTGAAATCTCAGAAAAACAAATGAAAAGAAAATCCTTTTGCAATTGCAGCAAAAATAATAAAATACCTAGGAATAAACTGAAGCAAGGATGTGAAAGACCTATATGCTGAAAACTCTAAGACATTTTTAAAAGTAATTGAAGAATACAGAAAGAAATGGAAAGATGTTCCATGCTGATGGATTTTAAGAAGCAACATAGTTAAAATGGCCATATTACCCAAAGCAATGTACAGATTTTATGCACTTCCAGTGAAAATCCCAATGGCATTTTTTAAAGACACAGAACAAAAAATCATCAGATTTGTTTGGAACCACAAAATACCCCGAATAGCCAAAGCAATCTGAAGAAAAAAGAACAATGCCGGAGGTATCACACTCCCTGACTTTAGCTTGTACTGCAGGGCAACAATAATCAAAACAGCATGGTGTTGGCAGGCAAACAGACACATAGATCAATGGAACAGAATAGAAAGCCCCGAAATAAATCCATGCCTATGTGGTCGTTTAATCTATGACAATGTAAGCAATAATTTATGGTGGGGTAAAAACAGTCGATTCAATAAATGGTGCTGGGGAACCTGGACAGACACATGCAAAAAAAATGAAGCTGGACCACCTCCTTACGCCATGTAGAAGAATAAATTCAAAATGGCTTAAATAGTTAAATATAATATCTGAAATCATAAATTCCTAGAAGGAAATATAGGAAGAAACTTTACAGACATTACTTGGAGTAAGATTTTTACTGATATCTTCACTCGGGCAAGGGAAGTAATAGAAAAAATAATTGTGGGATTACATCAAACTAAAATGTTTTTCACAGCAAAGGAAACCATCAATAAAATAAAAAGGGATCCTAGTGAATGGGAAAAAATACTTTCTAATGATATATCCGATAAGGGGTTAATATCCCAAATTTATAAAAAACTCACTCAACTCAACTCTAATAAAACAAAACAAAACAAAACAAAAAAAACAATTGAAAAATAGGCAGAGGACATGAAGAGACATTTTTCTAAAAAAAGACATACAGATGGTAAATAGACATATGAAAGAATGCTCAACCTCACTAATCATTAGATAAATGCAAATAAAAACCACAATGTGATACCACCTCAACCAAGTCAAAATGGCTATCACCAATAAATCAACAAACAACAAGTGTAGATGAGGATGTGGAGAAAAGGGAACGCTTGTGTATTGTTCGTGGGATTGTAGATTGGTGCAGCCAGTATGGAAAACAGTATGGAGATATCTCAAAAATCTGAAAATGGAACTACCTTATGATCTAGCAATTCCACTACTAGGTATCTATAGGAAGAAATCCAAAACTTGAATTCAAAAAAATGTATGCACCCCTATGTTTATTGCAGCACTATATACAGTAGCCAAGACATGGAAACAACCTAAATGCCCACAGGCAGATGACTGGATTAAGAAACTGTGGTGCATTTGTACAATAGAGTATTACACAGCCATGAAGAAGAAAGAAGTCTTACCATTTGCAACAACATGGATGGACCTAGAGAACATTATGTTAAGTGAAATTAAGTCAGACAGAGAAAGACAAATACCATATGATCTCACTTATATGTGGAATCTAAAGAAAAGAATAAATGAATGAACTAATCAGAAACAGTTTCAGAGACATAGAGGAAAAACTGAGGGTTGCTAGATGGGACTGGGTATGGGGATAAGGGGGAAGGTGAGGGGATTAGAAAGCACAGTCAGTAATCACAAGATTGCCAAGGCATTACGAAAGTGAATTTGGGAATGTAATGAATAGTGTTGTAAAGATTTTGTAGGGTATCCGATGGACACTTGTCTCATTAGGGAGAACACCTCAAGGATGATGTAGATGTCTGATCACTGCACTGTACATCTGAAGCTGAACAATAATGAATGCCTATATATATATATATATATATATATATATATATATACACACATACATATATTTACAAGAAGCGGAGTACAGCAATAGGAATAGAGACAGTGGAAATGCAATGGCTGTGTGCAATGTCAGAGGGATAGTGGATGGGGGAGGGAGGATGTCATTGTGTGAGGGATATAAATGATAAATGTCTGACTATTACATTGTTTTGTGCATCTGAAACTGAAAAAGAAATGTTATAAAAGAAAGATAAAAAAAGTATCTGAATGCTGATGGTAAGCACTTTGAGCACCTTCTGTAATTATAGAAGTCAAATGTGACTTGTATTCATTCTGTTATTGGTATATGTTAAATATTATAATTTTAATGGTTTATTCCTTTTTAGAAACATGTACACATTTTTTGGCACCATCTGTATATGTACCACCTCTTCTTTATCCAGTTGTTATTGACAAGCACTTTGGCTGCTTCCATATTTTGGCTATTGCAAATAGTGTTGCAGTGAACGTGGGGTGCATATATCTTTTTAAATTAGTTTTTTGGATTTCTTTGGATAAATACCCAGATGTGGAATTGCTGGGTCATAAGATAGGTATATTTTTAAGTTTTTAAGGAAACTCCAAACTGCTTTCCATAGTGGCTATACCAAGTTAGAATCCTATCAACAGTGCACCATGGTTTCCTTTTTTCCAGATCTTTGCTAACACTTGTTTGTTCATGATATCCATTCTGACAGTTGTGAGATGATATCGCATTGTGGTTTTAATAGGCATTTCTCTGATGATTGATTGGTGACATTGAGAATCTTTTCATGTCTATTAGCCATCTGTATATACTCTTTAGAGTAATGTCAATTCAGGTCCTCTACCATTTGTTAATTGGATTATTTTTTCAGTGTTGAGTGGTATGAGTTGTTTATAAATTTTGGATATTAACCCCTTATCTGATGTATCATTCATGAATCTCTTCCACCTTCCAGTAGGATATCTTTTTGTTTACTTGATCATTTTCTTTGTGGTGCAAAAACTTTGTAGTTTGATATAGTCTCATTTGTTTATTTATTTATTTTTGTTTCCCATGCCCGAGGAGATAGATCACAAAAAATGTTTGACACTACTAAGAGCAGTGTCATCTATGTTTTCATCTAGGAGTTTTATGTTTTAAGGTCTTACATTTAAGTCTTTGAACCATTTTAAGTTTATTCTTCTGTATGGTGTAAGAAAGTGGTACAGGTTCATTTTTTTGCATGTATCTGTCCAGTTTTCCCAATGCAATTTATTGAATAGACTATCTTATCCCCATTGTATATTCTTCCCTCCTTTGACATGGATTAAATGACAATGTAGGCATGGGTTTATTTCTGGGCTTTCTATTCTGTTTCATTTTTCTATGTGTCTGTTTTATTACTATGGCCTTGTAATATAGTTTGATATCAGGTAGCATGTATCCTCCAAGTTTGGTATTCTTTCTCAAGATTGCTGTGGCTATTTGGAGTATTTTGTGGTTTCATATAACTGTTAAGATTACTTGTTCTAGTTCTCTGAAAAATGCCATCAGTATTTTGATAGGGATTGCATTGAATCTGTAGATTGCTTCAGATAGTATGGACATTTTAATAATAGTAACTCTTCCTATCTATGAGCATGGCATATGCTTCCGTTTATCTGTATCTTCAATTTCTTCAGTGTTTAATAGTTTTCTGAATACAGGTCTTTTACCTTCCTGGCAAAATTTACTTCTAGGTATTCTTTAATGCAATTGTAAATGGGATTATTTTATTAATTTTCTCTTTTTTATAGTTTGTTATTGGTGTAACCAATTTATGAATATTAATTTTGTATCCTCCTACTTTACTGAATTCATTTTTCAGTTCTAATAATTTTCAATGGAATCTGTAGGGTACTATATACAGAATATCGTGTCATCTGCAAACAATGACAGTTTCACATTCCAATTTGGATGCCTTTTATTTATTTATTTTTCTTGTCTGTTTTCTGTGGCTAGGACTTCCAGTACTATGTTGAATAAAGTGTTGATAGTAGACATCCTTATCTTGTTCCTGATCTTAAGGAAGATGCTTTTTGGTTTTCTCTGCTGTGTATGATATTAGATGTTGGTTTGTCATATAAAATTTTATTATGTTGAGTTATGTTCCCTCTATTCCCACTTTGCAAACAGTTTTTATCGTAAATGGATGCTAGATTTTGTCAGATGTCATTTCTTCATCTATTGATATGATCATATGATTTTTATTTTTCATTTTGTTTACGTGGTGTATCATAGTTAATTATTTGTGTATATTGAACCAACCTTGCATCACAGTAGGAAATTCCACTTGATCATGGTGTATGATCCTTTTAATGTATTGCTGAATTCAGTTTGCTAATATTTTGATGAGGATTTTTGCATCGGTTCATCAGGGATATTGACCTGTGGTTTTCTTTTTGGTAGTATCTTTGTCTGGTTTTGGAATCAAGGTATTGATTGCCTGGTAAATAAGCTTGAGATCTTTCCCCCCTCTTGAAGTTTTTAGAATAGTTTTAGAAGGATAAGTGTTAATTCTTTTTTGAATATTTGGTAAAATTCACCTTTGAAGCTATCCATCCAGTTCAAGAATTGTTTATTTGGGGATTTTTATTACGGATTCAATTTCATTTGTAGTAATCAGTCTGTAGAGAATTTTGGATTCTTCTTTCATTTAGCCTTGGAAGATTCTATGTTTCTTGGAATTTACTCATTTCTTCCAGATTGTCCAATTTGTTGGCATATAACTGTACATAATATTTTCTTATAATCCTTTGTATTTCTGTGATGTCAGCTGTCCCTTGTCCTCTTTCATTTGTGATTTTGTTATTTAGGTTCTCTCTTTTTTTCTTCATGAGTCTGGTTAAAGATTTATCAGTTTTGTTTATCTTTTCAAGGAACCAGCTCTTGGTTTCACTGATCTTTTGTATTGTATTTTAAGATTCTATTTTGTTTATTTCTCCTCTAATCTTTGTTTTTATTATTCCTTCTACTCACTTTGGGCTTTGTTTGTTCTTCTTTTTCTAGTTCTTTTCGATGTAAGGTTAATTTTTTTATTTGTGATTTCTCTTCTTTTTTGAAGTAGCCCTGTATTGCTATGGATTTCCCTCTGGACTACTTTTGCTGTATCCAATAGATAGTTTTTTTCCAATGGAACTGAGGCAGCTGCCTTTTATTGGGGACCATGGGTTGATTGGCTTCACTCAAAGGCCACACACTTGATCTTGAAGTCACTCTTTGCTGCCAGGTAGTTGATGGCCTCCAGACTGAGGCAGTTGGGGAACTCGAATGTGTATTCATCTGGCAGCTTGATGATGAGGTCTGCCTGATCAAAGGAGATGCACAACTCCGTGACAATTCCAGGATGGAAGGGAATGAGAGATGTCTGCTGTGTTGTCCCCCAGGTCCCACATTCATTGCTGTTACCCACAATGGTGTTGGTGTCCCCATGTATATTGAAGTGAGGTTTAAAGTGCAGGCACACGTTGTTGCTGTCTTTGCCCTGGTTCAGTACGAAGCTTTTGGCGTTAGGGAAAACCTCGCCCTGCACTCTGAGGCACTCCTCAGGTTTGAGATTCAGGTTGCTGGTGACCAGACTACTGGCTAAGGACAGGAATATGGTCCTGGGAACTGTGGCATCAGCTGTCTGAAGACTCCACCAGAGACATATATCCAATAGATTTGGGGTCATTGTGACTTTATTTTCATTTGTCTCAAGGCACCTTTTGATTTTTTTCCCATGTTCTCATTTTTGTTCATTGTTATCTTATTCATTGTTTAGTAGCATGATATTTAGCCTCCATGTGTTTCTGTGTTTTTGATGTTTTATTTGGTGGTTTGTTTGCTATTGATTTCTAGTTTCATACCACATGGTCTGAGAGGACACTTGATATGATTTCAATCTTCTTGAATTTGTGGAGACATGTTTTGTGTCCTAACATGTGATCTATCTTGGAAAATGTTCCAGGTCTACTTGAAAACAATGTCTAAAATAAATGAAGAAACAAAAACTCATAGACACAGACTATAGTTTAGTGGTTACAAGAGGGTGGGGTGGTAGTAGTTGAGGGTAAAAGGGATCAAATATGTGATGAGGGAAGGAGAACTGACTCTGGGTGGTGAACACACAACATGATATATAGATGATATATTACAGAATTGTGTACTCGAAACCTATGTAAGTTTACTAACAATTGTCACCCCAATAAACTTTAACTAATAAAATAAAATAAAATAAAAATAAAAAGATAAAAGTGAGCAGTTCACTCTAAATAAATAAATAAATAAATAAATAAATAAATAAATAAATAAATAAATAAATAGAAAGAAAGAAAAGAATGTCTATTCTGCTCCTGGAATGAAATGTTCTAAAAATGTTAATTAAATCCATGTGGTCTATTGTGTTACTTAAGGTTGCTGTGTTTTTTTGTTGTTGTTGATTTTTTTTTTTTTTTTGAGTCTGGAAGATCTGTCCATTGGTGTCTATGAGGAATTAAAGTCCTGTGCTATGACTATGTTACTGTTGCTCTCTCCCTTCATGTTGGTCAGTTTTTACTTTATATATTTAGGTTCTCCTATTTTGGTTGCATAATTGTTTCCAGTGGTTATCTTCTTGCTGCATTGATTTTTTTTTTATCATTATGAGTTGTCCTTTGTCTCTTATGATAGCATTTGTTTTAATGTCTATTGTGTCTGATGCAAGTATTGGTGCTCCACCTTTTTGTTTGTTTATTTGTTGTCCTTTGCATGAAATATCTTCTCTTTACTTTCAGCTCTGTGTGTCTTTCAATCTAAAGTGGGTCTTTTGTAGACAGCAGATGTATAGGTTTTGTTTTCTTATCCATTCACCTACCCTATGTCTTTTGATTGTTGCATTTAATCCATTTACATTTAAAGTGAGTGTTGATAAGTATGTAGTTATTTCCCTTTTATTATTCATATTCATTTTTTTTCTTTTTTTCTCATCCTTCTTTTAAAAGAATTATCTTTAGTATTTAATGTAATAATGGTTTGGTGGTGATGACTTCCTTTAGGTATTTCTTGTCTAGGAAGCTATTTATCTCACCTTCAATTTTAAATAATAGCCTTTCTGGGTAGAGTACCCTTGATTGTAGGTACTTGCCAATCCCTTCTGGCCTGCAAAGGTTCTGTTGAGAAACCTGCTGATGGTGTTATGTGAGCTCCCTTATTGGTAACTAACTGTCTTTCTCTTGCTCCTTTTAAGATTCTTTCTCTGTCTTTAACCTTTGGCATTTAAATCATGCTGTGTCTTGGTGTGGGCCTCTTTGGGTTCATCTTGTTTGGGACTTTCTGTTCTTCTTGAGCTTTTATGATTATTTCCTTTGCCAGGTTAGGCATTTTTTCCATCATTATTTCTTCAAATAGATTTTAAATTCCTTGCTCTCTCTCTTCTCCTTTTGCTACCCTTATGATGCAAACAATTTTATGCTTAGTATTGTCCCTAAGATCCCTTAGTGTATCCTCATTTTTTAATTATTTTTTTCTTTTTCCTGTTCTGATTGGGTATTTTCTGCTACCTTGTCTTCCAAATCATTGATTCAAACCTCTGCTTCATCTAATCTGCTGTTGATTTCTTCTGGTGTATTTTTCATTTCAGTTATTGTATTCTTCATTTCTAACTGGTTCTTTTGTATAGTTTCTTTGTCATTTTTTATGCTTACTATTTCTTTGTTGAGGTTCTCACTAAGTTCCCTGAGCATCCTTATAGCCAGTGTTTTGAACTCCATCTCTCTTAGGTTACTTGACCTCATTTCTTTGACTTATTTTTCTGGACTTTTCTCCTATTCTTTTATTTGGGACATGATTCTTTCTTTCCTCATTTTGGCTGCCTTTCTGTGTTTGTTTCTATGTATTATGTAGATCTCTTATGTCTCTTAGTCTTCACTGGGTGGGCTTATGTAGCAGGTGTGCTATATGACCCAGTGGTACAATCTTCCTTATCAACTGAACTGTGTGCAGGAGTTCCCTTGTGTGGGTTGTGTGTGCCCTCCTGTTGTAGTTGAGCCTTGATTTTTGTTGGCACGTCAGTGGGTGGTATGGACCCTCAAGCTGACTGGCTGTGAAGATTGGTGAAGCCCACTGTGTGTGATCTGCTGTATAGGGGCTGACCACTCAGAAGGGGATTTTGCCCCAGTGGGCTTTTGTGACTGTTGAGACCACCCTTTGTGTGTGTTGCTTGTAGGGCTAATCCAGTAGTGCTCTGTTGTGGTCTGAAGCTGCTTCCAGTTCTGTTGGTTCTGGGGTCTCTTGGGATGGTCTCTTGTGCAGGCTAATATCAGCTGTTGCCTGTGACTAGCCAGCCACTACATGGTTGGAGCTACAGAGATAGCTACATTTGGTCACTGCCTCTTCTGGACCTGGAGGTGTGTGTGAGAGGCCACACTGAGAACCGATGCTGGCTGCCACCAGTACCGGCTCTGGGGAAGCTCAGCAAAAGGCCCAGGGTTCTCCAAGTCCTGACACCATCTGCCGGCTACCCTAAGTCTCAGCCTCTGTAAGAGACTTGGGAGATGCACTATTTGGGTGAGGCCGGATCCCAGTTAGTCATCAGGGAGAAGTGAATGGTATTCACCAGGTTAATGCAGATTCATCTTTGGGGCCAGTGCTGGTCCTGGGCATCCCACAAAAGTAGCACATCGCACCAAGGCCCAACCCCACCACCCTTGGTCCTGCAGACCCAGGACTTTTCTCAGAAAGACTGCAGCATGTGTTGGGTCTGGTTGCGTGCCATCAAAAGTGTCTCCAGTGGTTCAGAGGCAAGGCATGCTGTTTGCTGCTGGTAGAGCCTCCTGTGGTGTGCGGGGCAGAGCTCTTTGTCCTGCCACCAAAAATGCCTCAGGTGGTGCATGATTTGGGTAGGGTGGGGACCCAGGTAATCACTGTGGAGGAGAGTAAGTATTGTTCATCAAGTTAATGCACATTCAGTTTTGGCCATGTTTGGAAAGGCTCAGCACAGGAAAGATGTTTCCCACTGCAGGGTACATGGAATGAAAGCTCAACACAGGGACAATGGTAGTTGTCCTTCTAACCCTAATCCTGAAGCCATAGAACTCAGTCTTTCACCTTCTGGGTTACCTTCAGTCTGCCAGAGTGCAGAGTCTGTGTCTGAGAGTGAGAGAGTCTGTATGAGGGCCCTTGAAGAAGATGGCTGTGTTTCAAGCAGCCTTCCATCCCACTGGAAGTGACAGATGAATCCCTGCTGATTTTGACAGCCAGATGTTGTAAGGGCACCTCTTCAAAGCACTGGGTGCCCTGTGTGGGTCTGTGAACCCTCCCTCCTAAGGTGGGGTCCTCTATGGCTGAGATATCCCTCCCAATTCTCAACCACCACACATGAGTGTGGGACCAGCCTGTTTTGTGTTTCTGCTATTCCTGCCAGTCTCAAACATAGTTTCTTCTTTATATTCATAGTTACATGACTTCTGTTCAGCTAGTTTTCTGATGGTTCCCCAATTGGCTGTTCTACAATTTAGGTTTAATTTCAATGTGGTCAGGGGAGGAGGGAAACACAGTGTTTAACTACTCTGCCATCCTGAGAAGAACCTCAAATAATGCCACTAATTAAATAACAGTTTTAATATATTAAAAAAGTTAATGCCTTTGGAATCTGTGCATAGCCTCAATGAGCTTACACTCTGATGAAAGCATTTCTCTAAAGTGAACTCTGTGGTTAGATTAATGGTACTGTCTGGGTTCTGCTCAGTAGAACTTATGAGACTGAGTGGGATGGACAATAAAAAATGAACAGACAGCCATAAAAATGAAAACCTCTCCCACTGCTTTCTAAACTCTTTGATCTAAATGCAGCTCAAAAGATGAAACAAGTATTAGAAGTACTTTTTAGCACTTATTAAACACTCAACTTTCTATTGCTAAGCAGTGACTTAGGATGGACTGAGGCTCAAGTTAGATCTATTTTAATATTGATTCTGGCCTGAAATAAGTGTTTATGTCCTTGAAATAACTTTCTGGTGGTTGTTGATTCATTATTTTCTTTATATATTAAATAGGAGTAAATAGTCCTTTGGTCTTCTTGAAGTTCTGAATGGGCTAATTAGCCATTTTGTAAACCAGTATAGAACAGTGTTTAATCTAGATAGATTAATTTATAGTCTTGTACTGAAATGCAATTAAAATATAGTTGCAACTAGTTTTTAGTCCCTAATCATCAATTGCTGTTACTCTGTACATGAATTGGTTGGTAAATTTTATTGGCTTATTTTCCTGGACAAAACACAGTGTCTAATAACAGTCTCTGATCCAGAAAGCTGCAGAGCAAAACTGTTGGCTTCAGATTGCTAAGCAAAACTTGTCCATGCCCCATTTTAAAGATATAGGGATAAAGATTGTCCTTTTTGTTTTGGTGTTTTTCATTTCCTTGATGTTCTCTGTGTACTTGACAATACCTGCCTTATGAACTTGAAAAGAAATAAGGCTATTTTCTTGTTGCAATTTAAGTCAGTGTTCACTTATTTTGTTCTTTCTACATAAATGCCAAGTACAATGGCAATCAATCTATCAGTTTGTCTGCTACTGCTATTTAAAAGTAAATTTCAATATTGAAGCTTACCTATTCACTCATGTATCCTGTCACTCAACAAATATTTATGTATGACTACACTGCTCAAAGTATTGTGCTACATCGACACTATAATGTTTTTTGTGAACATAGCAAGGCAATTTCTTAAAGTTTGCAGTTAGTCAAAGTTTTAAAATATCAGATGTTTACTAGAATGAGCACAAATGGGTGATAATATTTATCAGTAAGCATAGTCCATTTTCACAACTTTAATATTTAGTAACTAATTGTTTAAAGAGCAACATATTTGCTAAATGAGTGATTTTTTTGGAAATTTAAATAATTTGACTGGTAGCTCTTTAAGAAAACACAAATTTTTCTGTAACAGTCTATGTAATCATGTGATTCACATTGCTAAGCATATTTCTTGGGAAGGTACATTACTTCAGGAAGAACATAAGAAATACTGTATTATGTTTGTGTCACATATCTCTGTTTTAACACATTTAGGAAATCAATTTGAACAAATTAAAAATTAGTGGGGCTTTGGGATTGTGAGAAGGTTATTTAGAATTGTTGCTAACAGCTCTTTGCACCTTAGGTGAGATTTTGAAAAATGCTTGGCGTTGCTTTACAACATTGTTTGATGTTGTAGAAATGAGATTTTGTAATTGTGTTCACACACACACACACACACACACACACACACACACACACACACACACAGTTGGGTTACATGAGCCACTGTAAAAAATCAATTGGGAGCTCTTAACAACTTGGTTGCTGGTTCGATTCCCACATGGGCCAGTGAGCTGTGCCCTCCACAACTAGATTGAAGGATAATGACTTGGAGCTGATGGGCCCTGGAAAAACACACTGTTCCCCAGTATTCCCCAATTTTAAAAAATAATTGAATCCAAGGAGGAGTTCATAGGAACCTCTTATTTATAGCGTGTCTGTTGGCACTCTATAAAGTGCAGGTAACAACCTGGACTTATGATTTGTTTCTGAAGGGGGTTGGGTTGGTGGAATCTCCAGCTTGTAGTAGGTCTTTCATAAGAACAGGTACAACCTGGGCTTGTGCTTGGCCTCTGAAGTGACAGGGGTGGGGTGCAGTCTGTGGCACTAAGCCTTTAACCTGTGGAATCTCTGGTTAGATAATGTCAAAATTGAGTTGAATTATAGGACGCCCAGCCCAGCTGGTGTCCTGAGAATTCCTGGTTGGTATAGGGACACCCCACACCCCAACCTTGAATACTGAGTCTCAGATCACCAAAAGAGTTCCACAATATTTCTAGAAATGATGCAAGGACCACCTTAGTGATATAATGGAATGAACTGAGAATTTGTAGTCAGAAAGCCAAGGATTTAAATTCTAATTTCAATGCTACTGGTTTTGTGATCTTGGTCATGTTAATGAAAAATGTGGAATATACATTATCATATTGACTATCTATCACATTTTAAATGGTCATATATGCTGTGAATTTTATTAAATTTCAAAGAAATTTGGTACATGCATGAAAAGAAATAAACGATATTTGAGACAAAGAAATTACCTTTTTTATTTTTTGCTATTTTAAAGCAAAATTGTCATCCTGACTACAATATTTACCCTAGGTAAAAATCACCTTTCATCCATGTTAACTGATAGAATATATATATATATATTCTGGATATAATATATATTTCTTAAAATTATGTGAATTTTGGAATTCAGAGAACCGTCTTTTATGTAATTACTCCCTCTGAAGTTTAAAGGAAATGATTCCTGTGTTGTATTCTGACCCACTGGGGTTTGAGCTGCAGAAGGGAGATGCCCCACACCACTACATTTTGAATTACTTGAAATTTGAAAGCAGAAAACCAGTTCACAGAAACCAGTCATTGCAATGTCCACTGTGCCAGCCTTATAAGTGTATTTCATAAATTGATAAGTGGCCTCCAAGAATCCTATTTTGCTAACAAAGTTTTTTTTCGTTTTAATGTATTTTATGAATGACAATATGGTGTTAACCTATATTTGTAAGTACTTAACTGAGCAAAGTCCCAAAATATTCAATTTTACCTACAAAGCTGTTTTAAATTATTTTGATTCAACTGACAAATCAAGTCAAACAAATAATTTGATATTGTTTTCCAATCAAACTAGCTTAACTAATTTCTAGATTTTAGGTCAACTTAAATCAAACCATTAGTTATATAGAAAATCTCTGTTCTTCTACCATTGTCTTCATCCCATTATCTTCTCATCAGCCATTTTTTTCTGCCCAGTGTCTTGACAGCAGTGGTGATGGTAGATGAAGAAATGAAATCTGTATTGACTGAAATAAGTAAGTTATTTCATTATCCCTTGCTAATCATTGTACCTGAATATTAAGGGGTAAGGTATAATAATTAATGCATAGTAATTAGTATATAGAGCTAGTGAAACTCTGTTTTAGACAATGCTGGTGGGGATATATTTAAAATAGACCAACAGATATCTTGGGAAACTTCTTAAAGTTACTTTTTAGAGTTTCTTTGCCATATTATAATATATGTAAGAATACACATGTAATTGGAGATGACAGGATAATTCTTTGAGTGAGTATGGCAATAGTTCTGTAGGTAAAGTTAGAAGGCCATATTAATATTGCTAGAATTTTTTAATGGATATTTTTGTTAGGATGTCAGGGGTCAAATCTGTGGGACTTTTCTTAAAATGATACACAGGTAACTCAGTTAATTTCTGTGGAGTACTTCTAGATAAGAGATTTTCTGATTTGTCTTGTTACAGAAATATTAACAACTGTCAACAATTTTCAATTGAAAAGTTGGCCTTACTATAATTTTCCAGCACTATTACTGGGTCTAAGTATCATATTAACCTCATTGTTCTAGCAAAAAGTTTGAAAGTATTCAAAAATGCAGATCAGTGCTATTGAAAAAGATCCTGATTTTTACATCATTACCTAAACTTAAGTTTTCAATAAAAAGCAGAAAGTTTGAGATAATAGTAACCAATGGACACAGTCCAAATAGTAACTTCTGTCTCATTTCTAAGTACAGAAGAGCAATGGAGGTGTTTGGAGGACCTTGGAGCTTCCTACTGTCTATAACGTAAGCAGCTCTAACTAGTTTGGGAGAGTTCCAATGTATATATCTGACTGCAGGAACACACCTTTAGAGAAAGTGGAACAGGGCAACGGTGAACAGACTCCACAGATTATGTCTCCTTCTAAGGCAAATCTTCAGTATTATTTTCTGAGATAATGTGTGAAAACTTACATAGTACATTTCCTGGCACTTTGTGTGTGCCAAATATGTGATATATATTATTAAGTGTGATAGTGATGGTTAGTGGCTAAAAGCATAAGCTCTGAAGTCAAGCCACCTGTGTTTTCATCTTGCTTCCACAGTAACTAGCTGGGTAAACATGGGGACATTATTTAATCTCCTTAAGGCTTACAAGATAATATATATTTCATATAGTTGGCAGCAAAATAAATGAGTGAATACATAGAAAACAATTAAAACAGTGTCTAGTATGTAGTAAGCACTCAATTTAAATATCAGCTGTTTCTACAGCTATGATGATGACAATTACTTGTACTACCATTGCTAATACTGCAAGTATTGTCATCCTGCCTATATTGTTAGGAATTGGCTGGGAACTTTAGAGGCTTTAAATAAGCAGGGTTAGGTAAGTCACAGGCTGACCAATATGACCAATTTGGGCAAGGCTGAATTTGGGCAAGTCTTGTTCTGGCTTCTTCTGTATATCCTTAGTTATAGGACTGTTGTTTAGCTAGACTTCAGGTGATTCTCAATAATGGTTGTTCTGTATTTGTAATTTGATGTGGTCATAACAGAAGGGAAGCACAGTGTTTACCTACTCCTCCATCTTGACTGGAAGTCACTAACAAAGTTTTATTTTTCTTTAATCTTCAAGTAGAAGTAGTTCTATGGGGAAGAGCCAATTTCATATAGAATACAGTTGTCAGCAATGATATTCCAAGGTTATTTACACAGCAGTGGGAAAAACCTGCAGTGGATATAGATTCTGTAGTTGTTAATTCAGGTATGAGTTGTTCTGCAGGAATCCTGAGGTGTAATCTAAGAATACATAACTACAAAATCAAACTCTGACCATATTATAATTCTTACTAGCTCCAGGAATATGAGAAGCCCTTCAGAAAATGGTTTCCTTTCATGTAAATACTTTTGTAAACAACATTGAATCATAGAGAATGTTTTGTGTATTGTTTGCTAGTCATTTTTATAATTTGATCTGTGATTCACATATTTAATTCTGTTCATATCTGTTCCTTGTTATTTTCTGGTGGTACTTGGGTCAGAATCCATAGTCATTTGTGGTTTCCCTGGTTTACAAATTCTTACTTCTCTGGAGCAGTTTATTCTCATATTAGACTATAGAATTAAACTTTATCAAGAAATTATTTTTTCTAGCATTTACATTCTTCAAAATCACATTAGCTGCTGGACTTTACTTTCCTGGAGAATATTGTCTTTCATATGACTCCTTTTAATGTTTCCTGTTTGATTTTTTAAATTGTTGCTTCTATGTTGAATTAGTTCTACAACTTTTTTTGGCTGTCATAAAGTCTGCAAAGCTTTAACTGAAAAGTAATATTGGGAAAATAATATTGTAATGCATAAAACAATTAATCAAGCTTTATATGATCTTTCTCCTTCCTTTTCCTGATTGAATAGTTTCCTTCTGTTGGGATCCTTAAATTGACAAGCTAGTTAAGCAAGAATGTGTTTGGTAGATTGTTTGAGTTTTCATATTCCAGAGAGTTTTGCTTTGGTATGTGCTTTGATTAAAATAAATTTATATACAAGTGTGGGGTATGATTTCATCAGTTTGTAGGGATTATTTAGAATTTTTGTTTCTATTTTCATGTTGGTTTCTTTCTATTGAAAACGTCACATTGGCAGATACTGGTCTAAATCTATCCCACGCCAAAAAAAGTTGTAAACATCCATTGTCCTAATGACTGCAAAACCATCCATTTCTCCCCTTAAAAGTATTATTCATGGTTGAAAATATAGCTCCATATTAGACTCAAAGGAAACATTTTCTCTTCTGTGTTATTTCAGTCTAGATGTTGGTTTCCATAGCTGATAGATTTGTATCTTATGAACCTGTATTTTGAATGTACAATGGGCTAATCCTCCTGATCCCGAAATGGTCTTCTTGATATTATGTCTACCTGGGGGCAGGGTTCTGGCTACTTGTCCAATACTCTTTCATGGATCAATTCTCCTGACACACTGGTGTCATTTGCTTAATACTCTCAAACTACCTGATCTCCTGATTGTTGACGGTATTACAGTTTAAAGTTTCCAAACTTAGCTGAGCCCTCAGTATTTCTTTTATAAGAGAAAATTTTTATCCCTCCACAGTAAGCTTCTTTTTCCATTCTACTCAGTAACTGTCTCTAGACATGTGTTCCTCCCTTACAGTAGATGAGTAGTAGACCTCCTAATTTCACCAAGAAAATGGAGGTTATCAGACATGAATTCTCTCGTATTTCCTTATCGCTATCTTTAAAATATTATCAAGCATTTTTTCCTCTTATTCCTCTTCTTTTTGAGTAATAAACCTGTTTGCCAATATTTTTCTTCTGTCCTTTTGCTTTCTACTTTCTTGCTGCAAGTTTCATAATTCAGGCTGTCATCATCTGTCATCTTCTATCATTCTGTCCAGTCTGGTCTCCCAACCTGCCAATCCGTTCTCCACAGGATAGCCAGAGTGATTTGTATTCTAATCATATCACTCCCCTGTTTCTAATTCTTCATTGCCTTAAGATTCAAGTCTAAAATACTAAACAGAGTGAACAAAGTCTTTCCTAATGTGGGATGTTATAATTCCACTTTCTACCATTCCCTTTGCTGCATGCAGTCACAGTCACTGTTTCCTGACCATGCTATGCAATTTCATATCTTTGTGCTTTGCCCATGTAACTGTCTCTGTTCCTTTCACCTATAATGTCTTACCCACTTTCTGGATACAGTGAGCTCCTACTTATCTCATGAAACCTTGTTGAAATATTGCCTCCATGTGAAGCCTTTTCCTGTTCTCACCTAGGCAGCATAAATTCCTGTATTTTGCATAGCACTCTTTGCATACTTCTCTTACAGTGTCTCTATAGTCCCTTGCTATTATCTGTTTACATGCCTTTCTGTCCTTACTTGCCTGGTGAGCACTGTGTCTTAATCATCTTTGTTTCCCTAGCTTCTAGTGTAGTGCAGTAGACACTCCATAATTTTGAATGAGTGAATCTAAGAATGACAGTTGAGTAGCACATGTTTCATTTTGGATAGTCAAGCATAAGTTGAAACCTCAAACTCCAGACACTTGAAAAGATAAACAACATTACAACAAAATTGACAAAAATCAAAGAGAAAGATGACATGGAGGGTGACGGATATAATTACTAAATTGATAAAGCCATACACTAGCTGAGGCTTTTGTACGGTGCTGGGGGCGCAGCGGAGGTAGAGATAGAAAGAGAAGTACGGAGGCAGAATAAGTGGCTGACAATAACGGGTCCCCTCTTCATCCTATGGCCTTGACACACACACCTCTGTGGCATGTCCTATAATCAGTTCTCTTACATGAATATAGGAAATCAGCATCTTTTATTTCTCTCCAAAAGTGCAGTCCCAAAGGGCCATGTTCAGCACCTGACTATGGTGTTTCTTGAATGTCATCCCCTGTGTTCCTCCAATGAACACCAAAGGGAGGATGGTTCTACTTAATCCCTTCCTCAACTACTATTATCTTCAGACTCATCCCATTTAGTGTTAACCTATACAGCATGCCAAATAATTTTTTTATTATTCTGTCTCAGAAAACTTTAAATAATTCTAACGGCCCAGTAAAAAGCATGACATAAGTTTTAATTACTAGCTTCGAAATCAAATGTGTTGAAAAACTGCCCCATTTATTCATTAATTCAACAATCATATTATGAGTGCCAACTGTGTGCCAGCCCCCAAAAGTACTCAGAAATATGTTGATCGTGCCTTCAGGGGGTGGTATATTCTTGTATGTTAATTGAAATGCTATAGTCTTCTTGCTTTTTATTTTTAAGTAGTTCTTTGGACTTTAATTACCTGTCAAGTATAAGGATGTGTAAAGTCAGGTGGTACTAATCAATAATCTTAGATCCAACAACAGTAAAATGATCTGATTGCAGGTATCTCCAGGAAAATTTTGACAAAATAAGGTCTCACAAAATACAACCATTTTGGTGAAACGATAATGTAGGGATCCTTGACTCTGAGGATGACCTTGAAAATTTATGAAACTTTTCTGGAGATCTTCACAAGAGATCAACAACCAACTAAAATGTTATAGACGATCATAAACTTGGATTACTCGATCTTTTTGAAGTCCATTGAACTTTAAGGATCCAATGGTTATAATCTGTGCTTGATCTCACAGATTCTAGGACAAACCTCTTTTCAGTTCCTGATCCCTTTTTTGGCATCTCATGTAAGAAAGTGAACTAAAGTAAGCAGTCTTTGGGCTAATATGGAATACAATGAATCTTCTTTATATCACTGGTGATGGGGAAAGGACTGTGTTATATTAAGATTTTACTATTTATAGGTATTTTTGACGCTATGATTTAACTCAGGTTTTATCATTTCCTATTGTAATGAGCTATGTTATGATGCTGACATTTAAATAAAATCTATTTGATATTATGAAAAGCTTGTCTGCTGTTGGCTTTTAACCATTTTCCTCCAACAGGCCATTTTTTCCTTTTTTCATTATAATCTTAATTTTCTGGACCTCTTTGCTGTTTTTAAAAAATAAAGTTAAAAAATTAATAGACTATTTTTAGAACTATTTTAGGTTTATAGAAAAACTAAGCAGATAGTGCAATTACTTGCTATATCTCCCCTACATAGAGTCTTCCCTATTATTAACATTTTGCATTATTATGGCACATTTGTTAAAAAGTAATGAATTGATATTGATTCATTATTACTAACCATTGTCCATTGTTTATTCAGATTTCCTTAGTTTTTATTTGATGTCCTTTTCCTGTTGCAGGATCCTATCCAGATTACCACATTACACTTAGTTGTCATGCCTCTCTAGGCTCCTCTTGGCTGTCACTGTTTCTCAGACTCTTTGTTTTTCATGATTTTGGCAGTTTTGATGAGTACAGGTCTAGAATTTGTAGAATGGTCCCCATTGGAACATGTCATATTTTTCTCATGATTAGACTGGGTTTTTGGATAGAAGACCACAAAGTAAAATAAAATGCCATTTTCTTTACATAATATTAAGGGTACAGATTATCAATATGACTTATTGTTGTTGTTTTTTTTATTTATTTATTAGTTTCAGGTGTACAAGACAAGGTAATACTTAGACGTTCATCATTTATATCCCTCACACTGTGAACCCCCCTCCCCCCATCCACTATCCCTCCGACCTCACACTGAACCATCGCATTATATATATAAAATTATAGTTGGCATTCATTAATGTTTAGCTTCTGGTGTACAATGCCATGATCAGGTATCCACAGTATCCCTGAGGTGGTCTCCCAAATAGGACGCATGTCCATCGGATACCCAACAAAATCTTTACAACATTATTGAATACCTTCCCCAAATTAATTTTCAAAAAAACCCTGAGGCCATCTTGTGGTTACCAGCTGCTTCCAAATCTTTTCACCTTTCCCCTTATCCCCAATCCCCCCCCACACCCATCTAACAACTCTCGGTTTTTTCTTTGTGTCCCCAAAACTGTTTCTGATTAGTTCATTCACATAGTCTTTTCTTTAGATTCCATATATAAGTGAGATCATATGGTACTTGTCTTTCTCTTTCTGACTTATTTCACTTAACATAATGTTCTCTAGATCCATCCATGTTGCTGCAAATGATAAGATTTCTTTCTTCTTTATGGCTGCGTAATACTCCATTGTATAAATGTACCACAGCTTCTTAATCCAGTCATCTACCGATGGGCATTTCGGTTGTTTCCATATCTTGGCTATTGTATAAAGTGCTGCAATAAACATAGGAGTGCATACAGATTTTTGAATTGGAGTTTTGGATTTCTCCGGGTAGATGCCTAGGAGTGGAATGACTGGATCATAGGGTAGTTCCATTTTCAGATTCCTGAGATACCTCCATACTGTTTTCCATAGTGGCTGCACTAATCTGCAATCCCACCAACAGTGCACTAGCGTTCCCTTTTCTCCACATCCGCGCCAGCATTTGTTGTTTGTTGATTTATTGATGATAGCCATTTTGACTGGGGTGAGGTGGTATCTCATTTTGGTTTTTATTTGCATTTCTCTGATGGTTAGTGAGGTTGAGCATTTCTTCATATGTCTTCTTGCCTTCTGTATGTCCTTTTTAGAAAAATGTCTCCTCATGACTTATTGTTGTTGATGTTGGCCTTGGATCAGCTGACCAAGGTAGTGTTTTTTAGGTTTCTCCACTGTAAAATTACTCCCCACTTCTATACTATACTTTTTGGAAGGAAGTCATTATGTGCAGCCCACACTTAATGAGGAGGAGCTAGACTCGACTTTCTTGAAGGAAGAATATCAATATAAATTTGGAATATTGCACGGGAGATTTTCCTTTTCTCCTCCATTTATTTATTTATTCATTCAATCATTCATTTATATCAGTATGTACTCATGGATATTTATTTTATACTTTGGGTTGCAATTTGATACTTCTTCATTTTGTTGCTCAAATTGTTCCAACTTTGGCCTTTAGGAGATCTTTCACTTGGTTCCTGTGTCCGTTTGACATACCCTTATCAATGTGGGGCTCCTTTTTTTCCTGTTTTTAGAATTTACTTACTTTTTGGAAAAATGGGATGCTCCTGTTTTTCATTCAATTTCATTCTGTATATCCACCTCCTTTCTTTTAATCACAGTGATCTTCATAAAAGGTGCTAGAAGATCACAAATGACTAGGAAAAGCTGATTAATGGTTTAGAAAAGTGTGGCAACTTCACACCTTTACTACTGTCATCTGTGAATTCAGATTTTAGGTAACAATAATTCTTCTTGTGTTTTATATTGATTTTCCCCCAATTTTTACTGTTTTGTGTACTGGAAAACCAGAGTGGTAATGGTTTTCATAGATTTGCAAAGACTTCAGTGGATTTTACATTCACAGAATCAACCTTAGTATTTAGACGAAAATAACTGGTACATATGAAAAGATATGTACACCCCCACGTTCATTGCAGCATTATTTATAATAAGGAAGACATGGAAACAACCTATCATGTTTTCCTGAAAATAAGACCTAGCCAGACCATCAGCTCTAATGTGTCTTTTGGAGCAAAAATATAAGACCCGGTCTTATTTTAATATGATATAAGACCAGGTTAATATAATACAATATAACATAACGTAAAACATAACATAATATGACATAATACAATAACAGGTCTTATATTAAAAGATGCGTTAGAGCTGATAGTTTGGCTAGGTCTTATTTTCAGGGAAACACTGTAAGTGTCTATCAATGGATAGATGATTAAAGAAATTGTGGTATATATACACAATGGGATATTCTTCAGCCATAAGAAATGAAATCTTCCTATTTCTAACAATGTGGATGGATCTTGAAGGCATTATGCTAAGTGAAATCAGTTAGATGGAGAAAGACAAATACCATAGAATCTCTCTTATATGCGGAATCTTAAAACAACAAGAACAAAACACCCAAGATCATAGAGAACAGGTTGGTGGTTGCAAGAGGCAGGAGTGAGAGGTGGGAGAAATGGGTGAAGATTTTTTAAATTATTTTTAGTTTAAAAAATAATAAAGGGTATGAAGTAACAAAAAAGTAGCTGATCTGATTGTCCCCAAACATAGGCATTAGTTATAATTAATGAGTTGGAAGAGAATGCTTTTCTATATGAAATATTGGAAATAATGATTTATTACTTAAGTAATTGAAAAGTTATGCAGATTATATCTTAATAGTAACTTAATGGCAGACAATGGACATTGAATGTGATAAATAAGAGAATAAAATTAAGAAAAACAACCTGATCAATTTATATATACTGCCTATGTATACAGATATTGTCACTTACGTGTAAGTGATATTAGAGGTTCTCATGGTACCACAGTCTTCTCTGGTAAGGCCTGTGAGCATTTTCATTGTAAACCTGCTTTTCAAAGGCATATAACATCTCCTCTAAAATTTCATTTGGGATTTAAACTTGCTAAACACAATTGCAGGCTGAAAGTTTCTTCGGAAAATTTAATCACAATCATCATTTTTGTCCTAGTGCTTTTACTTGTTTGATAGTTACTTTCTTTCTTTCTGTACCTTCATAAATGGTTTCTCTCTCATCTAAGAATGGTGACTGCTGAATGAGAACATGGTCTTAAATTCTCTGTGTTTGAGGATGGTGTATACTATCATAACTCTTTGACTCTATGGTGGGCAATTTCCAGCAGAGAATGTGTCCTAAATTGCAGTGTTTCTTCTTTTTTTTTTTTTTTTAATATGGCCTATTAATGTAGTCTCTACGAGTTGTGCTGTACTTTTCTGTTGATGTACAAACAATAACCAATTAGAAATCATAAATATGAAAAAAGTTACTTAGCAATATTTAAAAATAAACATTGTGAAATTCCAAGAACAATTTTAATAAGAAAATCATAAGGAGTATATTTTCTGGAAAAATGAATTAAAATTTGAATAAATGAAGAGATATACCTTTTTTGGCTAGTATATCTGAATATTTAAATATATATAAGTTTTTCCAATTTAATTGATTTATAGGTTTATAGATATAGGAAACTCAAAATTACATTATAGGTTCCATATTAGTTCAACAAGATTTCTGTTCACTTTTTAGATAATGGTTCTGAAGTTCATTTTGGAAGAATAAGTAGATTTTAATAGCTGAACAAAATTTTTAAAAAATCAATAAGATTCATTAAAATGTATCACAAAGTTAAAATAATGATTAGTATGGTAAGATTTTAAGAATGGAGAGTTGCGAATAAAATGAACAGATTGTCTTGAAAGATTACTTTTATGATAAAAGAAACATAAACAATGGGGGAAAGAATCATTCAGTAATAGTTTGTAGAAAATTGGCTGTTTGGGAAGTGAGGAAATTTACCATAAAAGCTCAGGTTACAGCCTCACTTCTCACAAATAATTTTTTGAAATATTTAAGAGTTAAATGTCTAAAAAAGTTTAAAAACAGAAACAAGTAGAGTTGACTGTTTAATTGATTTTACGATGAGAAGAAATTACAGAAGAAAAGGACGATGGGTTTGATAGATGATTGGATAAAGGTTTGGTATATATACACAATGGAATACTATTCTGCCATAAGAAAAGACGAAATAGTGCCATTTACAATAACATGGTTAGATCTTGAGATTGTTATGCTAAGTGATATAAGTCAGACAGAGAAATGTGAGAACCATATGATTTCACTGATATGTGGGATATAAAACTAAAAGCAATAAAGAAACAAGACAAACAAAGAAACAAAAACTCATAGACATAAACAATAGTTTAGTGGTTACCAGAGGGTAAGGGGAGGGAGGTGATAGATGAGGGTAAAAGAAATCAAATATATAGTGTTGGAAGAACAACTGACTCTGGGTGTTAAACACACAATGTGATATATAGATGATGTGTTATAGAAACCAATGTAGCTTTACTAACCATTAAACTTTAATTTAAATAAATAAATATAAAATTGTAAAAAAATAAATCTGTAACAACCAATATGTTTTCCTTAAAAAGCATCATTAACAGCATGAAAAGGCAAACTATAAACATGGAAAATATATGCGATACATACATGTAAATCAAAGGCCTAATGTCTATAATATGTAAATATCTGTTATGAATCAATAAGAAAAAGACAGACGCCCCTCTAGGAAAATGATAAAGACATGAATAGGAAATGAAAAGGAATGCACATAGACAATAAACATTTGAAAAATACAAATACAAATTTAAAGAAGATGTTTTAATTCTGATCTTATTCACACAGTTTAGAAATAAGTTCTTGTGAAGGTGCTGTGGGGCAGGCACTCTTGTAGACTTCTAGAAGAGTGTAAGTTAATATAATCTTTCTGGAAAGCAAATGGCAATATGTACAAAGAGCCTTCAAAAGCTATTACACTTTAACCCATGAATCTTGTATCTAGAAAACAATCAAGAGAAAATAATTAGGATGTGTACAAATATGTGCAAGGATGATCATTTTATTATAACTACTAAAGATGAAAGACTGGAAAAAGTCTAAATGCCAACAAGATGGAAATATTAAAAAATATTATGGTACATATATTATGATAGAATAATATGGAGGCATTTATAATCATGTTGCATATACAATTTCGGTTGTCATTTGAGTAGGTAACTTTTTTTCCCCTATACATTTCATCCCTAAGCCTGTTTAAATTAAAATAAAAGATTGGTATTTGAAGATATTTGAAGAAATGAAACTGTACAAAATTTCCAGAACTCTAGACAGTTATTGTTCACTGATTTTCAGTTGGGACTTTTGGCCTGGGTCAGGACTATGCTCTTTTGCTCTTTTGTAGGTATCAGATTATACTTGCAACTTGTTTAGATGACCTAACCCTGAAAAGACCTCAGAAAGCTTTTCCCAGTAAAGAATTCAGCTTCTGCTCCCAAGTAGGCACATCAAAAGGCTAACCAATCACTTTCCTAAAACTCTTCTCTTCACTGCTGGGTCATTATTCTTTCCTGTTTGTTCACCCATATTTCGATTGTTCCTCTGCTGTCTCCCTAGTATAATGGTGGAAGTACCATGTAGGTCCCTCAAACAAACCTCTTCCATTCAAGATGGCTGTGCTTTGGGTTAAGATACTTAATTCATCATGAAACAGAATCAGGAGCATGGGATTTGGGATCAGACAGACTCTAGGTCTGCTACCAGTCAGTGACTTTGGGCAAATGACTTAAACTGTCTCATCCTTAGTTATTATGATTTAAGAGATAAATGTATATAAAACATTTAGTTCATTGTCTGGATATAGTAGACTATTGAAATGGTTGCTATTGTTATTAATATTATTTATTAGGGACTGCAGGAAACCAATACATTTCAAAAGAAAATACTGATGTTTTTTAGGAAAAGGTGATTTATTGTTATCAGTAACAATAGATGCTCCCAGGACAGAATATCAGCTGAGCTGCCAATCTAAGTACTTAACATGTAAAGGAAAGAAATAGCTCTCGGGAAATGTTCCTTAAATGAGTGGCAGTTAGAGATCATGTGTTATCACCTCTTCATCCCCAGCACCTAGCATAGTTCCCAGCAGGTAGTAGTGCTCAGTAAAGATTTATGGATGGCTGACTGCTTGGCTGGCTAGCTGAGATGTGACAAATCAAAGCCCCTGGTAGTCTGGAAGTAACGTAAATGAATCTAGTACATGTGTGTCCAGAGAATAGAGGATGTAAGTATGGGGAAAGAAAAGGGACAAGTCAAAGAAAAGGAGGTGGAATAGTCTGAAGATACCTCTCAACTGTTTGAACTACAATCCTCCTGTCCTCTATGTTGTTTTCACACCCAACTAAAATATCTGGGAACATACTGGAAGAAAGTACAACTCTCACGGTCTTACTGAAAATCCCTTCCTTCACTTCTACCCTCTCAGTGAAGATTAGTGATAAAATGACAAGGCAAAGACTACTTCAGGGAAATATTTCTGAAGTGGCTGGGGATCCAGAATCTAGGCTAACAGGGCAATTGAACTATGGCCATAGTGACTTTTTCTCTGAGCTTTAAATTGGGATATATGGTCTGAGCAAAGATTTTTTTTCTAATCTGTGAATGTATTTATGGTAATAGCCTCAAGGTATATAATCTCCTTTAGTGAATTACCATTATTGGAAAAAATAAAATTCTCTGAAATTAGGGCTGTCCTAAAAAGTTAAAAGCATATGGTTGCCGTGGTTTTTGGCATATTTTAAAGCCCAAGGATATTGGCGGGGGGGGGGGGGCTTTCAAAAACTTTGATAATCTCTTGGATTACACATACATATACACACCCTTCTTTATTGTAGGGAGTCCTGTCAGGAATTCAGACTGCTAGATTTTTTTTTTCATAGTCATGACCAGGATACAAAAGCCAAGGTAGAACCTGTTCAACCAGAGATAGTAGAGGAGTGGGAAGCAATAGATGAAGGGTTAAGTAGATATGATTGATGGGGGTAAAAAAAATGCAATCTAGACTCCAGGTATTCAGGAATAAAAACAGGCCTAGATGTGAGGATTGAGCATTTACTGGGATTGGAGTATGATAATTATTTATGCAAATAAACCAAGAAGTAAACACATTTGTTTAATGGTAAACGGGTCTTTGTGGAAAGACCCTGAGAGATGTTAGACTTGATGAAAGAGGACAAATGCACATATTTAGTTGGCTTGAAAAGAGAACAAGAATGAGGAATGTTTCAATGACAATGGTGGTATCTACTACAATTCATTCAGTCAAATATTTTTGGCATGTGCCAGATAGTATTCTAGGCACCAGGGATACAAAAGTAAGCCAAAGCTACCAAGTTTCTGCTTTCATGGAACTTGCATTTAAATGGGAGAATAAATACATATAAGAGTATAACTTATAAGGTAGGGATAAATGTTATAAAGAAAAATAAACTGAAACAAGGGGATAAAAAGTTGTGTGGTGCAGCTAGTATATTATTTTATCTATGATGGTCATGGGCCATCTCTCTGCGGAGGTGACACTTTAACAGGCATATGAGTGAAGTGCAGAAATAAAATTCCAAACAGATTGATTAGTAAGCGCATATTCTCTGAGATCATGTTAAACTTGGAGTATTAGAACAGAAAGCCAGCCAGTAAGGTTGGAGCTTTGTGATATGCGGGAGGCATGAGCAGTTTGTGTGTGGCCTTGTATAGGCCATGGTGGGGAATTCAGTTTTATTTTAAGTTTGATGGAAAGCCACTGGAGGCTTTTCAGCAGAGGTGTTAGGTGATCTGATTTATGTTTTAGAAAGATTATCCTGATTGCTGGATAGAAATAGATTTTAGGGAGACAAGAATTGATACAGTGATTCCATTTAAGAGGTTATTGCCATTACCTAGGTGCTGACTATGGTTGAGTGGATGAGAGTGGGAGTGGTTGAAGTGGTGAGGAGTGAATACATTCAGAGAATATTTTGAAGGTAACCCTGACATAACTTGTTGATTGATTGGCTGTGGGATAGGAGGGAAAGAGGAATCAGGCAGGGCACCAAGGTTATTGGTCTGAGTATCTGGTTAAGTAGTGAGACCATTTATAGAGGTGGGGAAATTTTGGGAGAGAAATCAATGACAGATTTTTAACATTTTAATTTTGAGATGCCTATACTGCAACCAAGTGGGGATTAACAAGTGGTAAGCAGTTAGATACATGAGTATGAAGTTCAGGGTGGTCAGGACTGAGGTTATAGTTTGAGAAGTGGACACAGTATTTAAACTGTGGGGTTAGGGGTAATCTAGCAAATAAGTGCAGACAGAGAACCTGTTCAACAAATTTGCATTCCATAGAAATTGCTCTCACCGAAACTTATTTGTTCAGTCAACCAATACAGTAGTACCCTTTTCACTTTGTGTAGTTTCGCTTTCCAAGGTTTCAGTTACCCAAGGTCAACTATGGTCTGAAAATTTTAAGTGGAAAATTCCAGAAATAAGCAATTCATAAGTTTTAAATTGTGCAACATTTTGTGCAGTATAATGAAATCTTGTGCTGTCCCACTGCATCCCACCTGGAATGTGAATCATTCTTTGTCCAGTCTCCATACTGTATACGCTCCCCACCGTTAGCCACGTAGTAGCTGTCTTGGTTATCAGATCAGTTATGAGAGAGAGAGAGAGAGAGAGACCACATTCACATAAATTTTATTCCAGTGTATTATTATAACTGTTCTACTTTATTATTGTTGTTATTCTCTTAGTGTGTCTAATTTGTAAATTAAACTTTATCATAGGCATGTGCCATATTTCCCTGGAAAGAGGACCTAGCTGGACCATCAGATCTAATGCATCTTTTGGAGCAAAATTTAATATAAGACCCCGTCTTATATAAGACCCAGTATTATATGACCCGGTATTATATTATTATGTTATATTATATTATATTTATTATATTATATTATATTGTATTATATTATATTATATTATACTATACAATACTATATTATATGACCCGGTCTTATATTATATTAAAATAAGACCCGGTCTTATATTAATTTTTGCTCCAAAGGACACATTAGAGCTGATGGTCCAGGTAGATCTTATTTTCGGGGAAACGCGGTATATATGGGAAAAACAGTATGTATAGGGTTTGGTACTGTCTGCTGTTTCAGGCATCCACTAGGGGTTTTGGGAACATATATCCTGCAGTTAAGGGGAGATTATTGTGTTTTTGAGTGCTTATTTTATGTGAGTTACTATTCTAAGCTCTAGGGACATAGTGGAGAACCAGATGGATAAGGCGACTGCCCTTTTAAAGCTTAAAATGAAAAACTACATGGCTGACAAGAGTATTGGAACACAACTGCCTCCTAGAAAGATACATTAAAACGTTGAGCTTTGCAAAGAATAAAACAACCTAACAATTGCTAAGGTAGTGTGCTTCAGTTAAGACAGAGGGAATGCTTGTTCAGGATATGTGTGGGGGATGGGGAAGTGGAAGAGGATCAAAGCCAGGGACACTTCCAGGTATGAGGTTACATCTCTGGAGAATATACAAGCAGAGTTGTAAATTTGGATAGAAATTTTTGAACCTGTTGGGAAAACATTTTTCTCACCGAGACTAGATATGGAATGTAAGTGCATTCACATTGTGCCAGAAAAGACAGCCTGCAGTCACAAGTAGAGAAAAGATGAGAAAGACAATAAGTGACTATGTACTCCCAAAGGCAGACAGACGTGGCTTTATAATTACCTCTTTTAGCTGTGTGATTTAGGCATTATACTCTTTCTGAGTCCCAGTTTCTCCATCTATAAAACAAGGAAGAAACGTACTAGCCTCATATGGTAGATGTGAGGATTAAAGGGATAATATATGGAAAGTACCTAACAAGATGCCTGCTATATAATACATAATAAATGTTAGCTTATAATAAAACTGATTTTTTTATTAGTTTCAGGTGTACAAAACAATGTAATAGTTAGACATTTACGCCCCTCACAAAGTGATAATCCCCTTCCCTAATCTACTATCCCTCAGACACCGTGTATAGCTGTTACAATTCCATTGACTCTATTCCCTAAGCTGTACTCTACATCCTATGACATATATATTTATATATATTTATATATATATTTATATATAATATATTTATATTATATATAAATATATATAATATATTTATATTTATATTTATATATAATATATTAATATATTTATCTATATTAAATTATAGTTGACAATAATTGCTTTTCAGCTTCAGTTTCAGGTGTACAGCCCAGTGGTCAGGCATCTACACCATCCTTGAAGTTGTCTACCTAATAAGACATGTGCCCGTCTGGTATGCTACAAAATCTTTACAAGATTATTAATTATATTCCCGAAACTCTCTTTTGTATCCCCATGGCAATATTGTGGTTACCAATTTGTGTTTTCTCATCCCCTCAACTTTTCCCTCATCCCCACCCCACTCTCATCTAGCAACTCTGTTTTTCTCTATATCTCTGAGACTGTTTCTCATTAGTTTGTTCATTTAGACTGTTCTTTAGATTCCACTTACAAATGAGATCATATGGTATATGTCTTTCTCTGTCTGACTTCTTTCACCTAGCATAAGTTTCTCTATGTCCATCCATATCGCTGCAAATGGTAAGATTTCATTCTTCTTTTTGGCCAAGTACTATTCCATGGTATAAATGGACCACAATTCCTAACCCTCCTTTCCTCCTTCTTCTACCCACCCTCCGACTCCAGTTCAGGCCGTTGTTTCTCAGTCTAGTTGTGTAGGACACAACTCCCTGGCCCATGCTGGTATTATGAGCCTTGTGTTCCCCCCAGCTGAGGCAGTCTGTAGCCAGTCATCAGTCAGCCGCTCATTTTCTTAATCCAATCATCTACGGATGGACATTTTGGCTGTTTATACATATTGGCTATTGTGAATAGCACTACAATAAACATAGGGATGCATACTTTTTTATAATTAGCATTTTGGATTTCTCTGGATAGAGAAATTCAGTGGAATTTCTAAGAGTGGAATTGCAAGGTCATAAAGTTTTTCCATTTCCAGTTTTTTGAGGTACCTCCATACTGATTTCCATAGTGGCTGCACCAACCTGCAATCCCACCAACAGTGCACGAGGGTTACCTTTCCTCCACATCCTCTCTAGCACTTGTACTTTGTTGATTTATTGATGATAGCCATTCGGACCGGAGTGAGGTAGTATCTCATTGTGGTTTTTATTTGCATTTCTCTAATGATTAGTGAGGTTGAGCATTTTTTTCATGTCTGTTGGCCATTTGTATGTCCTCTTTAGAGAAATGTTTCTTCATGTCTTCTGCCCATTTTTTAATTGGGTTGCTTGTTTTTTTAGCGTTGAGTTGAAAGAGTTTTTTTAAAATAAATTTTGGATATTAACCCCTTTTCAGATGCATCATTGACAAATATTTTCTGCCATTCAGTAGGATGCCTTTTTGTTTTATTAATGGTTTCCTTTGCTGTGAAAAAAGACTTTTTAGTTTGATGTAATCCCACATGTTTATTTTTTCTCTTACTTCCCTTGCTCGAGGGGATATACAAGTAAAAATATTGCTAAGTAATGACTCCAAATTTACTTCCTATATTTTCTTCTGGGAGTTTTATGGTTTCAAATGTTACATTTAAGTTTTTAATCCATTTTGAATTTATTCTTGTGTATGGATAAGGAGGTGGTCCAACTTCACCTTTTTGTATGTGTCTGTCCAGATTTCCCAGCACCATTTATTGAATAGACTGTCTTTACCCCAATGTAAATTATTTCTTCCATTGTTGTAGATTAAATGACCATATAGGTATGGATTTATTTTTGGGCTCTCTATTCTGTTCCATTGATCTATATGCCTGTTTCAATGCTAGTACCATGCTGTTTTGATTACTATAGTGTTGTAGTATGATATGATGTCAGTTATAGTGATAACTCTCACTTTGTTTTTATTTCTCAAGATTGCCGTGGCTATTTGGAGTCTTTTATGGTTCCATATAAATTTTAGGAATATATTTTCTATTTCTGTGAAAAATGCCCTTGGTAGTTTGATAGGAATTACATTGAATCTATATATTACGTTAGGCAGTAAGGGCATTTTAACTATATTAATTATTCCTATCTATGATCATGGTACATGTTTCCATTTATGTCTGTCTTCCTTAATTTCTCTCTTCAGTATCTTTCTATTTTCTGAGTAGAGGTCTTTTATTTTCTTGGTTAAATTTATTCCTAAGTATTTTCTAGTTTTGAAGCAATTGTAAATGGAACAGTTTTCTTAATGTGTCCTTCTGGTAGTTTATTATTGGTGTGTACAAATGAAACTGATTTCTGAATATTAATTATGTATCCTCCTTTTGACTAAATCCATTTATCTGTTCTAATCGTTTTATGGTGGTCTTTGGGATTCTTTCTGTATAGTATCATGTCATCTGGGTATAATGACAATTTTACTTCCTCCTTTCCAATTTGTATGCCTTTTATTTCTTTTTTTTTCTTTTTTGCTTTTTTTTTTTTTTTTTTTTACGATGTCTGATCTTGTTTATTTGTTACTCTTAAGAAAATCTCATTTTTGACTGGACTCAGACTTAGGGGTAGAAGCTCTCAGAGAAGACAGCCTGCGTCTCTTGGCAATCTGTTCCTGGCGTTTTTCTTTGGCCTCCTTCATTCTCTTGGTCAAAAGTTTAGCATATTCTGCAGCCTCTTCCTTATTTTTGTTAGTACGCTGTTTCTTCAGAGCAATATGCCGACGTTTGTGTTGCAGGACTCGTGGAGTAACTAGATGCTGAATCTTGGGTGCTTTGGTTCCAGGTTTCTTACCTTCTTTGTTTAGGGGCTTTCTCACAACATACTGGCGGACATCATCCTCTTTAGAGAGATTGAAAAGTTTGCGAATTTTGCTAGCTCTCTTGGGCCCCAGGCGACGAGGCACAGTAGTATCAGTGAGACCAGGAATATCTTTCTCCCCTTTTTTTACAATGACCAAGTTGAGAACACTCAGATTGGCATCCACAATGCAACCCCGAACCGACTTGCGCTTTCTTTCTCCAGTCCTCCTTGGTCTATAACAGGAATGCCCCTTACTCAGGAGCAGGCGGACACGGCCATGAGTCAAGACACCCTGCTTCATGGGGAAACCTTGTTTGTCGTTCCCACCACTGATGCGAACCACAGAACCCTTCCATTCTTCACCCAGAGCATCAGCAGCAACTTCTATGGCCATAAGCTTCTCATAAAACATACGAAGTTTGCGTTCATCTCTACTTCAATGAGTTTCTGGCAGCCAGTGGCTGGGAAAGAGATGTTCAGCTTCATCCTGAAGCAGCCGACGGCCTCCGAGGCGCCACAAAAAAGAGGCCTTTTATTTCTTTTGCTTGTGTGATTGCTGTGGCTAGAACTTCTAGAACCATGTTGAATAAAAGTGGAGAAAAGTGGGCAACCTTGTCTTGTTGCTGATCTTAAGGGTAATAGTTTTAGCATTTTCCCATTGACTGTGATGTTAGTTGTGGGTTTGTCATATATGACCTTTATTATGTTGAGGGATGATCCCTCTATTCCCACTTTGCTAAGAGTTTTTATCAAAAATGGCTGCGGGATTTTGTGAAATGCTTTTTATGCATTTATTGATATAACCGTATGATTTTTGTTTCTCATTTTGATAATGTGGTGTATCGCATTAATTGATTTGCTGATATTGAACCAAACTTGCATGCCAGGAATGAATCTGACTTGATGTTAGTTTATGATCTTTATTGCTGAATTCTGTTTGCTAATATTTTGTTAAGGATTGTTGCATCTATGTTCATTAGGGATATCATCATATAGTTTTCTTTTTTTGCAATGTCTTTGTCTGATTTGTGGATCAGGGTGATACTGGCTTTGTAAAAGGAGTTTGAGAGCCTTCCCTCCTTCTGCATTTTTTGGAATAGTTTTAGTGGAATAGGTGGTCTTTCTTTTTTGAATGCTTCATAAAATTTTCCTGTGAAGCCATCTGGTCCAGGGCTTTTGTTTGTTTGGAGGCTGTTGATTACTTATTCAATTGCCTTGGTAGTAATCAGTCTATTTAGATTTTTTGTTTCTTCTTCAGTTAACCTGGAAGGTTTTATATTTCTACAAAACTATCCATTTCTTTCAGATTGTCTACTTTCTTGGTGTATAGCTGCTTATACTATTGTGTGTTATCATTTCACCTCTTTCATTTTTTTTTGAATTTATTGGGGTGACAATTGTTAATGAAATTACATAGATTTCAGGTGTACAATTCTGTATTACATCATCTATAAATCCCATTGTGTGTTCACCATCCAGAGTCAGTTCTCCTTCCATCACCATGTATTTGATGCCCCTTACCCTCATCTCCCACACCTCACCAACCATACCCTCTGGTAACCACTAAACTATTGTCTGTGTCTATGACTTTTCGTTTCTCATATGTTTGTCTTGTTCTTTTGTTGTTTTTGGTTTATATACCACATATCAGTGAAATCATATGGTTCCCTGCTTTTTCTGTCTGACTTATTTCGCTTAGCATTATACTCTCAAGATCCATCAATGTTGTCACAAACGTTCCTATATTATCTTTTCTTACCGCCAAATAGTATTCCATTGTGTATATATACCACAACTTCTTTATCCATTCATCTATCGAAGGACATTTTGGTTGTTTCCACGTCTTGGCCACCATAAACAAAGCTGCAATGAACATTAAGTCGTTGATCCATTTTGAATTATTTTTTGTAGATGGTGACAGATAGTAATCCAGTTTCATTCTTTTGCACGTGGCTATCCAATTCTCCCAGTAGCATTTATTGAAGACGCTGTCTTTCCTCCATTGTATGTTTTTAGCTTCTTTGTCAAAAGCTGTCTGTCTATATTTATGTGGTTTTATTTGTGGGTTCTTCCTTCTATTCTATTGGTCTATGTGTCTGTTTTTCTGTCAATACAATGCTGCTTTGATTATTATAGCCCTGTAGTACAAGCAAAAGTCAGGGAGTGTGATACCTCTGGCATTGTTCATTTTTCTTCAGATTGCTTTTGCTCTTTGGGGTGTTTTGTGGTTCCAAACAAATCTGATGATTTTTGTTCTATTTCTTAAAAAATGCCATTGGGATTTTGATGGGGATTGCATTAAATCTGTATATTGCTTTGGTAATGCGGCCATTTTAACTATTTGATTCTTCCTATCCATGAGCATGGAATGTCTTTCCATTTCTTTGCGTCTTCTTCAATTTTATTCAAAAATGTCTTAAAGGGGATCAAATATATGGTGATGGAAGGAGAACTGACTCTGGGTGGTGAACACACAATGGGATTTATAGACGATGTAATACAGAATTGTACACCTGAAATCTATGTAAATTTACTAACAATTGTCACCCCAATAAATTTAATTAAAAAAATGTCTTATAGTTTTCAGCATATAGGTCCTTCAAATTCTTGGTTAAGTTCATTAGATATATTATTTTTTTTGCTGCGATTTCAAAAGGAATTGTTTTTTGTATTTCTTTTTCTGAGATTTCATTGTTAGTACATAGGAATGCAATGGACTATTGTATGTTGATTTTGTAGCCATCAACTTTACTGTATTCGTTGATTGTGTCTAATAGCTTTTTGGTGGAGTCTTTAGGGTTTTCTATACATAGCATCATGTCACCTGCAAAGAGTGATAATTTAACGTCTTCATTCCCAATTTGGATTACTTTTATTTCTTTTTCTTGCTTGATTACTCTGGCAAGGACTTCCAACACTATGTTGAAAAGCAGAGGTGATAGGAGACAGGCCTGTTGTGTTCCTGAACATAGAGCAAAGGACTTCAGTTTTTTACCATTAAATATGAGATTAGCTGAAGGCTTGTCATATATGGCCTTTACTATGTTAAGATATTTTCCTTCTGTACCTAATTTATTAAGTGTTTTAATGATAAATGGATGTTGTATGTTTTCAAATGCTTTTTCTGCATCAATTGATATAAACGTATGATTTTTGTCCTTTATTTTGTTTATGTGATGTATCACATTGATGGATTTGTGGATTTTGAACAATCCTTGTGCCAGGAGGATGAAACCCACTTGGTCCTGATGAATAATCATTTTAATGCATTGTTGTATTCGATTTGCTAGAATTTTGTTTAAAATTTTTGCATCTGTATTCATCAGAGATATTGGTCTGTAGTTTTCTTTATTTATGTTTTCCTTACCAGGTTTTGGTATCATAGTAATGCTGGCCTCATAAAATGAGTTAGGGAGTACTGCCTCTTCTTCAATTTTTTGGAACAATGAGCAGGATGGGTATTAGATCCTCTTTGAAGGTTTGGTAGAATTCACTAGTGAAGCCATCAGGTTCATGACTTTTGCTTTTGGGAAGCTTTGGGATGACTGATTCAATTTTGTTACTGGTGATCGGTCTGTTTAGATTTTCCAGTTCTTCATGGTTCAGCCTTGGAAGGCTATATGTTTCTTAGAACTTGTCCATTTCTTCTATGTTATTGAATGTGGTGGCATATAGTCCTTCACAATATTCTTGGATGATCCTCTGTATTTCTGTGGTTTCCGTGATAACTTTCCCGTTTTCATTTCTGATTTTGTTAACTAGTGTCTTCTCGCTTTTTATCTTTGTGATTCTAACCAAGGGTTTGTCAATATTGTTAATCTTTGAAAAGAACCAGCTCTTTGTCACATTGATTTTTTTCTGTTGTCTTTTTGTACTCTATTTCATTTAGTTCCGCTTTGATTTTTTTTATTTCCTTCCTTCTGTTGGCCTTGGGTTTCACTTGTTCTTCTATTTCTAGTTCTTTAAAGTGTAACATGAGGTTATTTATTTGTGATTTTTCTTGTATCTTGAGATGGGCCTGTATTGATATAAATTTCCCTCTTCAAACTGCTTTCACTGCATCCTCAGAATTTTGGTAGGAGTACATTTTTTTTCATTTTTTTATGTATTTTTTGATCTCTCTTCTAATTTCTTCTTTGACCCAGTCATTCTTTAAAAGTATGTTGTTTAATCTCCATTTATTTGTGTTTTTTACCTGCATTCTTTTTGCAGTTGATATTTAATTGCAAAGCCTTGTGATCAGAGAATATGCTTGGTATGATTTCAATCTTCCTAAATTTGCTCAGGCTGATTTTATGTCCCAATATATGGTCTATCCTTGAGAATGTTCCATGTGCACTACCAAAGAATGTGTAGTCTGATATTTTAGGATGAAGTTCTCTATATATGTCAATCATGTCCATTTCATCTAGTGTGTCATTTAGGGCTGCTATTTCGTTCTTTATTTTCTGTTTCGATGAAATATCTATAGCTGTCAATGATGTGTTGAAGTCTCCTATTATAATTGTGTTTTGGTCAATTTCTCCCTTCAGTTCTGTTAGTAATTGCTTGGTATATTTCGGTGCTCCCAAATTTGGGGCATAAATATTGATGACTGTTATGTCTTCTTGTTGTATAATCCCCTTTACCATTATGAAATATCCATCTTTGTCTCTTGTTATCTTTTACACCCTGAAGTCCGTTTCATCTGATATCATTATGGCTACATCTGATTTTCTCTGGGTACCATTTGCTTGGAGTGTCAATTTCCACCCTTTTACTTTGAGTATATGCTTGTCCTTGTAGCTGAGATGTGCCTTTTGGAGACAGCAAATGGTTGCTTTTAGTTTTTTGATCCAATCTGCTATTCTGTGCCTTTTTATTGGTGAGTTCAGTCCATTTACATTTAGGGTGATTATTGATATGTGAGCATTTCCTGTCACTGTATCCTTAGTTTTCTGGTAAGACTTTGTCTCCATTGTTTCTTTGCCTTTTTGTTGTGTCTATTTTTTCTTTTTTTTGTTTGTTATCGGTATATATGATTATTATAATTTTTCATTTATTTACTGGGATGACAATTGTTAGTAAAATTACATGGATTTCAAGTGTACAATTCTGCTTTACATCATCTATAAATCCCATTGTGTGTTCACCACCCAGAGTCAGTTCCCCTTCCACCACCATATATTTGATCCCCCTTACCCTTATGTCCCACCCCTCACCCCCCTTAACCTCTGGTAACCGCTAAACTATTGTCTGTGTCTATGAGTTTTTGTTTCTCATTTGTTTGTCTTGTTCTTTTGTGTTTTTTTTTTTTTTGGTTTATATACCACATGTCAATGAAATCATATGGTTCTCTGCTTTTTCTGTCTTACTTATTTCACTTAGCATTATACTTGTTGTTGTCTATTATTTCTCTGTGTTGGTATTCTATGATGTTTCCCTCTGTTTCTTTTTTTATTACAGTATATATATATATATATATATATATATCAGTTATAGATTTGTTTTGTGTGGTTACCCTTAAGTTTATGTAAAAGAAAGTTTGATTTAGAGTATTCCATTTTCTTCAGCACACTTACTTTCTCCATTCCCATATTCCAGTACAGGCCTTTAATCTCCTCCATTTATGTTTTGGTTGCCACAAATTGTCTCTGTTAATGATGGTCGAATAGCCTCCTTTAGTATTTCTTGTAGTGCACGTCATGTAGTAGAAAATTCCCTCAGTTTATGTATGTCTGGAAAGGTCTTTATTTCTCCTTCATATCTAAAGGATGTCTTTGCTGGATATATTATTCTTTCCTCATAATTTCTCTCTTTGAATAGTTTGAATATTTTTTCCTCTCCCTCCTTGATTGAAGAGTTCTTGCTGAAAAATCTGATGATAATCTAATGGGCTTTCCTTTGTAGGTTACCAGTCTTCTTTTCCCTGGCTGCCTTGAGGGTTCTTTCTTTGTCGTTGATTTTAGACAGCTTCAATACAATGTGCGTTGGAGAAGGCCTGTTGGGATTGAGGTAATTAGGAGTTCTATTTGCTTCTTGGATTAGAGGATCCAGTTCGGTCCACAAGTTTGGGAAGTTTTCATCAACAATTTGTTTGAATATGTTCTCTGTTCTCTTCTCTCTTTCTTCTTCTGGTATGCCCATTATTCTTATATTGCTCTTTCTGATGGAATCAGAATGTTCTCATAGAGTTCTTTCATTTCTTTTAATTCTCAAATGTCTTTCTTCTTCCATCAGTGTAATTTCTAGGTTTCCTTCTTTGATGTCACTGATTCTTTCCTCCATCGGGTCATCTCTACTACCTAATCTGGTTATTTCATTTTTGATTTCTTCTATTTAGGTCTTAATCTCCAGAAATTCTATTTGGTTCTTTTTTAAAATTTCAATCTCTTTCGTAAAATGTTCATGTTGTTTTTTGATTTTGTTTCTGATTTCGTTAAACTGCCTGTTTGTATATTGTTGCATCTCTTTTAGGTTTTTTAGAACTGCAATCTTGAATTCTCTGTCATTTATGTCACATATTTCCATATGTTTAACTTCCTTTTCTGGAGACTTTTCAATTTCTTACTGAGTTGTCTTGTTGCCTTGGGTTTTTATGGCAATTACTGATTTATTATTTCTCCTTCTAGACATCTACCGGAGTGGCTTCTGCAACAGGTTGATAGGAAGAGGTCTGTCTTTTGTTTTCCAGTATTTGTTGGTAGAATGTTTTATTTTCTCTTTAACTGCAGCCTTTTTTTTTTCTCTCAGACGGCAGTGCTATATTTTCTCTGCACTATTTTTGCTTCTCACACAATGGGGGGATCCCCTGGGAGACGGGCTTCTCCTCTGTTAATAGTTCGACTGGGTCACCGGGCTCAGTGTCTGTGTGGGTATGCGGAGAACTTTGCAGGTTCTAAAGATGTTCCTGCACCATATTCAGAGTTTGTATGTTTCAGCATTTCTGTTTACTCCTGCCTGTATTCGCCCAGGGAGGTAGGGCCATGGGTGGGGTGAGTTGTGAGAGGTGGCCCAGAGCAATGTTGATGACCACCACCTCAGCTGGTCCCACCTCCACAGCTCCCTCCACCCTGCCTTAACCAGCCGGGCTGTGAATCTGAGTCTGTGGTCCATAGTTTTCCGAACAGCAAATACTTTTTTCCTCTGACCCGACACCGCCACTGTTCAGAATCCAGCTCCTGGCAGGTGGGGGTGGAGCTAGCTCTTTGAGGGTAGGGAGGTGGCGGCCAGTCTCTTTGCCCACGGTCCCGTTCTCTACTTGGCAGTGAAGGCCCAAACCTCTGTTTTCAGTCTTCTTCTCTCAGTCTTTCCCCCGAGGTCTCTGCTGTTAGCGTTGTGCTCATCCGTGCTATATGCTGCCCCCTCAGCCCTGCAGGCCACATAGGGAGCCCTAGTAGTCTGAGTTCCTCCCTTCCCCTCATCTGAGGCAACTCCGGGACACAGCGAGCTCAGAACGCCGAGCCAGGTCTGAGTCCTGCGCCCATGGCACTCCGTCCCTGCACTTCTCCCCTCCTGCCTCCCCTGCTAGTGCGACTTGCCCACCTTTAAGTGAATCCAGTAGTGGGCCTTCTCGTCCCACCTGTCTGCTGTGCAGGGAGTCCTTTGTGGAGTTATGATTTTTCGATTAGGTGTAAACTCCAGGGGACTTTTACAGAGGCTCACCTCATGCCATTATTTTGATTATGTCTTCACCTCTTTCATTTCTAATTTTATTAACGTGGGTTCTCTCTCTCTCTCTCTCTCTCTTTCTCTCTCTCTCTCTCTCTCTCTCTCTCTCTCTCTCTCTCTCTGTTTCTGTCTGTCCGTCTGTCTGTCTGTCTGTCTCTCTCTCTCTCTCTCTCTCTCTCTCTCTCTCTCTCTCTCTCTCTCAGTCTGGCTAGAGGTTTGTCGATTTTGTTTATTTTCTCAAAATAGCAGCTCTTGATTTTATTGATCTTTTGTATTTTTTTTGTCTCTATTTCTTTTATTTCCACTCTTTATTATTTCTTTATTATTTCCTTCCTTGTAATCCCTTTGAGCTTATTTTGCTCGTCTTTTTCCAGCTCCCTTAGATGTAAGGACAAACTGTTGATTTGAGATTTTTCTTGTTTCTTTAGGTAGGCCTGCATTGTTATGAATTTTTCCCTTAGGACTGCTTTCACTGCATCCCATAGATTTTGGGTCATTGTGTTTTCATTTTTGTTAGTCTCAAGGTGTCTTTTGACTTCTTCCTTGATTTCATTTTTGAACCATTTATTACTTAGTAGCATGTTATTCAGCGTCCATGTATTTGTGAGTTTTCCAGATTTTTTTCTTTTAATTCATTTCTAATTTCATAACATTGTCATCAGAGAAGACACTTGAAATGATTTCAATTTTCTTAAATTTATTGAGACCTGTTTTGTGGCCTAACATGTGGTCTACCTTGGAAAATGTTTCGTGTGCACTAGAGCAGAATGTATATTCTTCAGCTTTGGGGTGATATGCTCTAAAAATATCGATTAATTCCAACTGGTCTAATGTGTCATTTAAGGTTGTTGTTTCTATATTGGTTTTCTGTCTGGAGGATCTGTCCCTCGTTGTCAGTGGTGTGTTGAAATCCCCTAATATAATAGTGTTGCTGTTGATCTCTGTCTTAATGTAGGCCAATATCTATTTTATATATTTAGGTTCTCCTACGTTGGGTGTAAACATGTTTAGTATGGGTATGTCCTCTTATTGGATTGATCCCTTTATTATTATGTAGTGCCCTTCTTTGTCTTTTATTGTATTCTTCATTTTAAAGTCTATTTTTTCAGACATAAGTATTGCCACTCCAGTTTTTCTCATTTCCACTTGAGTGAACTATCTTATTCCATCCGTTTACCTTTAGCCTGTGTGTGTCTTTCGACCTGAGGTGAGTCTCTGTATACAGCATATGCAAGTGTCTTGTTTTCTTACTGATTCAGCCACCCTTTTTCTTTTGATTGGAGCGTTTAATCCATTTGCATTTAACGTGATTATTGATAGGTATGTAGTTATTGCCATTTTTGTTATTTGTATTTCTGGTCTTCATTAGTTAAATTGTTTTCATCTTTCCTCTGCTTAAAGAAGCCCTTTTAACATTTCTTGCCATGCTGGCTTCGTGTAATGCATTCCTTTAGCTTATTCTTTTCTGGGAAGCTGTTTATCTCCCCTTCAATTTTAAAGACAGCCTTGCTAGATAAAGGAATCTAGGTTGTCGGACTTTGTTTTTCCTTACTTTGAATACATCCTGCCACTCCATTCTGGGCTACAGAGTTTCTGTAGAAAAGTCAGCTGCTAGCCTTATGGGAGCTCCCTTGTAAGGAACTGGCTGCCTTTCTCTTGTTGCTCTTACGATTTTGCCTTGTCTTTAACCTTTGCTATTTTAACTGTGATGTGTCTTGCTGTGGCCCTGTTTGGGTTCATCAATGAGTAAACAAAGAAACATATCCCAAAGGAAGGAGCAGAATTGAAACAAAATGAAATAGAGGTAACCAACCTATCAGAGACAGAGTTTAGAACAATGATTATAAGAATGTTCAAGGAACATAGTGAGAACGTAACAAGGACACATTTTCTTTACTCAATCCCATAAAAAAAACACATGATGGGATTTTATTGCAGGCTGTTTTAATAAACAGATCAATGGAGAAATAATGTAGTCAAGAAAGTTTTCACACAAGTAAAAGTTTATCTGAGAAATATTTGTGGCAGAACATAAGCAAGCATTAGAAATGAAATTTGGGCAAGATAAAAAAAATCATTCACTATAAATTGCATATTGTTCATCAGAGATACTTTACTATACAGAAAGATTTTCATAATGATTATTGTGATAAAAATGTGGCCTTCAAATATATTTTTCCATTATGACCAGCATATTTTATTGCAAAAATAGTCCTTACTCAGGAAAGGTCTCTGATAAATGGTGACTGAAATAGACAGTATATTTAAATGCTACTGAACATCCTCAGATATCTTGTTTTTCAACAAGTAAACCAGAAATTGATGGTGGTAGTGTTCCTGGTTTGCTGGCCTTTTCAGTGTGATCTACCTTTTACTGAACAAAACATTAACTTTTATCCTGTTATTTTGGAGACACTTATTATGTTTATCTTTGGAGACATTTATTATCTTCAGTCTTTCTTTTTTGCTTAAGATCATTTAGTTTTCAATCTGCATTGAAAGTTTTTCAGTTAAGTTTTTCAGTTAATTTTCTGTAGTTGACTGATTGATATGAGAGGCAGTATTGTGAAGTGTTTAAGAGCATTTTTACTGATATATCCCCTTGTGTGAGGGAAGTAAGAGAAAAAATAAACACGTGGATTACATCAAACTAAAAAGCTTTTTTCACAGCAAAGGAAACCATCAATAAAACAAAAAGGGATCCTAATGAATGGGAAAGGATATTCGCCAATGATATATCTGATAAAGGATTAATATCACAAATCTATAAAAAAACTCACTCAACTCAACTCCAAAAAAACAAACAACCCAATTAAAAAATGGACAGAGGACATGAAGAGACATTTTTCTAAAAAGGACATACAGAAGGCAAAAAGACATATGAAGAAATGCTCAACCTCACTAACTGTCAGAGAAATGCAAATAAAAACCACAATGAGATACCACCTCACCCCAGTCAAAATGGCTATCATCAATAAATCAACAAACAACAAGTGCCGGCGTGGATGTGGACAAAAGGGAATGATTGTGCACTGTCGGTGGGATTGCAGATTGGTGCAGCCACTATAGAAAACAGTATGGAGGTATCTCAGAAATCTGAAAATGGAACTACCCTATGATCCAGTAATTCTACTCCTAGACATCTATCTGGAGAAATCCAAAACTCCAATTCAAAAATCTGTATGCACTCTTATGTTTATTGCAGCACTATACACAATAGCTAAGACATGGAAACAACCGAAATGCCCATTGGTAGATGACTGGTTTACGAAACTGTGGTACATTTATACAATGGAGTATTACACAGCCATAAAGAAAAAAAGAAATCTTACCATTTGCAACAACATGGATGGATCTAGAGAACATTATGTTAAGCAAAATAAGTCAGAAAGAGAAAGACAAGTACCATATGATCTCACTTATATGCAGAATCTAAAGAAAAGAATAAGTGAATGAACTAATCAGAAACAGTTTTGGGGACAAAGAGGAAAAACTGAGTGTTGTTAGTTGGGGGGGGTGGGGATAAAGGGAAAGGTGATGGGATTAGAAAACAGTTGGTAACCACAAAATGTCCTCAGGGTTTTTGAAAAATAATTAGGGGAACATAATCAGTAATGTTGTAAAGATTTTGTAGGGTATCTGATGGACACGTGTCCCATTTGAGAGACCACATCAGGGAAGATGTAGATGCTCGACTATAATTTTATATATATAATGTGATTGCTCGGTCCGATGTTGGAGGGGTAGTGGATGGGGGGATGGTGGGAGTGGGTTCCACAGTGTGAGGGATATAAGTGATGAACATCTAAGTATTACCTTGTCTTGTGCACCTGAAACTAATAAAAAAAGAAAAGAAAAGAAAAACAAAAAAAAGAAATCCTTCAGAGGTTATCAGAAGTGGGATGTAAAATAGTGGAATAACTGTGTATTAAATTATTTATATTTATAATGTAAACATTAAGGGTCCAAATAACACTATTATTTGGCGGTAGTTAGATAGAAAGTTGTCTCTTGGAGTAAATATAGGCCTTTTTCATATATTGTAATTATTTGTCTCAATTTATCTTTATGTGTTATTGTTATATGTTTTATATATACACATTTTCAATGTTAAGTAAAATGATCCATTGGTTAAAAAAAAAAAAAAAAAAGAGCATGGGCTTTAGATATAGATTTGAATCCTGCCACTGCCACTTACTACATTTGGAGAAAATGTCATAAAGAGGAATATAATAAAAGTAAGATAGATTGCTCCATGGAGACTTTCCTCAGAAGCTCTTTGTGGTAGAGAAATATGCACTCACATCTGTTTCAGGACAACATGGAGGCAGTAAGAGATCGTATGCAGCATGTTATGTTATGTTATGTTTTACTATACTATACTATATTATATTATACTATATTATATTATATGACCTGGACTTATATTATATTAAAATACGACCCGGTGGACTTCTTCAGTCCTCCCTGAAAGCCCAGGGATGCCTCTGCCACCTGCAGCTGACACGTGCATGTGTCAATTTGTGGCAACTTCCAGGGAGAACTGAAGAAGTCCACCTCACTGCTGCCATTTCTATTAACACTGATTCTAATAATAATAAAGTTTGAGAATTTTCTACAGCTGCACTAGTATGGATCTTAATCTGGCTGAAATTTCTTCCCCATAAGCTGAGGAAAGGAATGAGGTTAATGAGGTTCATAGTAACCTAAGTCACTGCTTGGTAAATATGTCTGCTTTTGTACTTTTGTGATTGTTTTTTCTTAATTCCACCTTTTCATTTTTAATTGTTTATTGGTCAAGATCTTTTCATATGTCCCCTCTTAGCTGTCTCAGGGAGAAATAAAATATTTTCTTCAAGTGGGCATCTTGGCATCTCTAGAACAGTGTTTCTCAAAGTTGAGTGTGCACAAGAATCACCAGGGGCTCTTGTTACAATACAGATCCCGATGTGGTAGATCTGAGGAGGGGCTGGACTTTCTGCATTTCTAACAAGCTTCTAGATGACGCTGATGCTGGCGCTGTTCTCCGTGCACCAAACTTTGAGTAGCATTGAGCTAGCTCAGGAGCACTAGGAAACATGAATGAAGTACAGGAAATTGGGCAGTCAATGATCTGAGTCTCAAATAAGTGAAGGCATGTTAGCCATGATTAATCCTGCTTCTCATCTCAGTCTCAATTTGTTCCTTCCATTACACCCTGTGAAAAGAGAGTATTTAGGGGTGGGGAACAGGCTTATAAAACTATGAATGCTGCATATGATCTCTTACTGCCTCCATGTTGTCCTGAAACAGATGTGAGTGCATATTTCTCTACCACAAAGAGCTTCTGAGGAAAGTCTCCATGGAGCAATCTATCTTACTTTTATTGTTTTCCTCTTTATGATATTTTCTTCACTCAATCCCATGAAAAACCACATGATGGGATTTTATTGTAGGCTGTTTTAATGGATAGATTGATGGAGAAATAATGTAGTCAAGAAAGTTTTCACACAAGTAAAAGAAGTTTATCTGAGAAATATTTGTGGCAGAACATAAGCAAGCATTAGAAATGAAATTTGGGCAAGATAAAAAAAATCATTCACTATAAATTGCATATTGTTCATCAGAGATACTTTACTATACAGAAAGATTTTCATAATGATTATTGTGATAAAAATGTGGCCTTCAAATATATTTTTTCATTATGACCAGCATATTTTATTGCAAAAATAGTCCTTACTCAGGAAAGGTCTCTGATAAATGGTGACTGAAATAGACAGTATATTTAAATGCTACTGAACATCCTCAGATATCTTGTTTTTCAACAAGTAAACCAGAAATTGATGGTGGTAGTGTTCCTGGTTTGCTGGCCTTTTCAGTGTGATCTACCTTTTACTGAATGAAACATTAACTTTTATCCTGTTATTTTGGAGACACTTATTATGTTTATCTTTGGAGACATTTATTATCTTCAGTCTTTCTTTGTTGCTTAAGATCATTTAGTTTTCAATCTGCAGTTTTTCAGTTAATTTTCTGTAGTTGACTGATTGATATGAGAGGCAGTATAGTGAGGTGTTTAAGAGCATGGGCTTTAGATATAGATTTGAATCCTGCCACTGACACTTACTACATTTAGAAAACCAAATTAAGCTCCTGATATCAGTTTCATTTTGTATAAAACAGTAATAACAATAGTAGTCTTTAATTTATAAACTTTGTGGGTAATGAGTTAACATGTGTAAAACAGCCAAACTGTGACCAGCATAGTTATGAACACTTACTAAGCATTCAAAATCTTTTGGCTAATCATTTTTTGGTAAAGTTTAATTTTGTTTTATTTTATTTTATTTTACACTTTATTTATTTTGGCATTCAATACTATTTTATATTAATTTCAGGTGTACAGCATACTGATTAGACATTTATATAAGTTAAGAATTTATCCCCTGACTAGTCTAGTACCCACCTGGAACTATGCATAGTTATTATACATTATAGACTATACTTTCTGTGCTTTATATCTCCATGACTACTTTGTAACTACCAATTTGTACTTCTTAATGTCTTCACCTTTTTCACTTTGCCTCCAACCCCTCCCATGTATCACCCCAACGAATCTAGTACTCATTTGCCACCATACATAGTTATTATAGTATTATTGACTATTTTCCTTTTGCTATGCTCTACATCCCCATGATTACTTTGTAGCAACAAATATGTGCTTCTTCATCCTTTCTCCTTTTTCACCCTCCCAATTGCCCTCTCATCTGGCAACCATCAGAATGTTGTCTGTATTTATGAGTTTATTTCTATTTTGTTTGTTTGTTTATTTTGTTCTTCAGATTCCACACATAAGTGAAATCACATTGCATCTATCTATCTCTGTCTGACATACTGCACTTAGCACAATACCCTTCATTCCATATGCTGCCACAGATGGCAAGAACCCATTCCCATCCATGACCAAACAATATTCCATTGTATATATGTACCACCTACTCTTTATCCATTCATCCATTGACCAACACTCAGGCTGCCTCCACATCTTATCCATTACAAACAATGATGTGATGAACATACAGATACATTCATCCCCTCAAAGTAGCATTTTGGGTTTCTTTAGATAAATACCCAGAAGTGGGATGACTGAGTCATTCTTCGTCTCTTGTTATTTAGCCTTTGCTTTAAAGTCTATTTTGCCTGATATAAGTATTGCTTCCTCAACTTTTTTTTTTTAATTTCCATTTTCATGAGCTATCTTTTCCCGTGGCTAATTTTACTAATGATGTTGCATGGTAAACTACTTGATGTCTGTGCTTAAGCTTTATCTCCCTAGGCAGACGCCAAGCACATTTTAATTATGGGAATAATATCTTTTATTTTCTGTTCATATCCTTGAATGCATTTGTTATTTGTACATGTTTGCCATCATCACTATAATTTTAGGTTGCAGATGAAACTACCAAGAGGTGCAATATAAATAAGAAAGTAGAAACTGTAATGAGGAAACACAGTCGTCAATAAGCAAAGTAGTAGCGGGTGGCCAGATGGCTCAATTGGTCAGAGCGCAAGCTCTTAACAAAAGGGTTGGTAGTTCGATTCCCACATGGGCCAGTGAACTGCGCCCTCCACAACTAGATTGAAGGACAATGACTTGACTTGGAGATGATGGGCCCTGGAAAAATACACTGTTCCCCAACATTCCCCAATGAAAAATAAAAACAAAAAGCAAGGCAGTAGGTAATAAGGTGGGGTGAATCAATGTGCTTATTTTCTCCGTAATATACTAATTATAATAAACCCGTTTACCACTTTTACTGTGTAAGCCTCTTTATGTCATTTCTTATTCTTTACAATAAGTCTATGAATTAGAAAACTGAAACTCATGAGGTTTACTAAGAAGTTTCAGGTCACTCAATTAGGATTCCAACTGATTACTCTCTAATTGCAACTATTTCATTGCTAATCCATTTTTTAAGTATCTGGAATATAATTCTTGGTTAAAATAGCTGAATTGTGTTCATATAACAGTTCTGCTTCTCACTAACTATATGATAACTTGGAACTCAGAATTCATGCTTGTACAGAAAGACCCCCCCTAAACCTTTATTTACTTTTTTTTCCCCTGAAATTTTTCATCCTCTGCCAGTTCCCTGCTTGGCAACTGCTCCTGCTTCCAGGACCCCATGAGTTGATCACTTCCTCAAAATTCCCTTGTTACTGCCAACCCAATATTGTGTGTTCTCTGTTATCAGTCCCCAAGGATTTCTCTTCATTTTCTTCATGTCAGTTATGATAATGCATTTCTGATTTTTCTGATCAGTGACAATAATCCAAATATGAATATATCATATTTCTCCATATGTTTAAACAGTCAGGCTAGCTATCACATTTTAGTTATTTAAACACTACTTTGAAGCAATGGCCCAGAACAGAAAAAGAATAATCAATATTGCTGGTTCAAGTTCAGAGTATGATCATGAGCATCTTGGACATAAATAAGATTACTTCTGTTGGTTTATATTATTGTCTTGGCTTTGGCAAACTATTAAACCAGTAGTAATCTCCTAGCTCTACTTTGCATGGGACCAATGTTTTCAAAGAATTTTCCCTTCTCTCCTGATCATAACTCTTATGGAGTGTGTGTGTCGGTTGGTGGAGTTGGTCAAAGGTAAGAGTAGAGATGGTGATAGATCAGAGAATAGGAAAAGCTATGAATGTACTTTCTGGTTCCCAAGAGTCTTTAATATGATAATATATTTTGCCTTAAATTGATTCCGTCATCTGAATAATATGTCTTTAAGGTTTTGATTACAGTTCCTTCAGCATTTTCATTTCTTCCAATTTGAATATCATTTGCAAACTATGAAATGTTTTCAATATCCTCATCCAAATAATTATGTTCATATAAAAAATTTGTTAATGAAACATTAGAGCTAATGGGTTAATGCTGAAAAATCAACTCCCAGAGTTCAAAAATCCATTTAAGATCCTATGGCAACAAGGTTTATTATTAACTGAATAAATGTTATCTAATAACATTTTGAAATTAACAAGCTGGTTTAGGTACTTTTATGACTATATATAATGTAAGGTGATGTTTAAAAATAAAATAATCTGTTTAAGTAGTTTCTATGGATGGAAATTATGGAAAACTTCCTGTTCCTGCCAATTATTTTATTCCTTATCAAATTTTATGTTCATTTTTCTATCAGTTAATGAGAAAATGCTTCATTTCTTTTGAAATATGACAGCATTTAATGTTCATGGGTCATATTTATTTCTAACTTTTTTTCTAAAGAATAAAACTAATAGAAAAAGAAAATGCAAACCAAACTTAATGAGGTAGAAAAGCAGCTATAAAATGTGTCCTAAGAAGGTAATCCCGGTGAGCAGATTGTCGTTCAAGGGAAAGAATTCTAGACACGAGAACATATTTTTGAAATTTTTAAGTGTGGTAAGAGTGAGAAAGTTATCTCAAGTTGAAGAAAAGATATTACATGCTTATTTGCCACATTAAGGTGCAAATGACACAGGTTAATAAAAAATAGTGTAGGAAGGTGGTAAGAGGTTTTAATAAGCACATCACTAATAATATCAAGGCAAAAATGGTCACATATTGAAATTACAGAATGTATGACTGAGAACTGCTAATAAGGATATTGAAAAGAGGATTCAAGAGTGGGAAGTGCTGGTGAGATTTTCTCATTCAAACAGTGCCAGTGCTACAGATGGCAAAGCAGTGGCCCAAGGCCAGGAAGTAATTTTCCCAAAGGCACAGCGCAATTGTAGCAAGCTAAGCTCGTAGAAGAATCTTAGGCTCCAATCTTCCAGAGGAAAAACAAACAATCACGAGAGATTCCTTCATGATGATGGTATTCAAACACTGGAAGAAGCATTTATTAGATATGTGCTGCTTATTCATCATTATATCTTGAGTAACACAGGGGATCTGAGAGACAGAGAGACAGAGAGAGAGAGAGAGAGAGAGAGAGAGAGAGAGAGAGAGAGAGAGAGAGAGAGGACTTTGTCCCATGAGAAGCTTTTTATCAGTTTGGGAAGAAAAGGTCTGACATACATACATTAACACTTAGAGGACAAGTGCAAGTTTAGGTAAAACATAAGCATCTAAAAGACTACATTATGCAGTCTATGCACATGTTGCTGGAGCAATTTTAAGTAAACAGATGATTATGGGTTGAGTGAATCTAAAATATGATGGAGTTACAGCTTCTGGTGCTACATTGACACTAAAGAAAAAGGCTGAAAATTGACTTTAATAAGAGTAGAGATTTAGGTTCATAATAAGAAAAAACTTCTGTTAAATATTGATCTCTTTTCACAGAACTTTTTGGGACTGAGAAGTCAAAGGATGTAGTACACACTTCTTGTTCTTCATAAGCTTATTGTTCAATTGTAGGGACAAGGTATCATTTTTGAATTGTAAGGCATAGATAAGGAAGTTGAAAAATACTAAAGGAGAGATGTAAACAGAAAATCAAATGACCATTCTGGAATGATCTCAGAGAAGAAGGACTCTTAGGATTAGTAACAACCTGGTGATTTGAAAATTCTGTAAACTATGGAGTTATACAGATAGGTTTCTAATGCAAGCTCTGATACTTATCATGTATGTGGCTTTAATGAGCCTCTATTTCTTTACCTGTAAAACTAGGGATGTAATGCTTACTTGTGGGAATCCTGTGAAGATTGTAATAATAAATTCAGTGATAAGGAGCTTCATTCAGGGTAGTGAAATGTTCAGAAATTGATTGTACTGTTGTTTGAAAAACTCTGTGGCTATACTAAAATCCATTGCAATGAACCCTTCAAATGGATGACTTGTATGGTGATACCGTGTTTTCCTGAAAATAAGACCTAGCCAGACTACCAGTTCTAATGTGTCTTTTGGAGCAAAAATTAATATAAGACCTGATCTTATTTTAATATAATATAACACTGGGTCTTATAGCAAAATAATGTAATAATATAATATAACATAACATAACATAATACTGGGTCTTACCTTAATTTTTGCTCCAAAAGATGCATTAGAGCTGATGGTATTGCTAGGTCTTATTTTCAGGGAAACACGGTATATATGCATACATACACACAGATATATATATATATATGTATATATATATATATGTTGAACATAAATTTACCATATGGAAAAAATTATCATACGACCCAATAGTTCTACTCTTAGATATATACACAAAAATAATAAAAACATATGTCTACAAAACAGATTTAAATGTTCACAACCATGTTGCTATTCCTAATAGCCAAAAATCAGATACAACCCAAATGTCTATCAACTGGTAAATGGATGAGTAAAATGTAGTATATTCACACAATGGATATGTAGTAAATATAGTAAATCCATAAAAAGGAATGAAGTTCTGATAAATGCTACAACATGGATAAATCTCATAAACATTATACTAAGTTAATGAAGCCAAATACAAAATACCCTACATATTGAGAAGGTCCAAGGTAGTAGAATAGCTAAATGTCATGCCTGGTGTTTCTCAGGATCACATTAAAATTACAACTAAATTATAGAACAATCAACCTCAAGAATCATCTGAAGACTAGCTGAACAGAACTTATATAAGTAAGGATATAAAGAAGAGGCCACATAAAGACTGGTGGTTGGGGCAGAGATGCCAAATGGGCTGACCCCAAACCCACAGGTAGTGGTTGAGCATTGGGAGGGACAGCAGAGGCCCCCCCTGAAGAGTGAGGGATCACAACCCTACACTGGGCTCCCCAGCCCAGTGGTCCTGTGCTGGGAATAGGAATCCTCACATCATGCAGCAAAAGCCAGCAAGAACACTGTCTGTCCATCCTGGTGAGACAGAAGGTGGCTGGAAACCCAGATGTGTTCTTAGAGGGCCAACATATAGACTCACTCACTTGCAAACTCTCACCTGGGCTCAGGTACAGGGGCAGCAAGTTGAGAGCTGCCAGAGACATGGGGAAAAGACTGTGTTGTGTGGCTTCTGACTAAGGGCTGGAGGGACAGCTGCTGTTGTTGCTGTGTAGATCCAGTCTCACATGTTGCCTTCAGGAAGGTGACGACTTTTCTATTTTGAAACCCCTGCCCAAGGTCCAAATCTGAGACCACATTGGTCTGATAAAATCTGTGCATGCTCAACAACTTGGCAGTGACCTGGGTCCCTGCACTGCTCAGATAGTGCTGCGTCGTTGGGGGCATTCTTAGAACCTGAGACGGTGGCCCCACCACATAAGCTGAAGAAGCCTTTTATAGCAGTGGATGGCCCTTGGTGGCCTGGGGAAATTTCAAGGGGTAGCAGTTAACCACAACTTGTGCAATAACCTGTCTTGGGTGGGTATCTGGGATTTGCAGACTTCAGGCAAATGGTGGCTAGCTGCAGGGTTCACAGCACATTTTGTGGAATGGTCACAGGCTCAGCAATGGTACTAGAGCTGAATCTGCATTAAATTTGTAAAAATCACCACCCATACCTTGTTATTCTGTGGTACTCCAACCTTCCAAGCTAGTGCTGCATCAGTTGGGGCACACTCCACACTAGGCCCACATACCTAAGGAGGGTCTTTCAGGGGCTGAACCTTTTGGGTAGTTGGCAGTTTGTAACAGGCTTAGAGAGGCCCTGAGCCTTTTGCTAAACTGGCCCAAGACCAATACTGGCAGCAAGCCTTGGTTCACAGCAAGGCCACCCACACACACCTACAGGTCCAGCACAGGTAGAAACCAACCACATATAGGTTTCTTTGTATCTCCTACCAGGTAGTCCTGTGCTAATCATATGCAAGGATGAAATTAGCCTGCACGGGAGCCCTACCTCAGAGACACCAGAAAACACACACTTAAAGGCTGGCTTCAGACCACATCAGTGCACTACCTGACTAGCCCCACAAGTGGCACACTTAAAAGGTGATCTCAACCAGCACAGGAGCCCCCTGGGGTTAACCCCCTCTGAGGGTTCAGCCCACACACAACAGCTCATACACTGTGGATGTAGTAAATCTTCATATCCAGTCAGCCTGAGAGCCAATCCCACCTACTGATGTGCCAAAAGCTCAACTACAACAGGAGATTACCCACAAAACACACAAAAGATACTCCTGGAATACACACACAGGTGATCAGTGAGACTGGACCACATAGAAAACATACTACATCAGGCCACTCGGCAAAGAAGGGAGACATAAAAGTCCTACCTAATACACAGTAGCAAACACAGAGAGGAAGCCAGAATGAGGAAACAAAGAAATATGTCCCAAATAAAAGGAGAATCCTCCAGGGAAAGAACTAAATGAAATGGAGGCAACCAATGTACCAGAGACAGGGTTTAAAACACTGGTTATAAGACAGGTTATGGAACTTAGTGAAAGCAAAGAGATAGCAAGCATAAAGAAGGACATAGAAACCATAAAGGAGAACCAGTCAGAAATAAAGAATACAATAACTGAACTGAAGGATACAATAGAAGAATCAACAGCAGATTACGTAAAGCAGAGGCTCAAATCAGCAATTTAGAATATCAGGTAGCAGAAAACACCCAAGTAGAACAACAAAACCAAAAAAGAATTTCAAAAAACAAATATAGTTTAAGGGAAATTTGGGACAACATCAAACATAACAACATTCACATTAGAAGAGTACCAGAAGGAGAAGACAGGGAGGAAGGGATCGAGAATGTATTTGAAAAAATAATGATTGAAATATTTCCTAACCTGGTGAAGGTAATAAACATACAAACCCTGAAGCAAAGAGAGTTCTAAACAAGGTGAACTCAAATAGGCCCACAGGAAGACATACTATAATTAAAATGGCAAAGTTTAAAGACAAAGGTAGAATCCTAAAAGCAGCAAGAGAAAGGCAACCAGTTACTTCAAAGGGAGCTCCCATATCAGTTTATTTGTCAACAGAAACTTTGTAGGCTAGAAGAAGTGACACAAAATATTCAAAATAATGAAAAACAAAGACCTACAACCAAGACTACTCCACCCAGCAAGGCTATCGTTTAAAATTGAAGGAGAGATAAAATGCTTCCCAGACATGGAAAAGCTAAAGGAATTCATTACCACTAAGCCAGTATCACAAGAAATGTTAAAAGGACTTCTTTAAGAAGGGGAGAAACAAATGAAATAAACAAAAGAAGATCAAAAACATGAATAATAAAATGGCAATAACTATGTACCTATGGATATTCACTTCAAATGCAAATTGATTAAATACTGCAATGAAAAGACAGGGTGGCTGAATGGATAAGAAAACAAGACCTGTGCATAAACAAACCACCTCAGATTGAAACACATACATAGACTGAAAATAAAGGGATAGAAAAAAATATTTAATGCAAATGGAAATGACAAAACAACTGTGGTAGCAATACTTATATCAGACAAAATAGACATTAAAACAAAGACTATAATAATATACAAAGAAAGATGTTATATAATGATAAGGAGATCAATCCAACGAGAGGACATAATGCAAATAAACATCTTTGCACCGAACATAGGAGCACCGAAATATAAGACAAACGAATGAGAAACAAGAATTCATAGACGCAGAAAATAGTTTAGTGGTTACCAGAGGGTAAGGGGGTTGGGGGGAGGGAGATGAGGGTAAAGGGGATCAAATATATGGTAATGGAAGGAGAACCAACTCTGGGTGGTGAACATACAATGGGATTTATAGATGATGTAATACAGAATTGTACACCTGAAATCTATGTAATTTCACTAACAATTGTCACCCCAATAAATTAAAAAAAAATATTGACCAACATAAAGGCAGAGATAGACAGTAACACTATCATAATAGGGGACTTTCACACCCCTGACACCAATGAACAGATCCTCCAGACAGAAGATCAACAAGGAAACAGTGGCCTTAAATGACATACTATATCAGACAGATTTAATTGATATTTTTAAAGCATTTTACTTCAAAGCAGCAGAATATACATTCTTTTTAAGTACACATGGAACATTTGTCTAGGTAGGTGACATGTTAGGCCACAAAACAAGTCTCAATAAATTTAAGAAGATTGAAATCATATCTCTAACCACAATGGTATGAAACTAGAAATCAATTACAAGAAATAAAACTGAAAAACACACAAACACATGAAGGCGAAATACATGCTTCTAAATAATGAATGGGTCAACAACGAGATCAAAAAAGAAATAAAAAATACCTTGAGACAAATAAAAATGAAAGCACAATGACCCCTATCTATGGGACACAGTGAAAGCAGTGCCAAGGGGGAAATTCATGCAATGCGTCCTACATCCAGAAACAAGAATAATCTCGTATAAATCATCTAATCTTACACTTAAGTGAACTGGAAAAAGGATAGGAAACAAAACCTAAAGTGAGTAGAAGGAAAAAAAAAAAACAGATCAGAGGAGAAATAAATGAAATAGAGGCTAAAAAGAGAATACAAAATATCAATGATACCAAGATCTGTTTTTTTTTTTTGAGAACATAAACAAAATTAACAAACCTTTAACATGACTCATCAAAAAAAAGACAGAAGACCTAAATAAAATCAGAAATGAAAGAAAAGAAGTGACAACAGAAATACAAAAAAAAATAATAAGAATAAGAATACACTACGAGTAACTATATGCCAACAAATTGGACAATTTGGAAGAAGTTAATGAAGTCCTAGAAGCACACAATTTTTTCAAGGCTAAATTAAGATAAAACAGAATATCTGAACCAACCTATTACTATTAATGAAATCTAATCGGTAATCAACAAGCTTCCAACAAACAGAAGTCCCTGACCAGATGTCTTCACAGGTGAATTTTACCAAATATTTGAAGAAGAATTAACATCTATTTTGCTCAAAGTACTCAAAAAAATTAAAGAGAAGGGAAGGCTCTCAAGTTCATTTCATGAAGCCACCGTTACCCTGATTCCAAAACCAGACAAAGACATTACAAAAGAAAGAAAACTATAGGCCAGTATCCTTAATGAACATAGATACACAAATCCTCAACAAAATATTAGCAAACTGTATTCAGCGAAAACATCATACACCACGATCAAGTGGGATTCATTCTTTGTATGCAAGGTTGGTTCAATATCTGCAAATCGATTTATGGGATAACACCACCTAAACAAAATGAAAAATAAAAATCATATGGTCTTATCAGTAGATGCAGATTAATCATTTGACAAAATCCATTATCCATTTATGATAAAAACTCTCCATAAAGTGGTAATAGAGGGAACATATCTCAACGTAATAAAGGACATATATAACAAATTCACGGTTGGTATCTTACTCAATGGATAAAAGTTAAAAGCACTTCTCTTAACATCAATAACGAGACAAGTATGCCCACTTTCACCACTTTTATTCTTCATAGTACTTGAAGTCCTAGCCACAGGAATCATACAAGAAGAAGACATGAACGACTTCCAAAATGGACAGTAAGAAGTAAAACTGTCATTATTTGTAGGTGACATGATACTATATAGAGAGAACCACAATGATTGCACTAAAAAACTGTTTAGTAAAGTGTCAGGATACAAAACAAATATTCAGTAAGGTTCCATTTTTATACACCAATAATGAACTACCAGAAAAAAAAAGAAATTAAGAAAACAATCCTATTTGTAATCACATAAAAAATACTTAAGAGTAAATTCAGCCAAGGAAGTAAAAGACCTGTACTCTGAAAATTATAAGACATTGAAGAAAGAAATTAGAGAAGATACAAATAAATGGAAACGTATTTCCATGCTCATGGGTAGGAAGAGTTAACATAGTTAAAATATCCGTACTATCCAAAGCAATCCATAGATTCAATGCAATCCCTATGAAAATACCAATGGTGTTTTTCACAGAACTAGAGCAAATAATTCTAAAATTTATATAGAACCATAAAAGACCTTGAATAGCTATTGAAATCTTGAGAAAGAAGACAAAAGTTGGAGGTATCATGCTACCTCATATCAAGATATGCCATAAGGCCACAGTAATTAAAACAGTATTGTGCTGGCACAAAAACAGACAAACAGATCAATGGAATAGAATAGACATCTTTGAAATAAATCCATGCCTATATGTGCACTTAATCTATGACAAAGGAAGCAAGAATATACATTCAGGTATAGAGAGTCTAGTCAATAAATGGTGGTGGGAAACTTGGACAGATACATGGAAGGAAGGAAGGAAGGAAGGAAGGAAGGAAGGAAGGAAGGAAGGAAGGAAGAAAGGAAAGAAGGAAGGAAGGAAGGAAGAAAAAAGATGAAAGAAAAAGAATAATGAACCTGGACTACCTTTTTATAACATATACAGGAATAAACACAAAATGGATTAAGATTTTAATTATAAGACCCAAAAACATAAAACTCCTAGAGGAAAATATTGAAAGTAAACCCTCAGACTTTATCCTTTGTAATAGTTTTCTGATATATCTCCTCGGACAAGGGAAACAGAATGAAAAATAAAGAAATGGGACTACATCAAACTAAAAAACTTTTTCACAGCAAAGGAAACCATTAGCAAACTGAAAAGACATCCTACTGAATGGAAGAAGATATTTACCAATGGTACATCTAATAAGGGGTTAACATCCACAATTTACAAAGAACTCATACAACTCAGCACCAAAAAACTCCACAAAAAACAAAAAACAAAAAAAACAATCCAATTGAAACAAATGAGCACAGTACCTCAATAGACATTTCTCCAAAGTGGTCATACAGATGGCCAATAGACCTATGAAAAGATGCTCAATTTCACTAAGCATTCAAGATATGCAAATAAAAACCACAATGGCTATCATAAATCAATCAATAAACAAGAAGTGTTGGCAAGGTTGTGGAGAAAGAACTGTTGTGCACTGTTGGAGGGATTGTAATTTGGTGCAACCACTATCAAAACCAATATGGAGATTCCTCAAAAAATTAAAAGACAGCCTCTTCAATAAGTGGTGCTGGCAAAATTGGAAAGCCACGTGCAAAAGAATGAAACTGGACTGCTATCTGTCACCATGTACCAAAATTAATTCAAAATGGATCAAAGACTTAAGCATAAGACCTGACACAATAAACTGCATTGAAGAAAACATAGGTACTAAACTTATGGACCTTGGGTTCAAAGAGCATTTTATGAATTTGACTCCAAAGGCAATGGAAGTAAAAACTAAAATAAACGAATGGGATTATATGAAACTGAAAAGCTTCTGCACAGCAAAAGAAACTATTGACAAAATAATGAGGCAACCAACTGAATGGGAGAAGATTTTCGCAAACAGTTCCTCTGATAAGGGGCTAATATCCAAAATATACAAGGAACTCATGAAACTCAACAACAAAAAAACAAACAACCCAATTGAAAAATGGACAGAGGACCTGAAGAGACATTTCTCCAAAGAGGATATACAAATGGCAAATAGACATATGAAAAAATGCTCAACATCGCTAATCATCAGAGAAATGCAAATGAAAACCACAATGAGATATCACCTCACCCCAGTCAGAATGGCTTTCATCAACAAAACAAATAGTAACAAGTGTTGGAGAGGCTGTGGAGAAAAAGGAACTCTCATACACTGTTGGTGGGAATGCAGACTGGTGCAGCCGCTATGGAAGGCAGTGTGGAGGTTCCTCAAAAAATTACGAATAGAATTACCATATGACCCAGCAATCGCTCTCCTGGGTATCTACCCCAAAAATATAAAAGCATTTCTCTATAGAGACATGTGTACGCCAATATTCATTGCAGCTTTGTTTACGGTGGCCAAGACATGGAAACAACCAAAATGTCCTTCGATAGATGAATGGACAAAGAAGTTGTGGTACATATACACAATGGAATACTATTCGGCGTTAAGGAACGATGATATAGGAATATTTGTGACAACATGGATGGATCTTGAGAGAATAATGCTAAGTGAAATAAGTCAGACAGAAAAAGCAGAGAATCCTATGATTTCACTGATATGTGGTATATAAACCAAAAAGAACAAGACAAAGAAGTGAGAAACAAAAACTCATAGACACAGACAATAATTTAGTGGTTACCAGAGGGTAAGGGGGTGGGGGGTGGGTGATGAGGGTAAAGGGGATCAAATATATGGTGATGGAAGGAGAACTGACTCTGGGTGGTGAACACACAATGGGATTTATAGACGATGTAATACAGAATTGTACACCTGAAATCTATGTAAATTTACTAACAATTGTCACCCCAATAAATTTAATTAAAAAAAATATTTATCATAGATAAAAGAAAAAAATTAAACATAGAACTATCTTATGACCCAGCAATTCCACTCCTGGCTATTTTTTCAAACATATCCAAAACACAAATTCGAAAAGATATCTGCACCCCATGTTTACTGCAGTGCTATTTACAATAGCCAAGATATGGAAACAACTGAAACATCCATCAATAGACGATTAGATAAAGAAATTTTGGTACATCTGCGTATATACAGCAGAGTATTACTGTGCCATAAAAAGAATGAAATCTTAACCAGTCGTGATAACATGGATGAATGTAGAGGGTATTATGCTAAGCAAATTAGGTCAGACTATGAAAGATGAATACCACATAATCTCACTTATAGTGGAATCTAAAGAACAGAATAAACAAATAAAAATAGACTGAGAGATACAGAGAACAAATTGTTGATCACTAAATGGGAGGGGGGTTGGGGGGTGAGTGTTAAAAGTGAAGGGATCAAGTAGCACAAATTGGTAGTTACAAAATAGCCACGGGGATGTATAGTTTAATATGGGGAATATGGCCAATAATATTGTAAAAACTATGGATAAGTAGGTCACATGTGTACTATACTTATCGGGGGAACCACTTCACAAATTATATAAATGTCTAACTACTACAGTGTACACATGAAAATAATATAAATTAGTATTGAATGTTAAGTGTAATTAAAAACATATTCATGGCATATAAGTACAGCATAGGGAATATAGTCAATAATATTGTAATAACTATGTATAATGTTAGATGGGTTATATATTTCTTGGGGTTATCACTTTGTGAGGTATACAAATATCTAATCACTATGTTGTTTTGTACACCTGAATCTAATAATTAAAAAAATAAAAGATTTTTAAGGGAGAAAAATTAAAAATGGTCTGAAAAGGAAGGTGAAATGGAGAAGTTCAAGTTGCAGCTAGGGAAGCAGGGAATAGCGTGATAATACTCTCATGCTGTTGCAGAATTTCTAAGAGTAGAGAATTTCAAATAGGAGGAAATGTTCATCTATGCTTACAACTCTTTACTTGTAATAAAAGAATTGCAAAGTGCCCCCAAAAAAGATCCCATATTGTATGACTTCATTCATATGTAATGCTCTGAAAAGGCAAATCTATAGAGAGAGATAATAGGTTAGTGAGTGCCAGGGGTTGGGAGTGACTGCAAATAGCCACAAGGGATGTTTTTTGAGTGATGTAAATATTCTCAAATTGCTTTGTGGTGATGGTTGAGCAACTTAATAAGTTAAATAAAAATAATTGAATGGTACATTCTAAGTGTGTGTATTTTATGGTATGTAAATTATATCTCAAAACTGTAGTGGATTCAAAGTGTCAAGGAATACATGCTTAATAAATGGTAGCTTCTATTATTGTTGAAGCAATCAGGAAAGCCTTCTGAAGTAAAGGACTTTTAATGATGAATATGGGTAGTGTGTGGCTAGATAATGAGAAAGGGAAAATGGAAGGATAGTGAAATGGCATGTGCAGTGGCATGGAGTGAGAAATAGGCCTAGTATAATTAGTGTTGGTATAGAACTGACTAGAGTAGGAAGTCTGTACTAGGTGATATTGGTAAGTAAGGAACTGTTGTAATCAGATCCAAGGCTGAAAAATGACTCGTGCTGCATGGCTGACACATACAATTAATAGTAGGTAGAAATGAAGATGTTTGAGTGGTAGATGACCCGGGTGATAGAGATAATTTGTCAGCTGGCTGGAGCTGATCCAAAATATTTAGACACTGCTTAGGCAATGGGATGTGATACAATGAGGTGTGATGTGGTGTGGTGTGGAGTGGTGTGACAGATACCTAAACAGGAACTTACATAAGATCAGTTTTGTGTGTGAGCATAGGATTGACAGGCCAGCCCTAGGAGCCAAACCTAGAGTGACTAGTATGGGAGCAGGTAAGGAAAAGATAGTGTTGCGAAGACATACATGTAAAACAGACAAACAAAAATGGTGGTCCAGCTGGCTATCTTTTTTTCTGGCTACTTATGGAATCATGTAAGCACTGATTAATCTGCCTTCCAGTTCTATGAGTTATTTAAATAAACAACCTTGACAAAATTATGCCCTCCAGCCTTCCAACAAATTCAGTGAGGTTGCTAGGGGAGAAATCTCTGAATGTCTTCTCAAAGCTGTCTAGAATTTTAAAGATTTTTTTCAACAAACTTGAGGCAAATCCTTACAGTGCTTAATCTAAGTGAAGTGATAAGATCACAACCTTTTCAGAAATGCCTTTGATGTCAATCCTGATTCTAACCAAATTTTACCTGACAGGGTAAGAATGAAACATTATAAGCTAGTTTGTCAAACATCTCAGTAATTTGTTTTGGCAATGATCTGTTGCAACTCAGCTCTGCACTGATGGACATGTTGAATGATATTCCTTGACTTGGAAGGAACTTATTAAGTGTTTGATAATTGATTAATGGAGTATAAATACACTATATAGACCTTGAAGTAATAAACTGAACCAGTATCCTTGTCAACCATTAGTCCTTCCTACCCACTGTCCATACTCTGATTTATTTTGAAAATGATGACTACTCATTTTCTTACCCACATGCCTACAATGACTCAGAAAAACTAGTGATGACAGCCAACAGATGCAGAAATGAAAAATATTACAGGTAATTCCTATTTTTAGTTTCAATCACCATTATAAAAGTAAATAAAAAAGTGCTCGTAAAAGATTAGAGTTGTAAAAGCCTATTTTTCCTCAAATCGCCTTTCTGATGTGTAAATTTAAAAACTATGCTATGATTTCTGATAATATGAACATAGAGATCAAGTAGATTGAAATTGCATTTTTATTTTTTCAGGTACATTTTATGATTGGCCATAACAGCACAGTAAGTATGTGATATTTTTGAGTTGATCATCCATTCAGTTTTAGAATGCTTTTAATTTCTTCTTCATCAATGTATCCCATTTCCTGAAAGAACATAGATAGATACTACAGGTCACAAACCAAAGAAATGGGATTATTTTTATCTTCATTGTTTTTCGTAATATTTTCATAAGTTATCAGGTTTCTTTCATGTAAAATTTCCTTCCATGTCCATATATATTATTGAGTGCTTTGAGGATTGACAGCACACACCATACTAATTTTCCTGCACTCTGCTTTGTATTTCGGTGTGTGATGCACGTGTTCAATCTGAAATACTTGATACTTTTGTAGATTAGCACCTCATGAATCTCTATTGAGGCTTATTTGCCGTGAGTAACTTTTTTTTACATGTCCAGGTAAGAGTTTAGGTTGTCATTCCATACTACAGTCTTTGAAGCTTCTTTATAGAGATAATCTCTCAATGTGATCATAACGCAAATGACCAAAAACATTTATTTTATCATAAAAATACTTTATATAACATTGGGAACATAACATTTATAATGTTCAAAACCAAATGAATTATAAAACCAAGGTGGCATGAAAGATTTCATCAGACCTGGAAGGTTTACCAGTGTTGCCTTGCAATTTCTTTCCTAGATTTCTAAAGATTTTTTAATCATTACAGCCCTTCAAACCTTTGAATACTACAGCCCCAAAGCTTGCTTCATGAAAGTCCATGTGTGGGCAATTCATTTACTAAGAATTACAGTTTCTTAAAAAGGAAGTGAGAAGTTATTATTAGTTTGATAACACAAAGTAACTCTTAATGTCTTGGTTCCCAATGGGTACTCTTATAAATTACTGACAAACAATAGGAAATGGCAATTCCTGCTTTACTGCTACTGATAGATAAATCTATGCCATATTAGTCTGGCTTTTATTGTCTCTTAAAGCATCATCAGATTGATTTTAGAGTAGCAAGGATATAAAATAAACACACAAGATACCTTTCCAATAAAGGAGAGGAAAACCAGCCTTTTTATGTGCCTGAAAATTCTGATGACAAAATGGAATGATATTTCTGAGCAACTTCTTGTTTCAGCACAAAAAGTGTATATCTGTTTCCTACTTGACTTAAAAAATATATAGAGCCAATTTGTTGTAGGAGAAATGACAGGTCCAAGAGAAAAATCAACCAATATTTCAGTTCTTTCTGTCACTGACAAACTATGTGACCTTCAGTATGTAACTTAGTTCTCTGCACCTTACTTTTCACCACGGTAAAATTATACGAAGGTGTGACAATTAAGTTCGTGAACTCATCCTAGAAAACGTTCACTATGGTCACCTTTGAAGTACTCCCCTTGGGAAGCTGTGCAGCGATGCCAGTTCCTAGTCCACTATTCAAAGCAATTTTGGAACTCTTTTTCTGGAATGGCCATCAGAGCAGTTGTCGTATTACCCTTGATATCCTGAATGTCATCAAAATGTCTTCCTTTCAATATTTCATTTATCTTTGGGTAAAGAAAGAAGTTATTGGGGACCAGACCAGGTGAGTAGGGAGGGTGTTTTAATACAGATATTTGTTTACTGGCTAAAATCTCCTTCACAGGCAGTGCCCTGTGAGCTGGTGCATTGTCGTGATGCCATGAATTGTTGGCGAAAAGTTCAGGTCGTCTAACTTTTTCATGCAGCTTTTGAGTACTTCCAAATAGTAAGCTTGGTTAACTCTTTGTCCAGTTGGTACAAATTCATAATGAATAATCCTTCTGATATCGAAAAAGTTAGCAACATTTTTACAACAACTTTGCAAACGTAATTGTCATACCTCATATGGTTAAATTAGATGACCTACAAGACACCTTTTAGTTTTTATATCATATAGTCTAATAGGATGGATACACAATAATGCCATACTATACCTTATTTGTAGTATATTTGTAATATATATATATATATATATATATTTGTAGTATATATATATTTGTAGTATATATATATTTGTAATATATATACACACATATATTTAAAGATTTTATTGGGGAAGGGGAACTTTATTGGGGAACAGTGTGTACTTCCAGGACTTTTTCCCAAGTCAAGTTGTTGCCCTTTCAATCTTAGTTGTGGAGGGTGCAGCTCAGCTCCAGGTCCAGTTGCAGTTTTTCTAGTTGCAGGGGGCACAGCCCACCATCCCTTGTGGTAGTTGAACCAGCAACCTTGTGGTTGAGAGCCCAGTGGCCCATGTGGGAATTGAACCGGCAGCCTTCGGAGTTAGGAGCATGGAGCTCCAACCTCCTGAGCCACTGGGACGGCCCTGTATATTTATTTTTATGATCTGACAGCAATATGTGACTACAGAGCTAGCAACTTTTTGAAGATGAAAAGATAGAGTGTGGATACTGAGGAAGGCTAACATAATAACTGATACTTGTGTATTATTAATTCACCCACAAGTATTTCTTGAACACATGGGTACCTGATCAGTGGTAGTTATAGAGGTGAAAATAAAATATTCACTTTCTCTTCACATGTAATAGCGAAGGATGTAGTTCTGTAATATAGCAAAGTCTTAATCAGCTAGATTTTTAGGGACAAAGATATTAATTGAGGCTTTTAAAAAATTTAGTTAGTGTTGCTATGTTTTACTTCAGTCTCTGTGGTTAAAATGTTTTATAAAACTGTAGTCCATTTCATTACCTGAATAAATACAGTTTAGTGAACATAGTTGTGTTGTATTTTAGTATTTGGAATTTCTATTCAGGGTATCAAGTTCATCATTTTGGAATCAGTTCTTATTGTACAAGAAAATTAGGAGAACGTGATGATTTATACTAGACCAGATCACTTGGGAGATGAGTTTGTTTTTCTATCAGTAAATTGAAGATATCTGCTTGCTTAGTTACCATGTTTCTTTTTCTCATAAAAATTGAGTAGAGAACATGAAATAATTTGTTTCATTAATTAGGTTTTGGTTGATTAAGGTTTTACTGTAGATAAAATCCTAATTAGTAACATGGGAATCTGGTTGCTCTTTTGAGAAGTAGTATGCTCAGTTTTTGATGCCAGATTTGGTTAGAAAAATGGGCTGAACACATATGATGGTATCCAGAAGAGATCAACCAGAAAGGTGGAGGTAAAGTATGCTGTGGTTACTATTTTTAACGCAGCTTTATTGAGACATAATTGACATATAACATTATGTAAATTTAAGGTGTATTATGCAGAATGGATAAAGGAAGTTAAAGTATTTGAGGTAAAGAAAAAAGAGCAGGAAATGTATGCATCTTCCCTCTAATTGAAGAACTCTCTTTTGGTAGAATGAATCCCACTTGGAAAGGATCTGAAAGGTTGTTAGTACAGTACCTCCATATATGATGTTTGAATACCTTCTACACCATTCCATTAGGTGACTGAGAACATCTGGAGAATTTCTGAAGCAGCCTATTCCACCCATGACTACTCCTGTTAAGTCTTCTTCATACTGAGCTCAAATATTTCCATCTACTGGTTTGAGCCATGCAGAATATATCTAATCTCTTCCACATCATAACCCCTCAGATATTTGATAAAGTTAACTGTATCGTCCTATTTGATCTAATTCTCACTTCCTTGAATCTTAGCAAGTAGATTTGTTCTCCAGAAGGTGGAGCTATCACCGAGAACATGTCCTGGCTCTGTATTGCCTACCTGTTATTGTACAAATTCCTTATGATATTTAAGGTTTTGCCTAAGTTTGGCCTTAATTCTCATTATTTCACCCCATGCCAGCTATACTCGAACCTCCCTGGACCTTTCTCTGTTTCATTAACAAGTTATTAATTTTGTCTCCATCATTTCTTTGCTGATGCTTTCCCTCTTCTATAATAGCCTTCTTTCCCTTCGGAGACTAGTAAACTTTAAAGTAGTTGCTCAAGGCCCAGGTCAAATGTCCTCTCTTTTTGTCAAATCGTCATATACTCTACTTCATATCCATCTCCATCCCTCAGAAAACTAATCCTTAATATGTTCTTATACTCATAGCCTATGCCTCTTTTAAATCACTTGTAACTTTTTATAATGTTCAAGTTTTATGTATTTGCCCAGCCAGAATATGAATGCTTGAGGTTAAATACCACATCGTGTTCATATTTTTACCCCAGACTTAACATATTTGAAAAAAAATTAATGTATAAACGATATATAAAATAGTATTTCATTTCAATGATAATAACCTTCATCAATTTCATGGGTTGTTACCAAAGTTTACCTTTCTGAAATGTGATTTATTCAATCCATAACTTCATTTGTTAGTCTTCCATCATATACCTTTTCTCTCAGCCTTTCTCTGTGCTGGTTAAGAACCTTAATACTTTTTGTCCGTTCCTCACTCCATTAATTAAGAGTTTCCAGGATCTTTTCAATAAATATCATGGAGCAGAATAGTGAACGGGAATAATTGTGTGGTGGGGTAAGGAAGGAGGTAGCCCAGGAACTGATAGCACCATTCATCCTAGTTAAAAATCCGAAACATTGTCATATTACTATCACCACTTCTTTTGATTCTAGCTTATTTCCCCAAGGATAAGTCCTACTTCTCACTGAATCACATAGCTGTTGTTATTATTTCAAAGTTAGTGGTGAATTATTAGTTGTCTTTCTTTGCTCAATAATGCAAATCAGAGAGTGTTTTACTTAAAATTACATGCATTTAATGTATGGTACTAGAACGTTACTTCTTACTCTTCCATTGAGCATAGGTCTTCCAAAGCAATTCAGGTCAGTTCTAAATCAATTTTACAATGAAATTTGTAGAAAATTACAGGATATTTCAAAGTCAACTTCTATTCTATCAAAAAAAGGAGAAGAAATGTGAGGATAAAAGTATAAAAGGTTGGGTGAGAACCTGAAGTTAATTTCTTTAGGTAAAAGTTTGATAACAAAAAGAACTTCTTTATGAAACAAGTGAACAAAAATCAAAACAAAAACAAGAAATAATCATGTAAAGAAGGCATTTCACAGTTCAGTAACATTAAGAAACCTGTGGGATTTCTGGTCCAGATGTTGGAGTAGGTAAATGCTGTGTTTGACTCCTCTCCTGACTACATCAAAATTACAACTAAAGTACAGAACAACCATCACTGAGAATCCTCTGAAGTCTAGCTCAACAGAAGTCCAACCTCTAAGGACATACAAAAAAAGCCACCTCAAGACTGGTAGGAGGAGCGGAGACACAGAATAGACTGGTCCCATATCCGCATGTGACCATTAAAAATTGGGAGGGATATCTTGGCTGTAGAGCTTTCCCTGGAAGAACGAGGGGTCCTAACCCCACAACAGGATCTCTGCCCCAGAGTTTCAGAGTCGGTAGAGAAGTTCCCATAATGTACATATGGCTGTGAAAACCAGTGGAGATTGTGGCTGAGCAACACAGCAAGCTGCTGGAGTACCAGGAGTTCTTCTTAACGAGCCCTGGCACAGACTTACTCACTGACAGACTCACTTTCTCTGAGCAATAGCACTAGAGCAGCAGTTTTAAAGGTGCCAGGGGCATATAGGGAAGGACTGAAGTGTCTGTCTCAGAGTAATGGTTGGAGGGGCAGCTTTCTCCCAGATCGAAGTACTGGCAAAAACCATTGTTCCTTTGTTGAACCCTCTTCCCTCCCAGCATGCAGATATAGGCAGCTGCCATATCTGAGTCTCTGTCAACTTCCCTAAGACTCTTTGCCCAGCCCTAATGATTCCCTGACATGCTGCACCACCCAACTTTAAGGCACACCCAAACCACTTCAAGTGGCTTTTCCATACAAACGACCTGACTTGGTGCACACTACAGTCTTTCCCAAAATCTCTCAAAGATTCACAAACCCAAAACAAAGAGCATGTGGCTTCAGCATGCCCTGAATGTCTTGCTGAAGTGCCGCAAGCCCAGCATTTGCAGCAGCAGGACTCAGTTTGAGGCTTGGACTCTTCCAGCCACCTCCAAGCTCATGGTGGGCATCTGCAAATTGCTGTCTGCTCGTGCCAGGTGGCCTTGGACAAGGGATAGGCTGCAGGTGAACTTCTCTGTGGTGGGGTCCCTACCAGGAGGCCCAAAGGTTGGCACTCCCAGTTGTCAGCTTCGAACCGAGCTGGAACACCACATGGCCACCTCCTTGGAAGACACACCCAGTGGGCACTCTAGGAAGGTATCAGAGCCCCACTGAAGCAAATCCTGCTCTGTAGGGTCAGCCCATACACAACTGTTCCTCCACTGAAGTCACAGCTGGTCCTCACAATCAGCCCGAGGCTCATTCCTTCCCATTGACCTGCAAATAGGAACCAAGTCTCAATTACAACAGGAGACCACACACAACCCATACAAGGGACACATCTGGATCACCAGTCTATAAGAAGAGAATGCATCACTAGGTCCCATAGGACTCCTACTACATATAGCCACTGTACTAAGACTGGGAGACATAGCTGTTCTACCTAATTTAGAGAAACAAACACAGGGAGCCAACCAAAATGGGGAGACAAAGAAACATGTACCAAATAAAAGAACAGAACAAAGCTCCAGAAAGAACTAAACAAAATGGAGACAAGCAATCTACCAGATGTAGAGTTAAAACACTGATTATAAGGATGCTCCTTGATCTCAAGGAGAAATTCAACAGAGATAGGAAACATAAAAATGGAGATAGAAAATATGAAAAAGAACCAGTCAGAAATAAAGTCTACAATAACTGAAATGAAGAATACATTAAAGGAAATCAACTGTAGATTAGATAAAACAGAGGATCAAATCAGCCATTTAGAAGATAAGGTAACAGAAAACACCCAAACAGAACAGTAAATAGAAAACAGAATAAAAAAAAAATGAGGATAGTTTAACGGGCCTCTGGGACAACATCAAGCGTACAAACATTCACATCATAGATACCCCAAGGTGAAGAGAGAGAGCAAGGAATTGCAAACCTATTTAATGATATAATGACAAAACTTTCTTAATCTGGTGAAGGAAATAGATATATGAGGTGTGATCAAACCATACATTGAATGTTTAAATAAAAAAAAAAATTATTACAGTAACAGACACATTGCCAATACTCCCCATCAAAATACTCCCCTCACTTTGAACACACTTATCCCATCATTTTTGCCACTTTCTGAAGCAGTTCTGGAAGTCCTCTTTCATGCCTTTAGTTGCACTATTGTGGCTGCCTCAATGTCCTGAATCATTTTGACTTTGGAGAAGAGACAGAAGTCACACGGTGCCAGATCTGGTGAATAAGTTGGATGAGGACAAACTGCAATGTTTTTATTTGACAGAAATTGTCGTATACCAGAAGCAATGTTTGATAGGAAGCATTGTTATGATGGAGGATGATTTATGACACACTTTAAAACACACCTTCTCTCAACCATAGCTCACACCAGACTGACTGCACCAAAACAAGGTGAAACTTGTCACACACTGTTACTAAGGTTTGACTCCACTTTGTGTATTGAAGATCCCTGCTGTTCCGTTGGATGGCACTCAACAGCAGCATTCACCAAATTTTTTGAACACAATAGAAAAGCTCCGTGTCACACACTGGTTCTGGTATGGTAATTTCTGTCAAATAAAAACACTGTGTGTTTTCATCTACATTATTTACCAGATCTGGCATTGTGTGACTTCTGGCTCTTCCCAAGTCAAAATGACCATGAAAGGTAAATGTTTTGAGTAGATTCAGGACATTGAGGCAGAGACGACAGTGCAACCAAAGACACTCATGAAATAGGACTTCCAGAACTGCTTCAGAAAGTGGCAAGAATGATGGGATATGTGTGTTCGAAGCGAGGGGAAGTATTTTGAGGGGCATTAATCGGAATTTGTCCTTTACTGTAATATTTTTTTTAATTTAAACATTTAAGTTATTGTCTGATCACACCTTGTAGTAGTGCAGGAAGGGAAGAGAGTCCTAAGAAAGATGAACCCAGAGACCCACACCAAGGCCCATCATAATTAACATGAAAAAGGTTAAATACAAAGAGGATCTTAAAAACACCAAGAGAAAGACAGTGAGTCATGTACAAGGGAGGTCTCATACTGTCAGCTGACTTATCAACAGAAACTCTGCAGGCCAGAAGGGCTTGGCAATAAATATTTCAAGTGATGAAAAGCAAGGACCTACAAGCAAGATTACTCAGCAAAGCTATCATTTAGAATCTATGGATAGATAAAAACCTTTCCAGACAAGAAAAAGCTAAAGAAGTTCACCACAACCAAACCAGTATTGCAAAATATGTTAGAGATCTTAAAGAAGAAGAAGAAGGAGAAGGAGAAGAAGGAGAAGAAACAATAAAATATATGAATAATAAAATGGCAATAACTACATATTTGTCAACAATTACTTTCAATGTAAATGGATTTAATTGTCCAATCAAAAGTCATAAGGTGGCTAAATGGATAAGAAAATAAGTCCCTTACATATGCTGGCTACAAGATAACTCACTTCAGATCAAAATACACACATAGATTGAAAGGTAAGGGATGGAAAAAGATATTTCAGGAAAATGGAGACCAGAAAAAAAACACAAAAAACTGGAGTAGCAATACTTATACCAGAAAAAATAGACTTTAAACAAAGGCTATAACAAGAGACAAACAAGGACCCAGTAATCACACTTCTGGGTATTTATCTGAAGAAACCCAAAATGCTGCTTCGTGGGGATGTGTGCAGCCACATGTTAATTTAAGCATTGTTTACAATGGCCAAGATGTGGACCCAACCTGGTTGTCTGTTGATGGATGAATGGGTAAAGAGTAGGTGATGCATACATACAATAGAATATTGCTTGGCCATGGAAAGTAATGGATTCTTGCCATCTGCAGTGGCATGGATAAATCTGGAGAGTATTGTGCTGAGTGGAGTGTGTCAGGCATTGAAAAACAAATGCCATATGATTTCACTTATATGTGGAATCTAAAGAACAAAACAAACAAACAAAATAAACAAACTCATAGAAGCAGAAAATGTTTTAGTGTTTGCCTGATGGAAGAGGTGTTGGGGAGATGGGGGTAAAAGGGGAAGGGATTAAGAAGTACAAATTGATTTGACAATCAATAGTCATAGGGACGTAGGGTATAGCATAAGGAATATAGTGAATAATATTGTAATAACTATGTGTGGTGTCAGATGGGTACTTGATTTGTTGGGGTGATAAAGGAGGGGTTGGGGGGCAGGGTGAAAAAGATGAAGGGATTAAGAAACACAAATTGGTAATTACAAAATAATCATGGGGATGTAAAGGAAAGCATAGAGAATGTAGTGAATAATGTGGTAATAACTATGTATAGTGCCAGTTGAGTACTACAGTAGTCAGAGTGATTATTTCTTGAATTATAGAAATGTCTAACCAGTATGCTGTACACCTGAAATTAATATAAAATAATATTTTATGTCAACTGTAAGAGAAAAATTTAAAAAGTGGGGATAAACTGTGAAGAGGTTCAAATTTTCCAGTAAAAAGCAAACAAGTCATGGGCATGTAATTTACAGTATAGGGAATATAGTCAATAATATTGTGATATTGTGCTGCCATGGCAGATGGTTGCTGTACTTATCATGGTGATCACTTCTTTAGGTATATGAATGTTGAATATCTGGTGTACACCTGATACTAATATAATATTGTATGTTAACTGTTAATAAAAGTCTTTTAAAAATATAGAGGTATGGCCTGCTACATAGTTCAGACATGATAGAATTTACCTGCTTAAACAAGTCTATGATAAGCATTCTAGAACTTGAGTTATTGAAGCCCAAATGAGATCATTTGGAACCCAAGAAATGATAAGCAGAGATGAATGCTTTTTAAATAGAGGGGAGCAATAGGAAAAGCTTTCATTAAATAAACTGTTTATTTGCCCCTTCCTTGAATTTTTTTTCTCCTAGAGTCTCTGGCAAAACAGCCCTTAACTGGAAGGTTTTTATAGTACAAACTGAAATCTATTTGAACACCAATATTATTTTAGGAATAAAAAATGGTCTAAAATGCTTGGTAAACTAGTCATGTCACTGGATTTTTTTATGACACTGGAGTTTTTTCCTCAGACCCTTGACTTGGATTCTAAGGAATATTAACCCTTTCTCTGAGGGTGTTCAGGCAAGAATGAGCTATTAACATTTGCTGTGCATCTCTGCAAATTAAGGGACTGTTATTGTGAGAAGTAAACATTGATTTTTTTTGAGCTGCCATTTCTGTTTCTGAGAAAAATCACATTTCAGAGTCAGTGAAAATGAAGAATTTATGTCTGAAATCCTAAACCTAGAAATATTATGTTTGGGCTTTTTACTTTTTCTTTATGCCAGGTATTTATCTCTTTAAATAAATATTTAGTATTAAATAGTTAAGTTGAATCAAAACCTAGAAGGAAACTTTCTATTTTAAAGAAACCCTGCTATGGGAAATTCATAGCAGGAGTTCTTCTGTGGTTTTGTAGGGCTTATGATCTTCTATTTCAAGGACTGAATTTTGGCTATATGTTCTTTTTTTGTTTGATGTGACATTTGCTATGCCAGGAGGCAGCTTGTTAAAGAAAAATTGTGTAAAATTATACCAAATTGAACTAATGTTTTAAAAAATTGATCTAAGTGTAAACCAGCCAACCAAATAACAAACAAGAGTGTTTTTAAAGAAATTAGAATTGGAAATAAAACTATGTATGAATTCCTTAACTTAGAGTTCTTAGCATTCTCTGACCTGAATATTTAGCATGACAATATTTCATTCAGCTTAATTCACTAAGTCAAATGATGGCTTATTTTCATGCTTTGTTATTGCTTCGAGAAAACTATAAAACATTTTTTAAATTAACCCATTATTGATAGTATTGTTCTATATTTCTCAGTCTGAAAATTACCTAGAGACTAACCTGACCTCCTTTCTCAGATGACAAAATTGAGACCCAGAGAAAATAGACTAATGCAAGTGGTGTACTAGGGGTGCCCCCAAAAATGTGTGCAAGTGGACACTTTGGTCAATATTGCTCAAGCAGTAGTTTGCCATAATCGGAAGTTTCTGGATGCTGATGGTAATCACTTTGAGCACCTCTCATAATTGCAGAAGTCAAATGTGACTTGTATTCATCTTTTGTAATCGGTATATATCGAGTATTGCAATATTAATGCAGTTTTCCTTTCTTAAAATATGTATACATTTTTTGGCACCCTCTGTATAATCTTGGAATTCTCTCAGTTCAGTGGTCTTTTTAGTACTGCAAGATGTTCCCTATGCAGTCAACTCTTTGGGCATTGTAACTGGAAGAAAACAATAATGATGTTAAAAATCACCACTTATTCTCGGATTCCCTTCATTAGCATAAGTAGCTAGGCTAAGAACCAGGTTCACTAGAGGAAGAGACTATGGGCTAGATGCCAGAAGTAGATGGAGTGAGGGAAGATAGTTCCAGAACTTTTAAATTTCAGTGAAAAGCTGACCCAGATAAAAATTTATCCATGGAATACTCTTAATCCTGAAACAATCCTGTGTTGCTTAGTTCCAAGCTTCCTACCAGCTCTTGTTCCTAGCACTCATCTTCTTACAGGTTTGTTCTTTTAAGGCATAGACTTAGACTTAAGAGTGCCCTTATACATAAGTCACCTATTCTTGTTGAGTCCTTTCCGTAACTTTCTTAACAAGTAGCCATTAAACATATGTAGGGATGACAGGAATTCATGCCATTCAACTATGCTAGTCACTCTCTTCTCAATGTTCATTATTTGGTCCATGGCCTTAAATTTTATCTAAGTATAGTTTGTATACAATATTATATTGGTTATATTAGTTTCAGATGTACAATATAGTGATTCAACCTTTTAAAGATGAGGAGCCCATATTTGAATACAATACTCCAGGAATAGTTTGAGTATCCAACTCAGATCAAGAATATCACCTTTTTTTTTCTAGAGCCTACATTTCCATTCACACAACCTTTGCTCCCATCAACCACATTATCTTGCCAACTCATTGTGCTGATAGTCAAGTGAAATATCTTAGTGTCTATACACACGCTGTTTTAAAGCCAACTTCTTCCATGATGTACATATGTAGTAGAGATATTTTTAATACAAATGCAGATTTTATATGTCTGGCTATGAAATTAGAACATGTCATATTTGATTCACAGTTACATCCTGACATGAATTTGGGGCTTCAGTAGGCTAGCTATTCAGACTAGTTCTGTGACATCTAAAAACTATTTCCTCAACCATGGCATGGGTAAAAATGTTAAATAAGATAAGCAAAAGGAGATCGCTAGAGACAAATTAACCAAATTAAATCATGGTATGGTTCTTCATTCACTTATATGTCAACTTAATTGCACCAAATATTATTTAAACTTATCTAATAGTATATTATGAAAGACATCGAAATGCTTTGCTGAATATGAAACACTTAAATCTACCCATTTCCATGTCCTGTCAATATAGTCAGTCTGATCGTAAGGAAAGTGCAGTTATTCTGTCAAGACGTATTTCGAGTATGCCCATGCTGCCCACTGCTACTGGCTGCTTCCTGGTGCAGAGCTATGTCAGTACTCTCAGAAGCTTTTTTATGAGGGGCAAGAAACATAAATATTTTCAACCACCTTCTCATGAATCCTGGGCTTCAGTTTATTCCTAATAATTTAGTTATTTTTTCTAGTCCAAAAGTAAATCTCTTCGACAGAAAAGACAGATGGAAAATAAGGCTTACCTACTTATTGATTCCAGGATCTATTTGACAAGCATCATCATTAAATAACTGTCTCTAGCAGCGTTTATATTCACTCATTTTTAATCACGTCCTATATATACCTATAAAAAGCCTCCAGCCCTGAATTTTTTTCGCCTCCACATCGTTCACAAATTGTATTAAGTTCAGCTAGGTAGCCTCTATTCTTGGTTATATGTTATTATTTTCATCTTTTCACATCACCTTAAAAAATAATCTGTCTTTGTCATAAAGTTCCAATTGTAGCCTTATCTTAATCTTATGGAAAATTTCCCTTCATCTCCCATCAGTATTACTAGGATAATGATGATGGTGGTTATGAAAATGAAAGTGACAACAATGAAAGTATTATAAAAGCTAATAGCTATTATGCACTTACTATGTCCCAGGAGCTATTCTGTCTTAGTCCATTCAGGCTGCTATAATGAAGTACCATACACTGGATAGCTTATAAACAACAGTAATGTATTTCTCACAGTTCTGGAGGCTGGGAAGTCCAATATCAAGACACCAGCAGATTCGGATTTTGATAAAAGCCTAATTCTCGCTGTTTCCACACATGGGAGAAGGGACAAGAGAGCTCTCTGGGGTCTCTTTTATAAGGTTACTAATCCCATGCATGAGAACTCCATTCAAATGACCTAATTTCCTCCCAAGGTTTCTAAGTCCTAACATTGTCACATTGGGTATTGAACATACAAGTTTGGGGAGGAAGCAAACATTCAATCTCTAACAGTCAAAGTGCTTTTCCCATGTTAACTCTTGATTTTTACACTAATCCTTTGAGATAGAGTCTATTATTATTTCCATTTCACATATAGGCATGTGAAGGCATAGAGAAGTTAAGTAGCTTTCCCTAAATCCCATGGTTAATAAATCTCAAGCTGGAAGCCCTGAATTCTGATTTCATAGTCTGGGATCTTAAACTTTACTCTGTTGCTTGAGGACAGAAGTGAGACACTCAAAGGTTGAATTGTTGGGGGCATCATGATATAGTCTCAGAACATCTTATAGGCAAACTTGTGGGGTATACATAATTAGTTCTTGGCATGCCTCTCTTCTTCAGCATACTTAATTCCTCTTACTACTTCTTGTTGCCAAACTCTGGAATTCATCTACTTATAAACTATCATTAGCTCTTCAGCTAAACTGTAATATTCTAGAGAGTATGGTTAGGTCATATAGCTACACCTATGTTTTCCACATACTGTAGCCGAGTTCAATGTTACATATGGGGTGTATATGAAATACTTATGGAATTAAATAAGTTACAAACTCTGGAATTCATTGCTTAAGGAACAATAATGGTGAGATTTCCAGTCGATATGGCAGAATAGGTAAATGCTGTGTTTACTTCCCCTCAAGATAACATCAAAATTACAGTTAAACTAAAGAACAACCATCACTGATAATCACCTAAGGTCAAGCTGAACCAAAGCCCAACAACTAAGGACATACAGAAGAATCCGCATCAAGACTGGTAGAAGGGGCAGAGATGTGGAATGGGCTGATCCCACACATGTGTGTGACCATTCAAAATTAAAAGGGACATCTTGGCTGCAGAGGTCCCCCTGGAGGAGTGAGGGTCCAGGACCACACCAGACAACCCAGCCCAGGGTTCTAATGCCAGGGGGAAAAGTCCCCATAAATTTTTGCTCTGAAATCCAGTGGAGACTGTGGCAGAGTGAGACAAGGGTGGCTGGAGTCACAGGCACACCTCTTAAAGGGACTGAACAAGGATTTCCTCGCCGATGGACTCACTCTCTCTGAGCTCCAGTGCAAAGGCAGCAGCTCGTAAGGCACAGGGTCATAGCAGGAGGAACCGACATGTCTCGCTTCAGGTTGAGGGCTGGAGGGGCAACTTTCCTACGATTAGTGAAGCTGGTGGAAACCATTGTTCCTTTGTTGAACCCTCCCCACTCCTGGCATGTAGACGCAGGCAGCTGACATATCTGAGTCTCCATTAACATGGCTAACATAATTTGTTTGCTCAAACCTGGTGTTTCCCTGAGACCCCACCCCATCCAACTTTCAGACACACCCATACTGCTTCCAGTGACATTTCCACACCAACAGCCTACCTTGGCTCATGCTGCAGAATTTTCTAAAGTCTCTCAAAGGTTCACAAAACCCAAACAAGCAGCATATGGCTTTAGTGTGTCTGGTACCTCTAGCTGAGCAGCCCTAATCTGGCACTAGTGATAGCCAACATTAGTTCATAGCTTGGTCTCTTGAGACACCTCCAAGCCCATTACGGGAGGAAGGCATTCTGTAAATTGCGTTGTGGTTCATGACATGTAGCCCCAGGCAGTGTACAGGCTGCAGCTGTACGTGACCGGTGGCAGGGCCTCTCTCAGGAGGACCCACAGTTGGCATGTCCAGTGGCCAGGTTCAGACCCAGCCAGAGCATCACCTGACCACCTATAAGGAGGACACTCCCAAAGCACAGAATGGGCAGTCACCAGAGCTCTGCTAAAGCGAATGCTGCTGTGTAGGGTCAGCTTCTGCACTACACCTCCTCCACTGTAGTCCTCACAAGAAATCAGGCCAAGGGTCACTCCCTCCCATTGACAAGCAAAGAGCAACCAAGGCTCAACTACAAAAGGAGGGCACATATGACCCACACCAGATGCACACCTGGAGCACCCACTTCTGGTGACTATGGAGAGTGTGCCACTGGGCCCCACAGGATACTACATAAGGCCACTCTCCTAAGACTGGGACACATAGCAACCCAATGTGTCACATAGAGACAAGCACAAGGAGCCAGCCAAAATGAAATATGTCCCAAATGAAAGAACAGAACACAGGTTTAGGAAAAAAAACAAAATGAAATGGAGAAAAGCAATCTACCAGATGCAGTGTTCAAAACACTGGTTTTAAGGATTTTCGGTGATCTCAGGGAGAACTTCATCAAAGACATTGGAAACATAAAAATAGAAATAGAAAACATAAAAAAGAATCAGTCAGAAATAAAGAATACAATAACTGAAATAAAGAATACATTACACGGAATCAACAGTAGAGGAGATGAAGCAAATGAACTAATCAGTAATGTAGAAGATAAGGTAGCAGAAAACACCCAATCAGAACAGAAAAAAAGAACCCACCCCCCAAATAAGGATACCAACATTGGCATCGTAGAGATACCAGAAGGAGAAGAGAAAGCAAGGAATTCAAAACATATTTGAAGAAATAATGATGGAAGATCTTCCTGATCTGGTGAAGGAAATAGATATACAAGCCCAGGAATCAAAGAGAGTCTCAAAAGAGATGAACCCAAAGAGGCCAACACCAAGAAAAGTCATAATTAAAATGCCAAAAGTTAAAGACGAAGAAAGAATCTTAAAAACAGTGGGAAAAGCAGCTAGTTAGCTACAATTGACCTCCCATAAGACTATCAGCAGATTTCTTAACAGAAAATTTATAGGCCAGAGGAAATTGGCAAGAAATATCCAGTGTATGAGGGTTCCTTTTTCTCCACAGCCTCTCCAACACTTGTTGCTATTTGCGCTGTTGGTGGCAATGCAGACTGGTGCAGCCGCTATGGAAGGCAGTGTGGAGGTTCCTCAAGAAATTACGAATAGAATTACCATACGACCCAGCAATCGCTCTCCTGGGTATCTACCCAAAAAATTTGAAAGCATTTCTCTATAGAGACACGTGTACTCCAATGTTCATTGCAGCTTTGTTTACGGTGGCCAAGACATGGAAACAACCAAAATGTCCTTCGACAGACGAATGGATAAAGAAGTGGTATATATACACAATGGAATACTATTCAGTGTTAAGGAAAGATGATATAGGAACATTTGTGACAACATGGATGGATCTTGAGAGTATAATGCTAAGTGAAATAAGTCAGACAGAAAAAGCCGAGAACCCTATGATTTCACTGATATGTGGTATATAAACCAAAACCAAGACACACAAATGAGAAACAAAAACTCATAGACACAGACAATAGTTTAGTGGTTACCAGAGGGTAAGGGGGGTGGGGGGAGGGAGATGAAGGTAAGGGGGATCAAATACATGGTGATGGAAGGAGAACTGACTCTGGGTGGTGAACACACAATGGGATTTATAGTTGATGTAATACAGAATTGTACACCTGAAATTATGTAATTTCATTAACAATTGTCACCGCAATAAATAAATATAAATAAAAAAAAGAAATATTCAAAGTGATGAAAAGCAAAGACCTACAATTATGATAATCTATGCAACAAACCTATTATTTCCAATCCAAGGACAGTAAATATTTCCCGGACCAGAAAAAGATAAAGGAGTTTACCATGACCAAACTAGTATTAAAATTGTTAGAGGCAATTTTTTTTTAACTAAAGTTTATTGGGGTGACAATTGTTAGTAAAGTTACATAGATTTCAGGTGTACAATTCTGTAATACATCATCTATATATCACCCTGTGGGTTCATCACCCAGAGTCAGTTCTCCTTACATCACCATATATTTGACTCCGTTTACCCTCTTCTACAACCTCCTGTTACCCTCTGGTAACCACTAAACTATTGTCTATGTCTATGACTTTTTGTTTCTTCATTTGTTTCTCTTGTTCTTTTGTTCTTTTCAGTTTTATATCCCATATATCAGTGAAATCATATGGTTCTCTACTTTTTCAGTCTGACTTATTTCACTTAGCATTGTACTCTCAAGATCCATCCATCTTGTCACAAATGTTCCTATATCATCTTTTCTTACCGTCGAATAGTATTCCATGGTGCATATATGCCACAACTTCTTTATCCATCCATCTATTGAAGTACATTTTGGTTGTTTCCATGTCTTGGCCACTGTAAACAAAACTGCAATGAACATTGGAGCACACGTGTCTTTATGTATAAATGTTTTCAGATTTCTTGGGTAGATACCCAGGAGAGCGAATGCTGGGTCATATGGTAATAATATTCATAATTTTTTGAGGAACATCCACACTGCCATCCATAACGGTTGCACCAGTCTGCATTCCCACCAACAGTGTATGAGTGTTCCTTTTTCTCCACAGCCTCTCCAACACTTGTTAGATTTGTCTTGTTGATGATAGCCATTCTGACTGGGGTGAGGTGATATCTCATTGTGGTTTTTATTTGCATTTCTCTGATGATTAGTGATGTTGAACATTTTTTCATATGTCTATTTGCCATTTGTATGTCCTCTATGGAGAAATGTCTCTTCAGGTTGTCTGCACATTTTTCAATTGGTTTGTTTGTTTTTGTTGTTGTTGAGTTTCATGCGATCCTTGTATATTTTGGATATCAGCCTGTTAACGGAGGCAGTGTTTGCAAAAATCTTCTCCCATTCAGTTGGATGCCTCTTTATTTTGTTGATGGTTTCCTTTGCTGTGCAGAAGCTTTTAAGTTTCATACGGTCCCATTTGTTTATTTTAGCTTTTACTTCCCTTGCCTTTGGAGTCAAATTCTTAAAGTGCTCTTTGAACCCAAGGTCCATAAGTTTAATACCTATATTTTCTTCTATGCAGTTTATTGTGTCAGGTTTTATGCTTAAGTCTTTGATCCATTTTGAATTAATTGGTACATGGTGACAGATAGCAGTCCAGTTTCATTCTTTTGCACGTGGCATCCAATTCTGCCAGCACCGTTTATTGAAGAGGCTGTCTTTTCTCCATTGTATGTTTTTTGCTTATTTGTCAAATACTGTCTGTCCATATTTGTGGGATTTTATTTCTGGGTTCTCGGTTCTATCCCATTGCTCTATGTGTCTGTTTTTCTGCCAATACCATGCTGTTTTGATTATTGTAGCCCTGTAGTACAAGCTAAAATCAGGAAGTCTGATACCTCCAGTATTGTTCTTTTTTTCTTAAGATTACTTTGGCTATTTGGTGTCTTTTCTGGTTCCAAAAGAAATCTGATGATTTTTTTTCTATTTCTTTAAAAAATGCCATTGGGATTTTGATGGGGATTGCATTAAATTTGTATAGTGCTTTGAGTAATATGGCCATTTTAACTATGTTGTTTCTCCTAATCCATGAGCATGGAATGCCTTTCCATTTCTTTGTGTCTTCTTCAATTTCTTTTAAAACTGTGTTATAGTTTTCAGCATATAGGTTTTTCACATCCTTGGTTAAGTTCATTCTTAGGTATTCTTTTTGCTGCAATTGCAAAAGGAATTGTTTTTTTAATTTCTTTTTGTGAGATTTAATTGTTAGTATATAGGAATGCAATGGACTTTTGTAGTTTGATTTTCTAGACTGCAACTATACTGTACTCGTTGATTATTTCTAATAGCTTTTTGGTGGAGCCTTGGGGTTTTCAATATATAGAATCATGTCATCTGCAAAGAGTGACAATTTAAGTTCTTCATTCCCAATTTGGAAGCCTTTTGTTTCTCTCTCTTGCCTGATTTCTCTCGCAAGGACTTCCAACACTATGTTGAAAAGCAGAGGTGATAGCGAACAGCCCTGTCGTGTTCCTGAATGTAGAGCAAAGGGCTTCAGTTTTTCACCATTAATTATGAGATTAGCTGAGGTTTTGTCATATGTGGTGTTTAATATGTTAAGGTATTTTCCTTCTATACCCATTTTATTAAGTGTTTTAATCATAAATCGATGTTGTATCTTTTCAAATGCTTTTTCTGCGTCAATTGATATAATCATATGATTTTTGTCCTTTATTTTGTTTATGTTATGTATCACATTTATGGATTTGCAGATGCTGAACCATCCTTGTTCTCCGGGGATGAACCCCACTTCGTCGTGATGAATAATCTTTTTAATGCATTGTTGCATTCAATTTGCTAGAATTTTGCTTAGGATTTTTGCATCTGTATTCATGAGAGATATTGGCCTGTAGTTTTCTTTTTTTGAGTTGTCCTTGCCAGGTTTCGGTATCAGGGTAATGTTGTCCTCATAAAATGAGTTAGGAAGTACTGAGTCTTTTTCAATTTTTTGGAAGAGTTTAAGCAGGAATGGTATTAGGTCCTCTTTGAAGGTTTGGTAGAATTCATTTTTAAAGCTATCTGGTCCCTGACTTTTGCTTTTGGGTAGGTTTTGGATGACTGATTCAATTTCGTTACTTCTGATTGATCTGTTTAGATTTTCCAGTTCTTCATAGGTCAGCCTTTGAATGCTATATGTTTCTAAGAACTTGTCCATTTCTTCTAGGTTGAATTTGGTGGCATTTAGTCCTTCAGTATTCTTGGATGATCCTTTGTATTTCTGTGGTGTCCGTGATAATTTCCCCTTTTACAATTCTAATTTTGTTTATTAGTGTCTTCTCTCTTTTTATCTTAGTGAGTCTAGCCAAGGTTTTGTCAATTTTGTTAATCTTTTTGAAGAACCAGCTGTTTGTCACATTAATTTTTTTCTATTGTATTTTTCTTCTACATTTCATTTAGTTCTGCTCTAATTTTTATCATTTCCTTTCTTCTGCTGACCTTGGGTTTCATGTGTTGTTTCTCTGGTTATTTGAGGTGTAACATGAGGTTATTTATTTGGGATTTTTCTTGTTCCTTAAGATACACCTGTAAGGATATAAATTTCCCTCTTAAAATTGCTTTCACTGCATCGCAAAAATTTTGGTAGGGTGTATTTTTATTGTCATTTGTTTTTATGAATCATTTAGTCTCTATTCTGTTTTCCTCTTTGTCACGGTCATGCTTTAAACGTAGGTTGTTGAATCTCCATGTATTTGTGTTTGTTCCTGCTTTCTTTTCACAGTTGATATCCAATTTCAAAGCATTGTGATCAGAGAATATGATCAGCATGATTTCAATCTTCTTCAATTTGCTGAGGCTGATTTTATGTCCCAATATATGGTCTATCCTTGAGAATGTTACATGTACACTAGAAAAAAAAACGTATAGTTTGATGTTTTAGGATGAAGTGCTCTATATATGTCAATTATGTCCATTTTATCTAATGTGTCATTTAGGGCTGCTATTTCATTATTTATTTTGTGTTTGGATGATCTATCCATAGCTGTCAATGATATATTTGAGTACCCTAGTATAATTATGTTTTGGTGAATTTCTCCCTTCAGTTCTGTTAGTAGTTGCTTGGTATATTTCAGTGCTTTCTGATTGGGGTCATAAATACTGATGACTGTTATGTCTCCTTGTTGTATATTCCCCTTTACCATTATGAAATGTCCATCTTTGTTTCTTTTTACCTTTTTCACCCTGAAGTCTGTTTCATCTGATACCAGTACGGTTACATCTGATTTTCTCTCAATACCATTTGCTTGGAGTGTCAGTTTCCACACTTTCACTTTGAAGGTATGCTTGTTGTTGTAGCTGAGATGTGTCACTTTGTGACAGCATATGGTTGGGTTTAGTTTTTTGATCCAATCTCCTACTCTGTACATTTTTATTGGTGAGTTTAGTCCACTTACGTTTAGGGTGATTATTGATATGTGAGGTTTTCCTCTCTTTCTATCTTTAGTTTTTGGGTAAGGCTTTGTCTGTATTGTTTCTTTGTTTGTTTGTTGTTGTCTATTATTTCAGTGTGGTGATACTCTATGATGTTTCCCTCTGTTTCTTCTTTTATTACAGTATATGTTTCAGTTCTGGATTTTTTTCAATCGTTACCATTATGTTTATGTAAAAGGAGGTTTGACATTGAGAGTATTCCATTTTCTTCAGGACACTTACTTTCTCCATTCCCATATTCTGTTTCAGGCCTTTACTCTCCCCCTTTTTATGTTTTGGTTGCCACAATTTGTCCCTGTTGGTGGGGGTTAAATAGCCTTCTTTATTATTTCTTGTAGTGCAGGTCATGTATTAGAAAATTTCCTCAGCTTCTGTATGTCTGGAAAGGTCTTTATTCCTCCTGCATATCTAAAGGATATTTTTGCGGGATATATTATTCTTACCTCATAATTTCTCTGTTTCAATAGTTTGAATATTTGTTTCCACTTCTTCCTGGCTTGTATAGTTTCTGCTGAAAAATGTGATCGTAATTTAATGGGCTTTCCTTTGTATGTTACCATCTTGTTTTCCCCGGCTGCCTTGAGGATTCTTTCTTTTTCCGTGATTTTGGACAGCTTCAGTACAATGTTCCTAGGATAAGGCCTGTTGGAATTGAGGTAATTAGGTGTTCTATTTGCTTCTTGGATTCGAGGATGCAGTTCTGTCCACAAGTTTGGGAAGTTCTTATCGACAATTTGTTTGAATATATTCTCTGTTCCCTTCTCTCTTTCTTCTTCTTCTGGTATAGCCATGATTCTTATATTGCTCTTTCTGATTCAGTCAGAAAGTTCTTGTAGAGTTCTTTCATTTCTTTTAAGTCTCAAGTCTCATTCTCCTTCCATCTCTGTAATTTCTAGGTTTCGATCCTCGATGTCACTGATTCTTTCCTCTATCTGGTCAACTCTACTACCTAAGCTGGGTATTTTATTCTTAATTTCTTCTATTCAGTTCTTATCTCCAGAAATTCTATTTGGTTCTTTTTTAAACTTTCAATTTCATTGGTAAAATGTTCATGTTGTCATTTGATTGTGTTTCTGAGTTCATTAACCTGCCTTTATGTGTTTTCTTGCTTCTCATTGAGTTTTTTCAGAACTGCAATCTTGAATTCTCTATCATTTAAGTCATATGTTTCCATATCTTTAAGTTCCTTTTCTGGAGAATTTTCACTTTCTTTCTGAGCTGTCTTTTTGCCTTGGTTATTCATGGCAATTACTGATTTATTATTTCTCTTCCTAGACATCTACAGGAGTGGCTTCTGCAACAGGTTGATAGGAAGAAGTCTTTCTTTTGTTTTCCAATACTTGTTGGTAGAATGTTTTATTTTCTCTCCAACTGCAGCCTTTTTTTCTCTCTCACATGGTAGTGTTATTTTTCTCTGCACTATTCCAGCTTCTCAGAGAATGGGGAGATTCCCTGGGAGACAGGCTTCTTCTCTTTTAATAGTTCGCCTGGGCGCACTGTCAGTGTGGGTATGCAGAGAGCTTTTGAAGTTCCAGAGTTCTTTCTGTACCAGATTCAGAGCCCGTATGTTTCAGCAGTTTTGTTTATTCCTGCAGGGATTCGCCGGGATAAGTGGGGCCAGGGGCGGGGTGCATTGTGAGAGGTGGCCCAGAGCAATGGCAGCAACCACCACCACAGCTGGTCCTGCTTCCACAGCTTCGTCCTCTTTTCCAGAACTAGTTGGGCTGCGAATCTGTGTCTGCGGTCCACAGTACTCAGAACAGCAAATGTTCTGTTCTTTTGATCTGACACTGCTACTGTTCCGCTTCTAGCACCAGGCAGGTGGGGGTGGGGCGAGCTCTGGGATGGTAGGGAGGGTCCTGTTAGGCTCTGTGCCTATGGCTTCAATTCTCTGCTTGGCAGTGAGGGCTTAAACCATTGTTTTCAGCCTTCTTCCCTCAGTGTTTTCTTCAAGGTTTCTTCCATGAGCGTTGGTTTCAGCTATGTTATATGCTTTCCCCTCAGCCCTGCGGTCCATAAAGGGAGCCCTAGCAGTCCGAGCTTTTCTGTGTCCCACAGCTGCTGTAGTTTTGGGATGCAGTGAGCTCGGAGTACTGAGCTAGGTCTTCGTCCTGTGCCGCATGGCTTCGTCCCCATGCTTCTCGCTTCCCTTCTCCCCCGCTGGAGGTATTCGCCCACCTTTAGGTGAATTCAGTAGTGGGCCTCTTAGTCTTGCCTCTCTACTGTGCAGGGAGTCCTTTGTGGAGTTATAGTTGTTCGATTAGTTGTAAATTCCAGGGGAGATTTACAGAGGCTCACCTCACGCCGCCATTTTGATCGAAGAGGTAATCCTCTCCTGATTTTTTAATGGTCACATTTGGGTGTAGGAACAATCTGTTCCACGTATCTGCCTGTCCTACCAGTTTCAAGGTAGCTTTTTCTGTATGTCCTTAGTTGTTGGGCTTTGGTTCAGCTAGACTTCAGGTGATTCTCAGTAAGGGTTGTTCTATGTTTCATTTGTAATTGATGTGGTCCTGAGAGGAGGCAAGCACAACATTTACCTACTCTGCCATGTTGGCTGTAAAAAGTTTACCATTTGGTTTTTAAGCAATAGAAAGTTTTGTTTTTGAGATAGAATAGCTTAGTGGTTAAGAGGATGGATGGTTGCGCCAGACTGCTGGGTTCCCAAGTCTGCATCTTTTATTGATAAGCTGCAAGGATGTGGGCACATTTCTTAAATTTATTTATGTCTTGATTCTCTTATCTGAAAATGGGGATCATGTGAACGTTAAATCTACCAATACACGAGAAGCAGTTCGGTACACTGTTTGACACAGAGAAAGTGACATTTAAATGATTAATATTTTCCCCAAAAGTAGTTGTCATGCGGGATGGACTGCAGGGTCTCTGGTCCTGCTCCCCACATAAGAACGGAGGATATGGTGAAACCAAAAAGGAACACCCATAGAGGGAATGGTAGGGGAGTCATACCACTATAGTCTTGCTGGCAGCTGGGTTGGAGACACAGGAAGCAGGAGCCACACTATCCGCAACCCGCCATGCTAACTGATATCCGCTCTTGCTAGCTCAGCCACCATCTTCTTACTAGCTCCCATTTTTCTGCTAGTGAAGCCATGGCAGTTATATTAGTGGCCAATGGCTCACTGGTTACAGGTGATGGCCAACTATCCACAGCTGATGGCCAGCCTATCACAGTTGATGGCCATTTACTACCTGAGCCAGCACTTTTCTATGTGAGGCCGAGACCCTGGAAACTGCTCTCTGTGGCTGTATTCCCACACTAGTCTTTTATAGAACCCAAACCAATACAGTAGGCAAAAGAGTAGCCACTCTGGTTGAATGGGAGAGGGTGGTAGAGGTGACACTGCTGGCCAATCACACCATACCCTATAGCCACTTCCAATGTGGATTCATTGTTTTTTCTCCAGTACAGGAAACCTAGAAAGACTTTGAAAATACGAAAATAATTGAAAACCACTGATCTAAGCCGATTACCTCTTTTTGCAAATCACAAAATTGCTTTAAGTTTATTAACTCATTTAATCGTCATAAATTCCCCATTTTCTTAAAGATGAAGTTCAATAACTTGCTCACAGTTATGCTGCTAGTAAACTACAGAGAAGGAACTTGAACCCATGCAGAAATCCTGGTAAAAGAATATGGACATTTTAAAAAGAACTGACTCTGGGTGGTGAAGAAACAATGTGATTTATAGATGATGTAATACAGAATTGTACACGTCAAATCTATGTAACTTTACTAACAATTGTCACCCCAATAAACTTTAATTAAAAAATAAAATGAAAAATAAAACACCATAAAAAAATAAAAATAAATAAAATGTTGGCTCCCACATCCACTTACTGCAAAGAATATGGGCACCTTCCCCAAAAAAGGACTTTGTCAATCATAGATTAAATGTTTGACTTTTGGAGTCACCTCTTAACTTTGTTTAACCTCAATTAAATTAGATCATAGTAAATTACAATACAGTAAATACTATTAACTGTTAACTATTAAATTATAGCTAAATATTATTAACTATTATTTTCCTTCTGTAAGTTTTTCAGTCCTGTTTTAACTCTTTTTAAATTGTCTTAGCAGCTAACTGGGAAACATGCTATCTTAAAGTTTCTTTTTAATTAAAATTGTTCCACTATTAGAAAATGTGCTTGGAGAACAACAACTTCTCTGATTTTGTTTTCTATTGGCAAAGCCTGAAACATTTGTTTTCTGCTTATAAAAGTACTTGGAGATATCGAGCAGGGGGATGGGAATTGTATTATCCTTTCCTTTGAGGGGTATGCCCATTGAATTGCAGGTTTTTTTTATAGTCTAACAGTTCCAATCTTCATATAGAAGATGAACTATATGTCCTTTTCATATTATTATTATTAGTAGTAGTAGTAGTAGTAGTAGTAGTAGTACTACGTCTTTAAAGGAGATGAGAAATCTGGTTTCCTTTGATTAGATATATTTAGATATTAGGTTAAATTGCACATGGTAGGAGTTGAGCTTGTTTCTGCAGGAGAAAAGCAAGGTTTGGTGAATTGGTTTTTTGGCTCTCTCAAGTATAAAGTGTCTGGTTAAAATCCAATACATTAAACTTCTCCAATATATCCAATTACTTCAGTAATTGAAAAGGACAACATTCCACTTTAATTATGTGTTCTCGTTTCTGTGTTTCTTTTAATTCATGGAACAATAAAAAGTAAAGCAGTGCAAAAAAACAAGCATTTGAAGAGCCATTTTGTACTGTTCCTGTTTGATCCTGTTCATTTGAGATTTCCAGGTTTTCTGTGATTTTTGGTCTGTCTAAGCATGGCTTACTTCGCTGGTTATTTTCAATAACACATCAAGTGTCCCCTGGGCCCTTGCTTTCTGGATGACATTGATATTGTTTCTGCTATTACTTTCAAGATTTTGTATTTCTCCAAGAGTCAGTTTCTGGAGGAATCTGCCTGTGTTGCTTACATCAACTCATTTAGAAATTACAAGAAAACATGAATGGGGATGTGATTGCCTCAATATTTCTAATGAGCACTTTTTTATTTCCTATAATTTAATAGTAATAATAATAATAATAATGAGGAGGAGGAGGAGGAGGAAGAAGAAGAGGAGGAGGAGGAGGAGGAGGAGGAGGAGGAGGAGGAGGAGAAGAAGAAGGAGAAGGAGAAGGAGAAGGAGAAGGAGAAGGAGAAGAAGAAGAAAAAGAAGAAAAAGAGGAAGAATGTAAAAGAGGGATAAGAGGAAGACACCACAGGAAACTGAAATGATATCCCATAAAATGGGAGAAAATATTTGAACCATATATCTGAAAATGTACTTATAGCCAAAATACATAAAGAACTCTACAAGTCAATAATATAAAAATACATAGCCCAATTAAAAAATGGGTGAACATTAGCAATATGTTGTAATAGAAGGTATAACATTCATATTCCCCCTCAGCAGCAATAATTTGACAGCCGTCCACAGACAAAAGTGCCTTCGTGAGAGCTTTGAGTTTTAGGCAGGAGATTGTGCAACCCTGATAGAGCCCAATACTGAGGTGAGCCATTTTGAGAAGTCAGGCCCCTGTCCAGGCGGGAGGTTCTTCAACTGTGGTCCCCAGAAACAGCTCTGTCCTCTTGTGTACTCAGCTTTAATAACCCCGTTTATCTTTGGTCCTGCCACCAGCACCATCTGCCAAAGAACCTGGCCTGAGTCACACCCATCTGTGCCCCGGATAACAGGCCTGCTAAAATCAGTCCTTACTATGGACTCTGAAGCAGCTGTGACCCAGCTATAGGCCCTCTTATACACCATTCCTGCCTACCCAGTGTCCAGGTAAGAGGTCTGCCTGTCTGTGCTCCTGAGAGACGCTTTCCAAACTTGGTCCTACTGCAGACTCTGAAATAGCCCTATAACTTGGTTCCAGCCCCTCTCAACCACGGGTTGGCAACACTCCTGTTGGCCCAGGGACTGGGCTGGATGCACACCCTTCCATGTCCCTGAAGCAGACCCCGTGACTTCAGTCTAACTACAGATCCTGAAATGTCTCTAACTCAGCTCACATCCCTCTCAGCCACGGGCCAGGAATACTCCTTCTTACCCAGGTACCTGCTGGGAGACATGCCTGTCTGTACCTCTGGATGTAGCCCCATCTACCTTTATCTCATTGTGGACCTTGAAGTATCTTTGCAGCTGTGGCCTGGAGATGGTCCTGTCTGCCCAGGGACCCCGAGCGAGATATCCCTGTCTGTGTCCCTTGAGAGACACCTGCTGACATCAGTCTGACTATAGTTCTTCACCAGCACAATTTCTCTCTACTCAGTTACACTTTGTTGGCAGTCTTGCCCACTCAGTAACCTAGCAAGAAGCATGCCACTCTGGGCCCCTGGAGACAGCTCTGTAATCCTTGGTCCCAACTGTGGACCCTGAAGCAGCCCCGTTACTTGGTTGCAGCCCCTCTAGCTGTGGTTCAGGGCCAGTACTGCCTACCCAAGGACTTGTCCACTGACCTATCAGTACCTTCCCAGGGTCCTAGAGTGAGCCACAGCTGTCTGCACCCCTGATGATAGGCCTGCCGTCTGCAGACACTGAAAAGAACTCTTGTCACAGTGCTACCCATACTGACCAAGGTCCTTGAAGCAATCCCACCCACCCAGGGACCAGACAGAATCTATATCCACATGGGATCTTGGTAACAGGTCTACCAATCACATACTCAACTGTGAACCCAACAGCAGCCACGTGACCTACCTGCAAATTGCTTGTCTGGGACCCTGGAGACAATGCCATCAGACTAGGAACCCAAGAGAAGAAATACTTTGCTCCTTCAAATACACAAATACCAATGGAGGGCTACACAGATCATAAATCAGGGAAACAAATAAACTAATAAAGATTCAGTAATTGACCCCAAAGAAATGGAGATCTATGAATTGCCTGATGAAAAATTCATCTAATCCTCCTAAACAAGCAGAATGAGATGCAAGAGAACATGGATAGGCAGCTAAAAAATATTCAGGAAAACAATGCATTGACAAAATGAGATTTTTTTAAAATTTATTGGGGTGACAATTGTTAGTGAAATTACGTAGATTTCAGGTGTACAATTCTGTATTACATCATCTATAAATCCCATTGTGTGTTCACCACCAAGAGTCAGTTCTCCTTCCATCACCATATATTTGATCCCCCTTACCCTCATCTCCCACCCCTACGCCCCTTACCCTCTGGTAACCGCTAAACTATTGTCTGTGTCTATGAGTTCTTGTTTCTCATTTGTTTGTCTTGTTCTTTTGTTGTTAAATAGAAGCCATAAAAAGGAGCCAAACAACCATCCTGGAGTTGACTGAACAAAATAATTCAAAGAGAGCTTCAACAGCAGACTCGATCATGCAAAAGAAAGAATCACTGAACTCTCAGAAAGGTCACTTGAAATTACCCAGTTAGAGGAACAAAACGAAAAGAGAATGGAAATCTACACATACTAGTATATGTGACCTTTGTCAAGTGTGCCATGAATACACAATGGGGAAAGGATAGTCTCTTTAATAAGTGGTATTGGTAAAACTAGGTATCCACATGCAAAAGAATTAAATTAGACATTTGTCTTCCATTATACACAAAACTTAGCTTGAAATGGATGAAAGACTTAAATGTAAGACTTGAAACCATAAAACTTCTTGAAGAAACATAGTGTAAAAGCTTCTTGATACGGGTCTTAGCAATTATTTTTTGAATATACCATGCTTTTGGATGTGATACCAAAAGCACAACAACAAGAGCAGAAATAAAAATGTGGGACTACATCAAACTAAGAAGTTTTACATCAAAGTTAACAATAGACAAAACTAAAAGGCAATCTAAGAAATGGGAGAAAATATTTGCAAATAATATATCTCATAAAGAGTTAATATTTAAAATATAAAGATTTCCTTCAACTCAGTGGCAGAAAAAAATCAACGTGATTTTAAAAATGGGCAAAGGATATATATATATATATATATATATATATATATATATATATATATATATAGAGAGAGAGAGAGAGAGAGAGAGAGAGAGAGAGAGAGAGACATTTTTTTTCAAATAAGGCACAGAAATGTCTAATACTAATATAAAAAGGTGCTCAACATCAGTAATCGACAGGGAAATGCAAATCAAAGCCATAATGAGATATCATTTCATACCTGTTAGGATAGTTATTATAAAAAAGGCAAATGATAACAATTGTTAGTGAGGTTCTGAAGAAAAGGGTACCCTTGTACATTGTTCCCACTGGTCATGGAAATGTAAATTGGTATAGCCAGCATTAAAAACACAATGAAGGATCCTCAGAAAATTGAAAATGAAATTACGATATGACCCAGACGTCCCTCCTCTGGGTATTTGTCCAAAGAAAATGAAAACGCTATTTCAAAAAGATATGTGCAGCCCCGTGTTTATTGCAACGTTATTTACAATAGCCAGGACATGGAAACAATGTAAGTGTCCATGGATGGATGAATAGATAAAGAAAAAATATATGTATATATATATATTCTGGATTGATACACACACACAAGCACACAAACATACACACACACACACACACACACACAAACTGAAATATTACTTTGCCATAGAAAAGAATGAAATCTTGTCATTTCCCACAACATAGATGGACCTTAAAGTCATTATGCGAAATCAAATAAGTCAGATAGAAAAAGACAAACACTTAAGACCTCACATATGCATGGAAGCTAAAACAAACCAAAACAAACAAACAAACAAAACACACAAAAACTGAGCTCATAGATACAGAGAGCAAAATGGGTGAAGGGGGAGTCAAAAGGCACAAACTTCCAGTTATAAAATAAATGTCATAGGGATGTAATGTACAGCATAGTGACTATAGTTAATAATACTGCATTACATATTTGAAAGTTGCTAAGAGAGTAAATCTTAATGGTTCTGATCACACGGAAAAAAATTTGTAACTTCATATGGTGACAGATGTCAAACAGACTTACTGTGGTGATCATTTCATACAATATACAAATATCGAATCATGTTGTACGCCTACAACTAATATAATGTTATATGTCAATTATACTTCAATAAAATATATAAATAATATAAATATAGTTTTAATATCTATAAATGTGATAAATCTATATAAATCTAGTATAAGTAGATATTTTGCTTTTTCATAATTTAAAAAGATGCTTTTATTTAGTTTTATATTCTATCAGTTGTGAACATTTAAAATGTTAATTTTATCCTACAAACATGTCTTGGACATCAAGACCTTATATAATGGTATGAAATGGTGGGAAGGAAGGTGCAAAGGAGTTTTGATTTCCCTTTTTGATAAGAACAAACAAACAAACAAAAAACCCAAACATATGTCCATTTACTTGAGTGTTCATAGCAGCATTATTCATAATAGCCAAGAAGTAGAAATACACAAAATATCCATCATGTGATGAATGGGTAAACAAAATGTGAAATATCTTTATAAAGGAATATTATTCAGCCATAAAAAGGGATGAAGTTCTGATACATGCTACAACATGGATAAAACTTAAAAACATGCTAAGTGAAAAAGCAACACACTAAAGTCTACATATTGTATGATTCCACTGATACGAAATGTCCAGAATAGCCAAAGCCATAGAGACAGACAGTAGATTAGTGGTTGCACTGTGGAGAGAAAGAAATGGGGATTGACTGCTGATGAGTATAGTATTTCCCTTTTTGTGTAATGGTAATATTCTGGATTTAGGCAGTGGTGATGGTTGCACAATTATGTGGTTATACTAAAAACCACTGAGTTGTACACTTAAAAAGATTGGATTTTATAACATGTGAATTAGATCTCAATAAGGCTTTTTTTTTTTTTGAGTAGGAGAATAACAACCAACATTGAGCACTTACTCAATTCCAGGAATTAGTTTAGGCACTTTTCCATGCATGATCATATTTAATGTTCACAACTGTATATGCGTAGGTACTATATTTTTTCCTCCATTTTACAGATGTGAAAATAGAAGGTTACCGGTAGCAACATTACTCAAGTTACTTCATAATTTGCCCAAGTTTCCAGGGGCTAAAAAGTCTAAGAATATGAATTTAGAATCAAAGTAGAAGTCTTGTATTCTTGAATACTACGTGTTCTTCCTGTCTACATTTTTAATAGCTTTATAAGATGTAATTAACATACCATATAACATTCCCGCTTAAATGAACCACCCACTCACTCATTTTTTTCATATATTCATAGATACATGTAACTATTACAATAGTCAATTTTAGAATATTTTCATCATTTTCTAAACAACACCCCTCCCCCTGCCAATCGCTAATCTGTCATTGTGGTGGTAGATTGATACTTCCACCAATAGCCATTTACATCATTGTATTATCTGTTAAATTGTGTTAATTGATGTGGATACAACCAAGGAATTTTGAAACAGTAGGATTCCTTTTACAGATGGCTTGGAAACCTCTATTGGTAGAAAAGAGAATAACTGAATATGACTTTTTAAACTACATTTCTTTATTATTAGTTTCAGGTGTACAAAACAATGTAATGGTTAGAAATTTCACCCCTCACAAAGTGATAATCCCCTTCCCCCAATCTATTGCCCCTCTGACATCCTGAATATGATTTAAATGTACTTCATAAGGCAAAGGAGGGACATGACATGTTTGATCTGCCCTGTTTCTGGAATTACCCGCATTGTTTTACTCTAAGGAGCTGGATCTACTAAAATAAACAAAGAAAGAAAGGATTAAGAAAAAACAGGAAATATTGATTGCAAAAACTATATTTTGCTTCTGAGAAAGCACGAAGAAATTGTGAGGAATTATGCCTTTGAAATTGGCATAATGCCCTCTAACTAAATGGTTTTGCTAAGTGGCTTTCCTAGAAAGCCTTTCCTACCCTTCTTGTCCTGAAACAATTGCTTTCCCTCCTTACACTCTTGACTTCAGTTTGAATATATGTCTTCTAGTTAACAAATAATTTGGAGGAATGTCAAAATATAACTAGTGTCCCCTGGGTTACAATTAACCTAAAAATTAAAGGGTGGAGTTTAAAGTGCTCATTAAGTATAAAAAAACATAAAAGGAAATTTCTGAATTGGAGTTGGATTTAGAAAGTCACCTCCTTTTAATTAATGAAACTGACCATACTTGACTATGTAACAGACTTGGTATTTGAGAGAAGAGATCTATATTTAGCTGAAAGGATATATAATGCAGCTTAATGGTGATTAGTGGTTTAGGAAAAATGAGTAGAAACAAATTCTTTCTAGGACGCTTTTTTTCTGTGATCCTTCTTACAGTGCATACATTAATTAATGCCCTTCAATTTTAATTACTACTTGTTTCTTAAATCATTAGTGTTTCCTCATTTAACCTGGCCAGATATTTGGCAACATCATATTTCCCTGAGAAATTTTTTTGATGATTTATCTTTAAAGGTAGCATAAAAAAAAAAACAGCTAGGGTCTCTAAAATGATTTACAGTGAACTCTAACAGCTTAGTAGTAAATTCTAACTAATACGTATTACTCATAATAGAGGCCTATAGTTTGTGAACTCTGTACTGAAAATGGGAAACAGCATTGTTATTGTTCTTATTATGTAAACATTAAGCACCCATTTTTGTGCTCGATATACTGCAAGCATGGTGGATGCTTAAATGTTTAATAAATCAGACATGCCAATGCTCATTTTAAAATAATTCTAAGAATTGGCTCTAAAAGCAAAGAAGGTTTTACTCTAAAATAGCATTTCAAATTCCCTTTTATGGAAGTCAGTTTGTGCCCTGTAGAAGCAGAAGCATGTAAATACAAGGTCTGACAATTAGTTCACCAACTCATCCTAGAAAAAGTGCTACATACCTCATTGCTGAATATCACTGTGGTCACCTTTGAAGTACTCCCTTTGGGAAGCTATGCAGCGATGCCAGGGCCTAGTCCACACTTCAAAGCAATTTTGGAACTCTTTTTTTTTATGGAATGACCATCAGAGCTGTCGTCGTATTTTGATGTCCTGAATGTCATCAAAATGTCTTCCTTCAGGTAAAGAAAGAAGTCAATATGGGCCAGGTCAGTGAAGTAGGGAGGATGTTCCAACACAGTTATTTGTTTACTGGCTAAAACCTCCCTCACAGACAGTGCCGTGTGAGCTGGTGCATTGTCGTGATGCAAGAGCCATGAATTATTCCCACAGCCTTTTCAGCACTTCCAAATAATAAAGTTGGTTAACTGTTTGTCCAGTTGGTACAAATTCATAATGGATAATCCCTCTAATATCAAAAAAAGGTTAGTTAGCAACATCGTTTTGACTCTTTATTTGGACTGATGGAACTTTTTTGGTCATGGAGAATTGGCTGACTTCCATTGTGCACTTTGACACTTTGTTTCAGGGTTGTGCTGGTACACTCATGTTTCATCACCAGTGATAACATGGCCCAAAACATTGTCTTGCCTCTCCAAAAGATCTTGGCAAACTTTGACTCTCGCTTTTGTTCATCAGTGAACTCCTTCGGGACTATTTTTGCACATACCTTTCTCATGTCAAGATTTTCAGTTAAGATTTTCCTGGTTCTCTATCAATGTTTAGTTGGTCTGCTAAGATTCCCACAGCAGACAATTTTGATGCACAATTTGATGAATTTTTGCAATGTTTTTGTCAGTTCTGCTCATTACTGTCAGCCCTGACCTCTCTTCATCAGTGACGCGTTCTCTACCCTCAGAAAAATGTTTAATCTATTTGTACACTGCCGTTTTCTTCATGGCATTATCCCCATAAACTTGGACTAACGTGTCCTTGATTTCACTTCCACTCTTGCCAAGTTTAACAAGTGTTTGTTCATTGCTCTAATTCAAGCTCAGACATTCTCGCGATGGCACACAAAAATATGCAACAATAATGAATGCCACTCAGCAAGACACTGCCACAGGTGGACAGGAGCAGAGCTGTGAGACTCTGATATACCAAGCTTATGAAACCTTACAGAGCTGTTTGTACAGTGCTGCCAATGTAAGTGCACAGTGGCAAGTTCGCAAAGTTAATTGGCAGACTTTATCTCATAATTATCTGCTGAACAGGAAATATTGGGGAAGATTAAAAATGATCACTGCTTCTTTGGAATATTCAAAACCAAATGGTTCCCACATATGTGCATGAACTTTTTTGAGGGTATTTCTACCAAATGGCACTTGAGTAGTAATGAGCCTCACTTACTTACATGTATTTCTCTTACTCCATCCCCAAAACACACACACACACACACACACACACACACACACACACACACACACAGACACACACACAATCAAATATGCCATGGGTTCCATTGTCTTAACCTTCTTAGTTTCTTGGCTTTTAAAGAAGTTTTTTGGAGGGTATGGAAAGATTTAAAGGTGAAATGAAAATGACCCCACTGAACCACATTCAGCAGGACATGTCCCTTGAGTTTAGAAATGCAGATGGCTTTGCCAGTTCCTTTTTAACCTTTGGCACACATTTCTACATCACCTGATTGAGTTAGGCTATCTTTTGTATCCATAGAACAGAGGAATGATAACTGACCCATCTGAAGATCTAACTCTCATCTTATTCTCATTAGTGCTGGGCTCTAAGCAACAGATATGGGATGACATAAAAGAGAACAAGTAGCAAAAAGCAACTAAAAACTTTATAGCTGTATGACAGAGATATAGTGTAGGTATCTGGGACATTTTCTTCTTCATTAAAAATGCCTCTGCAAGCTCATACACTTCAGCTCTTCAGAGAGCCATTTAAGATATCTCATGTGTGAGGTTACTGCTCGATTCAAACAGACTAGGTGTTTTGACTGATGTCAAAACAAGATTTTTAGTTGGTGTGAGTGTATAAGAAACCTTGACTCTTAAACACATGCATGCAGAGAAAAATAATACTTTCTAAAAGAGTAATGTTTTGTACTTATTTCTGCCATGTTTCAATATATCTGGAAAAGGTGAACAGATTTGGGTATTTAGTGTACCTCCTAAGTGTATATTTAGTTTATATCCTCAGAAATGGTTTGGCAATATTTTTAATTTGCTTTTTTTCTGTTTTTAGTATTACTCTTTCAATATTTTTTTTCCAAATTACTTCCAAATCAGGAGTGCAGATGTAGGAACTGATTGCTCTCCTTCTTCAAGAGAAAATAAAAATGTTTATAATGTTTTGCAAATAAAAAATGTTACACTAATGCATATGGAAGGGGGTTTTAATTGAAATTTATTGGCGAGACTGTTTTTGGTTTAAGAAGAATGAGTCACTGATGTGCTTTAAAGTGTCACAGTAAATGAAGAATTTGATGGTAGAAAACAATCTGAAGCTGACTGGTGACTGTAATTGACTGGTGACTGTAATTCACTATCTTGACTGTTGGGAAGTAACTATTTTCTGCTTGCATTGTAGTCACAATTATGGTCTGAATTTCCATTGCAAAGGGTTATAGGCCTAACAGGTATAATGATTAAGGATTGTGGCTTTTCCGAATCCTGAATTCATAATTTTATAATTTCCCTGGCATTTAGTACTAATCAGCTATAGCCATAGCTAGGAAAGTATTCAGGAGTAAAGAAGAAAAGATAAACAAACATGGTTCCAACTTTACCCATGGATGTATGCATAAGAATGGGATGTGTCTTAATCTAGAATCGAGTTTACTTTAAAACCAGCAACAAAACTAGAGACCACTCCATAACTTTGGGATTACGCAGAGTATCATTCGTTTTAGGTATATTTCAGAAAGAAATCAAAGAACTAACCATTAAGAAATGAATCACTAATACAATCACTAGTGTTATATTATCTTTTAGCAAATTTGAAATGATTCCTCAGGTTAAAACATTTGGTAGTATGTTAGTTCTCCATTCCCCCATTTAATATGAAAGAATATCTTTATATAAAGCTTTTGGATTTAATGGAAAGGTGTGAATATTTTCTATGTTGATCATACATCACAACCTGGATTTTATGAAGTCTCCATTGTGGTTACTGAAGAATACTTAGGCTGAAGAGAAATATTTCTATTTTAATTTGGTTTTATTAAGGAAAATTCCATATTATATGATGGTTTTATAATTCTTAGGTCTTTAATTGTATAATTTGATAGGTACCTACTCAACTCTATAGATGAAGGTCAAATTAACCTATTCCTAAACTTTCTATACTGATGTGAATTTCTTTCCTGTAATGCCCTAATTTGTATAGTGTGCTAACCAACCTCTTGTTAAACTTTAGGCCTGAATCTGACTTTTGACACCTACCTTCCCTCCAGACATTTTTTGAAATGTCAGGGTCTAGTCAGGGTCTTGAAATTTGTTACCTAATGATATCCTCTTCTAACTAGTCACCAATATTTATTTTAACAGGCCCACTTGGTACATATTATGAAAGTGGAGGGATTTCACAACAATGCCCTCTCCTTAGGTATCTACATGTGTTTCTTTTCTTACCATCTGCCTCTAATCTTCCCGACTATGGTGCCTGAAATTCCTTTGTTAGAGTTAAAGCATGATTGCTCTAAGAGTACCATGCTAAAATGCAACTACAAGAGTCTTATTTGTTTATCCAGGTCATTTTCAGGTTTCATTTGAGAGCAGAATCTTAGAAGAAAGATTGAATTTTACCTTGCCTCAGGAGTGAGAGGAACACGTTTGAAGATCATATTTTTGTCCATTCTGCTATTAAGTCAGAACTCTGTAAAATTACTGGTTTTATTTACTAAGATAAACAAGGTGAGAGATACAGAAATTGAGGAAGAAGACTTAGAAGGAAAAGCAGATCTACAAAGACCAGCATTACTGACTTTACAGTTCTGCCCAAGCCTGATTACTGGCATTCACTTCAAGCTATATTATTGCTTTTAAACTTAAACTGTGTCTAATTCTGTGATGAAGAGAAATTAATGAACAATTTCTGCTTTCAAGTAGTTTTTTTTTTCCCCCCTGTAAGAGCACTGAATTCATATTTAAAGCTTTTGAATAGAAAGTGCCCATCAATTTAAGTATGGGATATGTCCTGATATAAGAGGTTTTATTATCCTGTAAAATGAATAATATAATCTTTAAAATCATTAAAGCACACACATTCAAGTTGACCTGCTATATTTACATAAGCTCTGCCAGCATTTACCCATGTGGTTATATCTGTATCCTCTTAATTTTTTTTCTTCTACTCTTCCTTTTATACTCCTTACTACGTATCCATGCTTCCTTCAACTTTCGTCGATGTTGCTAGGCTAATATATAATCCTCTGAGTTGGTACCACTGAGTAATACCATTTGAGGGATGCTACAAGGCCTACTTGCTAAACAGTGCCTTCAGCTCCATTTCCATCTTGCATTAATTCCTGAAATTCCTATCATTTTGGTTATGGTTTGTAACTAAGGCACTAGCCTAAAAAAATAAAAAGATAAAAGAACAACCCATAAGGGTAGTGTATATGTCCAAAACAAGTACACTCACATTTATTCTTTAGAGGCAGAGAGAAGATAAAAATATTCCATTTCTTTTTTTTATTTTTTTTTAAATTTATTAGTTTCAGGTGTACAAGAAAAGGCAATACCCAGACGTTCATCACCTACATCCCTCACACTGTGAACCCCCCTCCCCCCGATCCACTATCCCTTCTACCTCACACTGAGCCATCACATTATATATATATATAAAATTATAGTTGGCATTCATTCATGTTTAGCTTCTGGTAAAAATATTCCATTTCTTTAGGACTTACATAACTTAGCATATTCGAGATGCGAAGGATCCTTGAGGTCATCTTCAATTTTTAATTAAAGTTAGAGTTTTTATTTCTTTTTGTTTTGTTTTAGAATCCTTTTATTAAATGAGATTTGATATGAAAGTTCAGTGAGTGAAATAGATGAAAGGGATTACATTAGGACTCCCCTTCTCTGCTCGTTATTGGTTTTGTGGAAGCTTAGTGGTTCCATAGAGTTTAAAATGGCTTACAGTCTCACAGCTATTTTGTGAAGAAAGTGTTACTAGAAGCCCATTCTGGTCTTAATCCAGGGCTCTTACATTTATCGAACTAGTCCTAGTGATTACTTTATTCTTTAACTCGCTGGAATCTCTTTTATTCTGTGGAAATATTATCAACATGCTACATAATACCGTGTTTCCCCGAAAATAAGACCTAGCTGGACAATCAACTCTAATGCATCTTTTGGAGCAAAAATTAATATAAGACTTGGTATTATATTATATTATATTATATTATATTATATTATATTATATTATATTATATTAAAGACCCAGTCTTATATTATAGTAAAATAAGACCAGGTTTTAAATTAATTTTTGCTCCAAAAGTCGCATTAGAACTGATTGTCTGGCTAGGTCTTATTTTCATGGAAACACGGTAATAATGCAGTAGTATTAAATAGTGAAATGACAACCATGGAGAAAATAATGCCAAGGTAAAGGAAGAATGGTGATTATGAAACAGATACCACTCTGGCAGGATCCACAGTGTCTAAGAGAATCTCTGAAAGACAGCTGACAATGAAGTTTGGGTAAAAGTGTTGTATTATTGGTAATTATTATTGTTTTAACAACTTCCCAATTGACATTAAAGCAATATCCAAGTAAAGTGGCCTTTAATAGAAATGGGGAATGAATCGTGGGTCAGATTTTCCCAACTCAAGAAGATTAATTTCTGAAAACAAATAGCAATATCTGGTAAAAACCAGTATACTGAGGTCATGAGCCTAAATTTTATTACAAAACTCCAAATGATGAATATTATCAACATTTTTTCCTTCAGCTCAGATTTTTAACATCAGAGGAAAGGATGTAATATATGGCAAAATAGATGTAATCAGTGAATCCAAATAGAAAAGTTGTTATGCAGTGGAACACTATCCAAATGGAATCTTATTAATCTGAATATACTAATTAGGACAGTTGATACCTAATGATGTTTTAAAATATTGTAACATGAGAGTTGCCTGTATTGTACATTTGAATGGGTTTTGCAATGGATGGACTTTTTCAATTTCCCAGTTTGTGGGAACTGCAATTTGAGTGTTAAAAAGGTGCAGACCATGAAGCAGAGAAATAAATATACCATGGCATTTTATGGTCCTAATTTCCATAGAGTTGTAATTATTTGATTTTTGTTGTCCTAAGTTTCTACAGCTCTTCCTTCAGAAACAATTCTCCTTCTGGAAGACATGCAGGCAGGTAAAGATGCAGATTTTGTTGAGGCCTGAGGTTTATACAATTTGGGGGGCCTCTCTTTAAAAAGATGATACAAGATCACAAACGCAAAATTAGGTATGAAAGTGAATATTTTGAAGGAGCTTATGCAAGTGAGATGCCCTGAGGGTTCAGCTTCAAGGTAAATCCACTAGTGCATGCAGAACACACTACTGCATAACTTAGTAATTGATCAGTGAAGGAAAGGGAACATTTTCAAAAACCACAACCCTTTGATATTTGGAGGGTTTTTGATATGTTAATGACATGTATAAATACAAGTGACAGATTGAAATCATTTGGTCAAGGAAATCAGAATTACAATGTAGTTTGTTAAGATGAGATCTAAATTAAATCAATTAAACATTGATAGTGCTGGGACAATCTGGAATATTCTTATGCTGTGCATCTTTAGGAATTTAGTTACAATTATTTTCAATCACTGATAGTATATTTTTTACCAATGAAATGGAAATTACCAAGAAATACATCTAATCTGATCAAGGTTAATGAAAAAAGGCTCAACGTTTTCATAAATGTCCTTTTAAACAGATGGTCTTGCATAATAATATGTAAAATGAAATCTAGGATTTGAGTAATGATTCATTTTTTAATTTCTGGTATAAACTGCAATTTAATCTAGAATTTAGCCATCTGACTCTATTTTCTGGGTTGTTCACTAAATCACAACATCTAGTTACCTTGAGCCTCACTAAGAACCTTTGTGCACACTTTATCTACCATTTTCTGGTTTTATTATGTCTGTTTTTTTCTTTAATTCATTGGAAGCTTAATTTAAGGTCTATCTATATCATTACTAGCAAGAAAATTAGAATATATACTGACAATTTTTTGGCACATATTCATTTATACTTTCTTTTTCTTTCTTTCTTTATTATTAGTTTCAGGTGTACAAAACAATGTAATAGTTAGACATTTCACCCATGACAAAGTGATAACCTCCCTCCCCAAATCTATTTGACATCGTATATATCTATTACAATTCCATTGACTCTTTCCCTATGCTGTACTCCACATCCCGTGACTAATTTATAGTTGACAGACAATATTATTCAGTCAGGTGTACAGTGCAGTGGTCTAGCATCTACACAGTCCATGAAGTGGTCTTCCTAATGAGACATGTGCACATCTGACATCCTACAAAATCTTTACAACATTATAGTTTATATTCCTCAAATTTTCTTTCATATCCCCGTGGCAACATTGTAGTTACCAATTTATGCCGTCTAATCCCTTCCCCTTCTCCCTTATCCCCACCCTCCTCCCATCTAGCAACCATCAGTTTTTCCTCTATATCTCTGAGACTCTTTCTGTTTACTTTGTTGATTTATGCAGTTCTTTGAACTCCACATATAAGTGAGATCATATGGTGTGGGGACAGAGCCAGGAGTGCAGTTTTCAGGCTCTCGGCCTCAATTGAAAGGTGCTGGCGCAGGTAGTAAATGGCCATCTACTGTGAGTGGATGGTCATTAGCTGTGGCTAGTTGGCCGTCAGCTGTAACCAGTGAGCCATTGGCCACTAATATAACTGCCGTGGCTACACTAGCAGAAAATGGGGGCTAGCAAGAAGATGGTGGCTGGCAAGCATGGACTACAGTTAGCAAGGCAGAGTGCAGGTTGCAGATTGCAGAGAAATGGACAGCAGGCTGCGAACAGTGTGGCTCCTGCTTCCTGTGTCTCCAACCCAGCTGCCAGTGAGAGTATAGTGGTATGACTCCCCTATCTATGGCTCCGGGGGTGTTCCTTTTTGGCCTCACCATGTCTTGCGTTCTTATGTGGGGAGCGGGACTAGAGACCCCAGAAGAGACTCCGCCTGTCACCCTGCATGACAAATGGCACAGCGAGCAGGGTCTCCTGCAGGCCGCCCCGCATGACATATGGTATTTGTTTTTCTCCCACTGACTTATTTCACTTAGCATGATATCCTCTAGGTCCATCCATATCATTGCAAATGGTAAGATTTCATTCTTCTTTATAGCTGAGTAATACTCCATTGTATAAATGTACCACAGTTTCGTAATCCAGTCATATACCGATGGGCATTTGAGTTGTTTCCAACTCTTGGCTATTGTAAATAGTGCTGCAATAAACATTGGGGTGCATGTGTTTTTTTTCAAATTAGCATCTTGGATTTTTCTGGATAGATACCTAAGAGAGGAATTGCTGGTTCATAAGGTAGTGTGGTGTTATCTCATTGTGGTTGTTATTTGCATTTCTCTAATGACTAGTGAATTTGAGCATATTTTCATGTCTGTTGGCCATTTATATGTCCTCTTTAGAGAAATGTCTCTTCATTTCCTCTGCCCATTTTTGATTTGGGTCGTTTGGTTTTTGGTGTTGAGTTGAATGAGCGTTTTATATATTTTGGATATTAACCACTTATCAGACATATCATTGACAAATATCTTCTTTCACTCAGTACTCTGCCTTATTTATTGATGGTTTCTGTGGGAACAGAGCCCCAGAGAGCAGTTTCCAGGCTCTCGGCATCATGTAGAGGGGGGCTGACTCGGGTAGTAGATGGCCGTCAGCTGTAACCATTGAGCCATTGGCCACTAATATAACTGCCACGGCTACGTTGGGGAGTCGAGGAGAGTCCAGGGAAGTCAAAGAGTCAGTCGGTTGGCAGAAAAGCAGACAGCAGGTCGCACATTGTGTGAATCCAGCCTCCAGTGAGACTGTAGTGGTATGACTCCCCTACCTATGGCTCCGTGGGTGTTCCATTTTGGTCTCACACATCCTGTGTTCTTGTGTGGGGAGCGTGAGCTGAGACCCCACATGACACCCGACGTGACAAATGGCGCAACGAACAGGGTATGATGCCGGCCAAAACTCACCGAAGGACGGTAGAGCAGTTTATGCATACAAAAGTTCAGCTTCGGGAGGCCTGCGAGGAGCAACTCCAGGATCGGGAGGCACGGTCTGCGTGGAAGAATTGAGCCTCCAGATGGCACACCTCCCTCTTGGTCATGAAAGGCATTGTCCTCCTTTTGTTGATCTTCTTCTGCTGTAGGCTCCGAGGGTTGCAGACATCGTACACTGAGGCTCCACCCACTCAGACACCTGGCACAGTGAGCAACATTCCGGGCAGGTAGGAATGGAGTCTGACTCTGGTCAGGAGGACATGTGGCCCCCACACAGTGTGTGGTCCCTGGTGGCCACTGTTCTCAGGAGTTGGACCCCTGAGGAGCAGTGGGAGGACATGGATGGCTCTCAGGGCCAGTGTGAAGAGGGCCCTGCAGGCTCTGGCTGAGCAGTTGCTGGAGGAGGAGAAGGCTACAGCTGGCCTCGTGGGTTGAATGTTCCTCACAGCCTTGAGTCTCAACACGGAAAATGCGCTTAATGAAATGGCCCAGGTGTCGGACCAGGTGTCCCGGTTGGAAGCGCTAGAAGCTCGGGTCCGCCTGTTAGAAAAGGGGCCCCACAGTGGAGACTCTGAGGCAGAGGCAGAAGAAGCAAGTGGAGACAATGTAGCTCCCAAACCCCAAGCCCGACCAATCTTGAAGCAAAGGGTAAAACGTGAGCAACCTTTGGGCCCCTGGGGTGTTGCTGCCAGTAACCCACCTGTGACTGAGTTCACAACCTACACCCCTTACACTCCCACTGAGTTGCAGGAGCTGGGGAGGCGGTACAGACAGAGCCCTGGAGAGCCAGTCTCGGCTTGGCTACTACGTTTATGGGATGAGGGAGCAGACAACATTCTCTGCTCCCCAGGCGAGATGGAAAAGCTAGCCTTCATGACAGTGCATCCATCCCTGTGACAAAGGTTACAGAACTGCAAGAGGTTGGCCCACGACCAGGCCAACCATTCTCTAGTGGAGTGGCTCATTACTGCTGTACGCACAGTATGGGGACAGGCTGGCGAGCTGCCAGACACTGTGAGTCAATGGCAGTCATATACGGAACTTACTCAAATCATCTGTGAAATGGGTATGAGACATCCTATTTTTAACCTTAACATACAGGGGCTGGATGACGAGCTTTTTACAGCCAGCATGAGAGATCTGGTTTTGGATACTGCACCTGTGAGTGCTTTTGGATCCTTGGTTGCTATTCTTACACCCTATGTAGAGCAACAGATCCATGAAGTTACAACTGCCATGGCCCTAAGGGATGTTGAAAGCTGGAGGCAAAGGAAGTTAAGACAGGAGATCTGCGCAGTTGAGACCTGGAAGCTCAAACCAAAGGTAAAGGGGCGAGGTCACGGGCCTCAGAGAGTAACACGCGCACAGATGTGGCGTGATCTCGTGGCAGCAGGGGTCGATTGGAAGAAAATAGACTGAGAACCCAATGCACTCCTGCTGGAACTTTGGAAACAGATGCGTCCGGAACAGCAATTCCAGAGAAGCCTAAAGGAGAAGTCTGGGTAAGCGCAACCCGTGTCCCTCCAGGACTTCATGCAGCCGCTTGAGGTCGACTCCTTTCAGCTTGATTAGGGTTGGGGCCAAGGTACCCGGTCAGAGGGGACGAGCAGGGACCGGAGCCCCCACGTGGAACTGTCCATACATTGGTCCCTTTCTAGTGTGCAGAGGGTTTTAACCCTAGTTGACACTGGCGCAGACTGCAGTCTCGTTTATGGGAACCCAGAACTGTTCCCCGGACCAGCAATCTGCATTGATGGCTACAGGGGAAAGACTATGACTGTGAAAGCTCTTTCCTTACCACTGGGTATAGGAAGGCTTCCCCCTCATACCTACAAGGTTTAATTTATGTCTCCCCCGTTCCGGAGTATATTCTAGGGGTGGACGTGCTACATGGCCTCAGCTTGCAGATGTCAGTAGGAGAGTTCCATCTCCAGATCTGGGTGGTGAAAGCGGTGACATGCGGGCATGCTCACCACCCTCCTCAAGTGTTGCCACAGCCCTGTTGCATGGTTACCTTGTGACAATACGCCTGCCAGGAGGGCAGGAGGAGATTGGTCATACAGTATTGGAATTGAAGAAGGCACATATTGTGAGGCCAACACACAGTCCCTTTAACTACCCAGTATGGCCTGTAAAGAAGCCAGATGGGACCTGGTGAATGACTGTGGACTATAGGGAGTTAAATAAGGTGACGCCATCTTTCAACACGGCAGTACCTCCAATACACGATTTGATGGATCGTCTGACTGTCCGCCTGGGGACATATCACTATGTAGTGGACTTGACCAATGTTTTTTTCTCCATTGACATTGCACCTGAGTGTCAAGAGCAGTGTGCTTTTACTTGGGATGGGTGGCAGTGGACTTTTCAAGTCCTTTTGCAAGGATACTTGCACAGCCCCACTATCTGCCACGGGCTCGTGGCCCAGGATTTGGCACAGTGGTATCACCTGTCCTCTGTGGCCTTGTTTCATTATGTTGATGATATTCTATTAACATCATATTCTCTTTCTGACTTAGAGCAAGCAGCTCCCTCTCTTCTCCACCACCTGAAGTCACGTTGCTGGGTCGTGAATGAGGAAAAGGTCCAAGGCCCTGGCTTATCCGTCAAGTTTTTGGGTGTTGCGGGGTCACATAAGACAAAGGTTATATCTGAGGCAATTATTGATAAGATACAAGCCTTTCCCTGGCCGACCAAGGTCTCCCAACTGTAGATGTATTTAGGACTGCTAGGATATTGGTGGGCATTTGTACCCCGTTTGGCACAAATGGCAAGGCCCTTGTACAATATGATAAAACGGTGGCCTCATGGGATTGGACAGTGGCTATAGAGCAAGCCTTCCTTGCCACAAAACGGGCAGTGCAGCAGGCACAGGCTCTGCAAGTAGTGGACCCTGGCCAGCCATTTGAACTTGATCTTCACGTAACCCAAGAGAGGTACTGATGTGGCCTCTGGCAATGGCAGGAGCGTCTTCGGTTACCAGTCGGATTTTGGTCCCAATTATGGAAAGCAGCGGAGGTCCGCTATTCTCTAATAGAGAAACAGCTGGCTGCTATGTACGTAGCCCTAGTGGCCACTGAAACCATCACAGGGACAGCACGGGTGTTGGTTTAAACAAACTATCCTGTCCATGGGTGGGTTCATACGTGGACCCAGGGACCCAAACCAGGAGTGGCACAGACCACCACCCTCGCCAAGTGGGGTGCCTACTTGGAGCAACGTAGCACCCTTAGTTCAAGCCCTCAGAGCGTAGAGCAACAAGAGGTCCTGTGGCCTATGGACCTGCAGCCCAGGCTGAGCCAAGTGTTCTGCCTAGAGGTGAGGACTTGGAGCCCTCACCCTACAGAGGACAGTCCCCAGTACCTGAGGATGTCTGGTTTACCGATGGCTCTAGCAGAGGAGCTACAGCCATTTGGTTGGCTATTGGTGTGCAGCCCAAAACAGACACCATTTGGTTTGTTCCTGGGACGGGCCAAAGTAGCCAGTGGGCTGAATTACGGGCTGTGTGGATGGTAATCAGCCACCAGCCCAGGCCCCTAGTTATTTTTACTGTCAGCTGAGTGGTGTTCGGGGGCCTAACGTTGTGGGTCCCTACATGGAAACACCAAAACTGGTTGGTAGGGCACCATCCACTGCAGGGTCAAGCCATGTGGCAGGACCTCTGGGACCTAGGACAGAGAAAGGAGGTGACCCTAATGCATGTTACAGGCCACTCCCCCTTAGTGTCCCCAGGTAATGATGAAGCAGATGCCCTAACATGGGTCCGATGGTTAGAACGGGCTCCTGCCACTGATGTGGCCCATTGGCTACACAGGAAATTGCAGCACGCTGGAAGCTGAACCATGTGGCAGATGAACAGACGCTGGGGTCTGCCTTTGAAATGGCAGGCGATAGCAGATGCCTGCTATGACTGTGCCGTCTGTGCCCAGGACAGCCCCCAAAGGCATAGGCTCCCCTGGGAGACACAGCAGATCATGCAAGGGAGGGTGCCCCTCACTTGCTGGCAAGTGGATTACATTGGACCCCAGCCGAAGGCCCGCAATGCGATATACAGGTTTATAGCAGTGGACACTGCTACAGGGTGGATGTTTGCTTGGCCGTGTCCGGCTGCGGATCAGCAGCATACAGTGGTGGCTCTTACAAAGCTGTGCGCCCTCTATGGTCACCCTCAAGTCATTGAAAGTGACAGGGGTATCCATTTTATGGGGCAAGAAGTGCAGCACTGGACTGCCAGGATGGACGTGCAATGGTTGTTTCATACTCCATATAACCCACAAGCAGCTGGCATGATTGAACACTATCATGGCCTTTCGAAGCAAGGTCTCCACGTGTCAAAACACCCTCCCACGATGTGTGACTGGGCCTCGCTTCTATGGGACATCCTGAAAGTCCTGAATGAGAGACCATGGAAGGGAGGGCCCGCACCAGTAGAAGCTCTGATACATTGAACAACCGCTCCCATTCAATTACAAGTTACAACCAGTGAGACTCTGTTAAAGTCAGGCAACGGCAGAAATGTAAACATTTTGCTGCCAGCACCCAAATGCTTGAAAGCAGGGGAATGACAGCAATGGACTTGGCCCTGGCAGGTCAAAAGCCCCCACTGTCGATGGTTGGGCCTGATAGCCTCATGGGGGGCCGGTTTGATTCATGATTTGCAAGTGACGCCAGGGGTGGTGGCTGAGTGGCCACCGCAAGTGACTGTAGTATACGGAGGTCCCGATCCTGGGATGATTTTGTGGGGAACCTATGTGCACTCACTATGGCCTATTATGGGGTCCCCTGTTCTGTTACATATTGAAATTATGCAAGGGACCCCAAACACTGCCATAAAGGTCTGGTACCACAAACTGGGAAAGGTGCCAGTGGCAGCGACCTTCCTTTCCCAGGACAAAAAGCTAGCGTGTATCCTCCCAGATGGAAGGAATTTGCCATTGTTGGTTTCTAAGACTAGTGTTTCTTTAAGTCCGTAGGTGCCGATAGGCTAAAATGGCACAGGGACCCTCGTGAAATCCGCTTTAGACGTAGTTTGTGAGGCAAGACCCTGTAGGGGTGGAGGGTGGGAACAGAGCCCCAGAGAGCAGTTTCCAGGCTCTCGGCCTTATGTGGAGGGGTTCTGGCTTGGGTAGTAGATGGCTGTCAACTGTAACCATTGAACCATTGGCCACTAATATAACTGCCACAGCTACGTTGGGGAGTCGAGGAGAGTCGAGGGAAATTACAGAGTCGGTTGGTTGGCAGAAAAGTGGACAGCAAGTCACACGTCGTGTGAATCCAGCCTCCAGTGAGACTATAGTGGTATGACTCCCCTACCTATGGCTCCGTGGGTGTTCCTTTTTGGCCTCACCATATCCTATGTGCATGACACCCTGTGTGACAGTTTCCTTTGCTGTGAAAAACATTTTAAGTGTAATGTCATCCAATATATTTATTTTTTCTTTTATTTCCCTTGTCTGAAGGGATATATCAGTAAAAATATTACGCAGTGTAATGTCTGCAAATTTACTCCCTATATTTCCTTCTAGGAGTTTTATGGTTTCGTCTTACATTTAAGTGTTTAATACTTTCTGAATTTGCTCTCGTATATGGTGTGAGTAGGTGGTCCAGTTTCATTTTTTGCATGTGTCAGTCCAGTTTACCCAGCGCCATTTATTAAATAGACAGCCTTTGCCCCAATGTAAATTCTTGCTTCCATTGTTGTAGATTAAGTGACCATATATGAATGGATTTATTTCTGAGCTCTCTGTTCTGTTCCATTGATCTATGTGTCTGTTTTTATGCCAGTACCATACCGTTTTGATTATTATAGTCTTGTAGTATGATTTGATGTCGGGTAGCGTGATACTTATCACTTTGTTCTTATTTCTCAAGATTGCTGTGGCTATTTGGGGTCTTTTGTGGTTCTATATAAATTTTAGGATTGTATGTTCTATTTCTGAGAAAAATGCCGTTGGTAGTTTGATAGGAATTGCATTGAATCTATATATTGCCTTAGGTAATATTGACATTTTAACTTATTAATTCTTCCTATCCATGAGCATGGTATGTTTTTCCATTTATTTGTATCTTCTTTGATTTCTTTCTTCAGTGTCTTATAATTTTCTGAATACAGGTCTTTTACTTCTTTGGTTAAATTTATTTCTAGGTATTTTATTGTTTTTGAAGCAATTGCAAATGGGATTGATTTCTTGATTTCTCCTTCTGATAGTTTACTATTGGTGTATACAAATGCAACTGATTTCTGAATTTTAATTTTGTATCCTGCTACTTTACTAAATTCATTTATCAGTTCTAATAGTTTTTCTGTGGAGTCTTTGGGGTTCTTCATATATAGTATCATGTCATCTGTATATAATGACAATTTTACTTTCTCCTTTCCAAGTTGAATGACTTTTGTTTCTTTTTCTTATATGATTGCTGTGGCTAGAAGTTCCAGAACTATGTTGAATAAAAGTGGAGAAAGTGGGCAACCTTGTCTTGTTCCTGATGTTAAGAGAAGCCTTTCTCCATTGCATATGATGTTAGCTGTGGGTTTATCATATGTGGCCTTTATTATGTTGAGATATGATCCCTCTATTTCCACTTTGCTAAGAGTTTTTATCATAAATGCTTGCTGGATTTTGTCAAATGCTTTTTCAGTATCTATTGATATGACCATATGATTTTCATTTTTCATTTTGTTAATGTGGTGTATGATGTTAATTGATTTGTGGATGTTGAACCACCTTTGCATGCCAGGAATGAATCTCACTTGATCATGGTGTATGGTCATTTTAATGTGTTGCTAAATCCAGTTTGCTGGTATTTTGTTGAGAATTTTTGTGTCTATGTTCATTAAGGATATCGACATGTAGTTTTCTTTTTTTTATAATGTCTTTGTCTGGTTTCGGGATCAGAGTAATAGTGGCCTCATAAAATGTGCTTGGGAGCCTTCTTTCTTCTGAATTGTTTGGAATACTTTGAGGAGAATAAGTGTTAATTCTTTTTTGAATATTTTTTATAATTCACCTGTGAAGCTATCTGGTCCAGGATTTTTGATCGTTCGGAGCTTGTAGATTACCGATTCAATTTCTTTGGCAGTAATTGGTCTGTTAAGCGTTTCTGTTTATTCTTTATTCAGTGTTGGAAGATTGTATATTTCTAGAAATGTATCCATTTCTTTTTTTTTTCAAAAATAAGCAAGATCATAGATTTGCATGAGTTGATTAATGAGGATAATCCAGAGATACATAGAGAACTTTCTGTAACCATTGGAGCAGTCACAAAAATCTGTCACATACTAGACCACAAATCTATCTTTAGACATTTCTGAAGAATTAGCATTGTCGCATACAGTAGGTTCGTGTGTCACACAAAATATATCTCTTACCAAACAAAATATAAAGCTAGAATTAATGCTCTAAAGGACAGAATTTTAAATTACTTACATCTTTAAACTAATAAAGCACATGACAGAAAATCCCTGTGTTAAAGAAGATATATAGTAAATGACAAAATACTTCGAGCCAGATGACAATGAAAGAAGGCCTAACAAAATGTGTGGGATGCTAAAAAAAGAAGAAAAAAAGAAATTTATCCATTTCTTCCAATTTTACAAATTGTTTGCATATACTTGTTCGTAGTCCATTCTTAATATTTTCTGTATTTCTGTGGTATCTGTTGACATTTCTCATCTTTCATTTCTGATTTTATTAATTTGGGTCCTCCCTTTTTTTCTTGGTGAGTAGCTAAGAGTTTGTCGATATTGTTTACCTTTTCAAAAAACCATCTCTTGGTTTTATTCATATTTTGGATTTTTTTTGGTCTCTATTTCATTTATGTTTTCTCTGATCTTTATTACCTCCTTCCTTGTACTCCCTTTGGGATTCTTTTTTTTAATTATCAAATTTCTTGGGGTGACAATTGTTAGTAAATTTTCATAGATTTCAGGTGTACAATTCTGTATTACATCATCTATAAATCCCATTGTGTGTTCACCACCCAGAGACAGTTCTACTTCCATCATCATATATTTGATCTCCCTTACCTTCATCACCCACCCCCCACCCTCTTACCCTCTGGTAACCACTAAATTCTTTTCTGTGTCTATGACTTTTTCTTTCTCATTTGTTTGTCTTGTTCTTTTGTTGTTTTTGGTTTATATACCACATATAAGTGAAATCATAGGGTTCTCTGCTTTCTCTGTCTGACTTATTTCACTTAGCATTATACTCTCAAGATCCATCCATGTTGTCACAAATGCTCCTATATCATCTTTCCTTAACGCCGAATAGTATTCCATTGTGTATATATACCACAACTTCTTTATCCACTCATCTATCGAAGGACATTTTGGTTGTTTCCATGTCTTGGCTACCGTAAACATAGCTGCAATGAACATTGGAGTACACGTGTCTCTATAGAGAAATGCTTTCAGATTTTTTGGGTAGATACCCAGAGGAATTGCTGGGTCACATGGTAATTCTATTCGTAATTTCCTGAGGAACCTCCACACTGCCTTCCATAGCGGCTGCACCAGTCTGCATTCCCACCAACAGTGTATGAGGGTTCCTTTTTCTCCACAGCCTCTCCAACACTTGTTACCATTTGTCTTGTTGATGAAAGCCATTCTGACTGGGGTGAGGTGATATCTCATTGTGGTTTTCATTTGCATTTCTCTGATGATTAGCAATGTTGAGCATTTTTTCATATGTCTATTTGCCATTTGTATATCCTCTTTAGAGAAATGTCTCTTCAGGTCCTCTGTCCTTTTTTCTTTTGGGTTGTTTGTTTTTTTGTTGTTGAGTTTCATGAGTTCCTTGTATATTTTGGATATTAGCCCATTATCAGAGGCAATGTTTGCAAAAATCTTCTCCCATTCAGTTGGTTGCCTCATTATTTGGTCAATAGTTTCTTTTGCTGTGCAGAAACTTTTCAGTGTCATATAATCCCATTCGTTTATTTTAGTTTTTAATTCCATTGCCTTTGGAGTCAAATTCATAAAATGCTCTTTGAACCCAAGGTCCATCAGTTTAGTACCTATGATTTTTCAATGCAGTTTATTGTGTCAGGTCTTATGCTTAAGTCTTTGATCCATTAAGAATTAATTTTGGTACATAGTGACAGATAGCAGTCCAGTTTCATTCTTTTGCACGTCGCTATGCAGTTCTGCCAGCACCATTTATTGAAGAGGCTGTCTTTCCTCCATTGCTTGTTTTTAGCTTCTTTGTCAAAAATTGTCTGTCCATATTTATGTGGTTTTATTTCTGGGTTCACAATTCTATTCCATTGGACTATGTGTCTGTTTTTCCGCCAATACCAAGCTGTTTTGATTATTGTAGCCCTGTAGTACAAGCAAAAATCAGGGAGTGTGATACCTCCAGTATTGTTCTTTTTTTTTTTAATATTGCTTTGGCTATTTGGGGTCTTTTGTGGTTCCAAACAAATCTGATAATTTTTTGTTCTATTTCTTTAAAAAATGCCATTGGGATTTTGATGGGGATTGCATTAAATATGTATATGGCTTTGGGTAATATGGCCATTTTAACTATCTTGATTCTTCCAATCCATGAGCACGGAATGTCTTTCCATTTCTTTGTGTCTTCTTCAATTTCTTTCAAAAATGTCTTATAGTTTTCAGCACATAAATCCTTCACATCCTTGGTTAAGTTTATTCCTAGGTATTTTATTCTTTTTGCTGCAATTGCAAAAAGAATTGTTTTTTGTATTTCTTTTTCTGAGATTTCATTGTTGGTATATAGGAAAGCAAGGGACTTTTGTACGTTGATTTTGTAGCCAGCAACATTACTGTATTCATTGATTGTTTGTAATAGCTTTTTGGTGGAGTCTTTAGGGTTTTCTATATATAGCATCATGTCATCTGCAAAGAGTGACAATTTAACTTCTTCATTCCCAATTTGGATGCCTTTTATTTCTTTCTCTTGCCTGATTTCTCTGGCAAGGACTTCCAACACTATGTTGAAAAGCAGAGGTGATAGGGGACAACCTTGTCGTGTTCCTGAACATAGAGCAAAGGGCTTCAGGTTTTCAACATTAATTATGAGATTAGCTGAGGACTTCTCGTATATGGCCTTTATTATGTTGAGGTATTTTCATTCTATATTAAGTGTTTTAATCATAAATGGATGTTGTATCATATCAAATGCTTTTTCTGCGTCAATTGATATAATCATATAATTGTTGTCCTTTATTTTGTTTATGTGATGTATCACATTGATGGGTTTGCAAATGTTCAATCTTCCTTGTGCCCGGGGATGAAACCCACTTGGTCGTGATGAATAATCTTTTTAATGCATTGTTGTATTCGATTTGCTAGAATTTTGTTTAGGATTTTAGCATCTGTATTCATCAGAGATATAGGTCTGTAGTTTTCTTTTTTTGTGTTGTCCTTACCAGGTTTTGGTATCAGGCTAGTGTTGGCCTCATAAAATGAGTTAGCGAGTACTGACTCTTCTTCAATTTTTTGGAACAGATTGAGCAGGATTGGTATTAGATCCTGTTTGAAGGTTTGGTAGAATTCACTAGTGAAGCCATCTGGTCCAGGACTTTTGATTTGGGGACGGTTTTGGATGACAGATTCAATTTCATTACTGGTGATCGGCCTGTTTAGGTTTTCCAGTTCTTCATGATTCAGCCTTGGAAGGCTATATGTTTCTAAAAATTTGTCCATTTCTTCTAGGTTATTGTAGTTGGTGGCATATAGTCCTTCATAGTATTCTTGGATAATCCTTTGTATTTCTGTGGTGTCCGTGATAACTTCCCCTTTTTCATTTCTGATTTTGTTAATTAGTGTCTTCTCTCTTTTTATCTTAGTGAGTCTAGCCAAGGGTTTGTCAATTTTGTTAATCTTTTCAAAGAACCAGCTCTTTGTCACATTAATTTTTTCTATTGTCTCTTTGTCCTCTATTTCATTTAGTTCTGATCTGATTTTTGTTATCTGCTTTTTTCTGCTGACCTTGGATTTCGCTTGTTCTTCTTTTTCTAGTTCTTTAAGGTGTAACATGAGGTTATTTATTTGGGATTCTTTCTTGTTTCTTGAGAAAGGCCTGTAATGATATAAATTTCCTTCTTAAAACTACTTTCACGGTATCCCAAAAATTTTGGTAGGATGTATTTTCATTGTCATTTGTTTCTATGTATCTTTTGATCTCTCCTCTTATTTCTTCTTTGACCCAGTCGTTCTTTCAAAGTATGTTGTTTAATCTCCATGTATTTGTGTTTTTTCCTGCTTTCTTTTTTCAGTTGATATCCAATTTCAAAGCCTTGTGATCGGAGAATATGCTTGGTATGATTTCAATCTTCTTAAATTTGCTGAGGCTGATTTTATGTCCCAATATACAGTCTATCCTTGAGAATGTTCCATGTACACTCGAAAAGAATGTATAGTCTGATGTTTTAGGATGAAGTGGTCTATATATATCAATTATGTCCATTTCATCTAATGTGTCGTTTAGGGCTGCTATTTCGTTATTTATCTTCTGTTTGGATGATCTATCCATAGATGTCAATGATGTATTTAAGTCCCCTAGTATAATTGTGTTTTGGTCAATTTCTCCCTTTAGTTCTGTTAGTAGTTGCTTGGTATATTTCGGTGCTCCCTGATTGGGGGCATATATATTGATGACGGTTATGTCTTCTTGTTGTATAGTCCCCTTTACATTCAGAAATGTCCATCGTTGTCTCTTGTTATCGTTTTCACCCTGAAGTCTGTTTCATCGGAAATCATTACGGCTACACCTGATTTTCTCTGGGTACCATTTGCTTGGAGTGTCAATTTCCACCCTTTCACTTTGAGTCGGTGCTTGTCCTTGTAGCTGAGACGTGTCTCTTGTAGACAGCATATGGTTGGGTTTAGTTTTTTGATCCAATCTGCTACTCTGTGTCTCTTTATTGGTGAGTTCAGTCCATTTACATTTAGGGTGATTATTGATATGTGAGGATTTCCTGTCATTCTATTTTTAGTTTTCTGATAAGTCTGTGTCCCCATTGTTTCTTTGCCTTTTTCTTGTTGTCTATTATTTCTGTGTGGTGGTATTCTATGATGTTTCCCTCTGTTTCTTCTTTTATTACATTATATATTTCAGATCTGGATATTCTTTGAGGGGTTACCCTTAAGTTTATGTAAAAGAAAGTTTGATATTTGGAGTCTTCCAGTTTCTTCAGCACGCTTACTTTCTCTATTCCCATATTCCGGTTCAGGCCTTTACTCTCCCCCTTTTTATGTTTAGGTTGCCACAAGTTGTCCCTGTTGATGGTGGTCTAATAGCCTCCTTTAGTATTTCTTGTAGTGCAGGTCATGTATTGGAAAATTCCCTCAGCTTCTGGATGTCTGGAAAGGTCTTTATTCCTCCTTCATATCTAAAGGAGATCTTTGCTGGATATATTATTCTTTCCTCATAATTTCTCTCTTTCAATAGTTTGAATATTTGTTTCCATTCCCTCTTAGCTTGTAGAGTTTCTGCTGAAAAATCTGATGATAATCTAATGGGCTTTCCTTTGTAAGTTACCATCTTCTTTTCCCGGGCTGCCTTGAGGATTGTTTCTTTTTCATTGATTTTAGACAGCTTCAATACAATGTGCCTTGGTGAGGGCCTGTTGGGATTGAGATAATTAGGTGTTCTATTTGCTTCTTGGATTCGAGGATCCAGTTATTTCCACAAGTTTGGAAAGTTCTCATCGACGATTTGTTTGAATATATTATCTGTTCCCTTTTCTCTTTCTTCTCCTTCTGGTATGCCCATTATTCTTATATTGCTCTTTCTGATGGAATCAGAGAGTTCTTGTAGAGTTCTTTCAATTCTTTTAAGTCTCAAGTCTCTTTCTTCTTTTATCTGTGTAAATTCCAGGTTCCTATCTTCAATGTCACTGATTCTTTCCTCCATTGGTCAACTCTACTACCTAAGCTGGATATTTTATTGCTAATTTCTTCTATTGAGTTCTTAATCTCCTGAAATTTTATTTGGTTCTTTTTCAAAATTTCAATGTCTTTTGTAAAATGCTCATGGTGTTCTTTGATTGTGTTTCTGAGTTCATTAAACTGCCTTTCTGTGTTTTCTTGCATCTCATTCAGTTTTTTCAGAATTACAATCTTGAATTCTCTCTCATTTAAATCACATATTTCCATATCTCTAAATTCCTTTTCTGGAGACTTTTCACTTTCTTTCTGAGCTATCTTGTTGCCTTGGTTATTCATGGCAATCACTGATTTACTATTTCTCTTCCTAGACATCTACCGGAGTGGCTTCTGCAACAGGTTGATAGGTATGCGATGAGCTTTTGAAGTTTCAGTGCTCTTTCTGCACCAGATTCAGAGCCGGTATGTTTCAGCAGTTCCATTTACTCCTGCAGTGATCCGCCCAGATAAGTGGGGCAGGGGCAGGGTGAGTTGTGAGAGGTGGCCCAGAGCAATGGTGGCGACCACCACCAAGCCAGTCCTGCTTTCACAGCTCCCTCCCATTTGCCGGAACTAGTTGAGCTGCGAATCTCTCTCTGCTGTCCACAGTTCTCAGAGCAGCAAATATTCTGTTCTTTGATCTGACACTGCTACTTTATCACTTCTAGCACCAGGCAGGTGGGGGCTGGGCGAGCTCTGGGAGGGTAGAGAGGGGGCGCCTAGTCTCCGTGCCTAAGGCTTCCATTCTCCGCTCGGCAGTGGGTGCTTAAACCACTGATTTCAGCCCTCTTCCCTCAATCTTTGCTCCGTGAGGTCTCTGCCATGAGCGTTGGGTTCAGCCGTGTTATATGCTACCCCCTCAGCCCTGTGGGCCATAAGCGGAGCCCTAGCAGTCCGAGTCCTTCCCTCTACCGCAGTTCCGGAAGTTCCAAGAGCAGTGAGCTTAGAGCACTGAGCTATGTCTGCGTCCTGCGCCCGTGCCGCTCCGTCTACTCACTTCTCCTCTCCCTTCTTCCCAGCTAACGCGATTCACCCACCTGGAGGTGAATTCAGTAGTTGGCCTCTTTGTCTTGCCTGTCTGCTGTGCAGGGAGTATTTTGTGGAGTTATTGTTGTCCGATTCGTTGTAAATTCCAGGGGAGCGATACAGAGGCTCACCTCACGCCGCCATTTTTTTTGATCCCCTTTGGGATTCTTTTGGTATTCTTTTTCCAGTTCCCTTAGGTATAAACATAGCCTGTTGATTTGAGATTTTTCTTCTTTCGTGAGATAGGCCTGCATTGTTATGAGTTTCCCTCTTAGGACTGCTTTTACTACATCCCACAGATTTGCGGTAGTTGTGTTTTCATTGTCATTTGTGTCAATATACTTTCTGATTTCTTCCTTGATCTCATTTTTGGCTCACTCATTATTTAGTAACATGTTATTCAGCCTCCATGTATTCGTGTGCCTTCTGGATTTCTTCTTATAATTGATTTCTACTTTCATCGCACTGTGGTAAGAGACGACGCTTGATATGATTTCAATCTTCCTAAATTTATTGAGACTTTGTGGCCTAGCATGTGGTCTATCTTGGAAAACGTTCCATGTGCACTTAAGAAGAATGTATATTCTGCAGCTTTGGGGTGAAATGCTCTAAACACATCGATTAAATCCAACTGGTCTAAAGGGTCATTTAAGGCCATTGTTTCCATATTGATTTTTTTGTCTGGAAGATCTGTCCTTTGTTGTCAGTGGTATCTTTAAGTCCCTTACTATGATAGTGTTACTTTTGTTCTTGTCTTTATGTCGCTCAACATATGTTTCATATATTTAGGTGCTCCTACGTTGTGTGCATAGATGTTTATAGGGTTATGTCCTCTTGTTGTATCGATCCCTTTATTATTATGTAGTGCCCTTCTTTGTCTTTTATTGTAGTCTTCATTTTAAAGTCTATTTTGTCTGAAGTAAATATTGATACCCCAACTTCTTTCTCATTTCCATTCATGTGAAATATCTTTGCATCACTTTACTTTCAGTCTGTGTGTCTTTTGATCTGAGGTGAGTCTCTTGTAAACATATTATGCATTGGTCCTGTGTTTTATCCACTCAGCCACTCTATATCTTGTTTTGGAGCATTTAGTCCATTCATAATTGAAGTGATTATAAATAGTTACATATTTATTTCCATTTTGTTGTTCATATTTCTGGTCCTCAATTGTTAATTTGTTTTCTCCTTTCGTCTTTTGATAAAAGCCCCATTAATGTTTCCTGCAATGCTGGTTTGGCAGTCATGAATTCCTTCAGTGTATTGTTTTCTGAGAAGCTCTTTATCTCTCCTTCACTTTTAAGTGATAGTCTAGCTGGGTAGAGCAAGACCTTTGTTTTGTAGACCTTTGTTTTTTATCACTTTGAATATTTCCTGTCACTCCCTTCTGGCTTGCGGAGTTTCTGGAGAAAAGTCAGCTGATAGTGTTATTAGCAATTCCCGTGTATGTAATCTGCTGTCTTTCTCTTGTTGCTTTTAAGGTTCTCTCTTTGTCTTTAACCTTTGGACTTTTAACTGTAATGTGTCTTGGTGTGGGCCTCTTTGGGTTCATCTTGTTTGGAATTCTGTACACTTCCTGGGCTTTTATGTTGATTTCCTTCACCAGGGTAGGGGAGTTTTAAGTCAAGTTTTAAGTTTTAAGAATATATTTCTTCAAATATGTTCTCAATACCTTGCTCCTTCTCTTCTTGTGGTGTTCCTATGATGCAAATGTTGTCCCACAGGTCTCTTAAACTGTTTTCATTGTTTTTTATTCTTTTTTCTTTTTGTTGTTCCAATTGGGTGATCTCTGCTATCTTGTCTTCTAAATCTGTGATCCAATGCTCTGCTTCATCTAATCTACTGCTGATTCTTTTGAGTGTGTTCTTCATTTCAATTATTGTATTCTTTAGTTTTAACTGGTTTTTTTATGATTTCTCTATCCTTCTTTATGTTCTCACTAAGTTCCTTAAACCTTCTTATCATCAGTGTTCTAAACTCTCTCTATGATAGTTTGGATGCCTCTGTTTCATTTAATTTCATTTCTAGAGGTTTCTTCTGGTATTTTATTTGGGACATGTTTCTTTGTTTTGTTATTCTGGCTGTCACTCTGTGATTGCTTCGATGTATTAGGTAGATCACCTATGTCTCTCAGTCATTGCTGGGTGGTCTTATATAATGTGTGTCCTTTATATTCGGATTGCACTGTTTCCCTATTCTCCTGTCCTGTGTGTTCCAGAGGTGTTGCCATTAAAGTTGATCTTTAATGTTTTTGGCTTGTCATAGGGTGGGACTGATCCTCAGGCTGATTAGCTGGGAGAATTAGCTCTGCTCACAGTGTATGACTTGCTGTGTGGAGGTTGACCTCCTCAGAGGAGGTTTGGCCCCTGTGGGCTCTTGTGCCTGTGGAAAATTTCCTTTGCCTGTGCCACTTGTAGGTTCAACCTGGTAGTGCTCTGGTTTGGTCTGTCACTGTTCTCTGGGTGTATTGGTTCTGGTGACTCAGGTGGGGCTCCCACTCAGGGCCGTTTCAGCCCTGTCTGTTACTGGTCTGTGGCTACGTGGTAGGTTCCTAAAGCTGTATGTGGTTCGCTGTGCCCGTGCTGGACCTGGAGTCATGTGGGGGTAGTTTCTCTGTGAACTTAGACTGTCTGCCACCAATATTGGTCCTGAGGAAGTTTAGCAAAAACCCAGGGCCTCCTAGGCCTGTTACCACCTTCCAGTTGCCTGTAAGGCCCTACTATTGAAAGAGGATTTTTTAGGAGCATGCGTGTTGTTTGAATTGGTGTTGAAAGTACCATCGGTGATGCAGCACTAGCGGGGCAGGATGGAGTTCAAGTGAGTTACGAGACATGATTGGTGGTTTTTAAGACATTAATGCAGATTTAGATCTTATGCCAATACCTGACCTGTAACACCCTTTCAGAGTATCCCAAGAGCAGTATAGTCAGTCTCCACCTCAAGCTCACAAATTCCTGAGAGCTGCTCTTGAGTGGCTGCAGTGCAGGTTTGTGTTCACTAAACACCACCAAGATGACTCCAGGGCTCTGCAGACCATCTGCTATTGTAAAAAACCTTTTCCACAGTGTGTGGGGGTGGGACCAGTCACCCAGGCACCCAGAGTGCCCCTGGCGATGCAGCTGTAGCTGGGCAAAGTGGTGTTACAGGTGAGTAAAGGCTCTGGTGAGTGGTTTCTACAAATTCAGTGTAGTCTCAACTCCTGGACCAGGACTAGGCCCACACCAACTTTGCAAATCAAAAACAAAGCAAGGCAAACCAAAAATACCATAAAACAAATACACCCCCACAAAATAATATAAACAAAGATCAGACAGGAGAAACAAAAATATATAAAAGAGACAAAAACAGCAAAACAAGACAGAAAAGCAGTAACTAAACCAATAACAAGACAAACAAATCTGAGAAACGACAAAAAGAAAACAGACGAAAGAATATGAAGAACAAAAAAATGAAAGAAAGAAAAGAGGAAAAATTGATTTAAAAAAGGAAAAAAAAATGGTAATAAAAAAAGGCAGGAAGAAAAAAAATAGGAGTAAAAGAAAAGAACCCCGTCCCCCCCAAAAAAAACAGAAAAAGCAAAAGAGAAAACGGGTGGGGGAGCGGCTCTCTGCCTGCTTTAATCTGCAGGCCACTTGCTCAGAAATAGAGAGTCTCCGGGTGACTCAGCACCAGCTGTATTGAGGGGAAGGGCCCAGCTCATCTTGAGCTGGCCTCAGTCTCAGGCTGGCAGCGAGCTGCCCGTAATTAGCTGCTGTGGGCTCGAGGGCTGTGCTCACCACCAAAACTCCCCACAGGTTGCTGCGGGCTGCCCGCTGCTGCAACTATCTGTGGCCTGTGGAGGTGGGGGCCAGGAACCAGGTACCCAGGGAACCCCAGGCAATGCAGCTCTAGGTGGGCAGGGCAGGCCCCCAGGGCACCATGTGTTGTGATCAGTGGCCCTTACCAAGTCAGAGCAGCAAGTGCTCCTGCACTGGCAGCCAGCCCTCACAAACGCACCACAAATGCCCTGGCCAGATCGTGAGCCGCACAGCTCCCAGTCCAACACTCTCAGGAAACTCTCAGTCTCTGTTTCAATCAGCAGCCTGTGGATCAGGTAGAGCAGCCCCACAGTCAGGTGCTACCTGGCAGTGTTGTACACGCAGTGTGGAGAGCAGAAACGCAAGGCAGTGTGTGTGCACACATGCACTCTTGCACTGATTCCACCAGACCAATGCGGTCCTGAACCTGATTATTTGGTTCAGGGTGGGAGGGACCAACCCTGAAAAAATGGCGCGCTCCTGTATACTACTCCTGTGCAAGCTCCACACAGAGAGAACAATGGTCCCCAAACCTCCAGCTCCCACACCAAAGGCACTCAGTTCAGTCCTTCCCCGCAGGCTCCCAGGCCCCAGCCTGAAGAACCAGTCCCTGTGCCAGGGAACAGGTGAGTGCTCGCCAGTGAGCAAGTCCGTGTGCCGGCTCCACAAGAGGGTGACTCAATCTCTAGTTGCCCTCCGTCCCACCGAGTGGGGCAAAGAGAGTCCTCACTTAATATCTACTGCCAGCTATCATGGAACTTCCTTTCCCAGTAGAGAAACTGTGGGCTGGGGAGCCTGGCTTTGGGGTTAGAGGGTCTCTCCCCCCGCAGAGGAAGCGTTGGCCACTGAGGTATCCTTCCTGGGTTTGCCCTCTCCCCATGGGCCTGGATTCAGCCTGCTTCATGTCTCTGCCCCTCCTACCAGTCTCGATATGGCCTCTTCTTTAAATCCTTATTTAAAGGTTATGCTCAGCTACTGTTCAGATGAATTCCAAGGTTGAATGTTATATAAATTATTTTTAATGTTGGTGTGATCCTGGGAGGCAGTTGACACAGTACCCGTCTATTCCACCATTTAGCTCCTCCACCTATACTGATAATTACTAATGGCCGATAAACACAATTGACTCGTGCTTTTCGGACCAGCCATATAGGTTAGGAAAGCATTTGGCTCCCTGAGTGATACCATTTGAGGGACACCAGAAGATCTACTTGCAAGGTGTCTCCCCTTCTGTCCTGCACTCGTAGTTGAAATTCTCATTTTGGTTGTGTTTGGGTAAAATAGTGGCCTTTTGAAAACACAAATCATCAGAAAAACCTGCTAGGATTAAAAAAAACAAAAAACTTCATCTGAATATATATCCATGTCAGATATAAAACTGATAAGAGTTAGGCTGTAAATACAGTTAAAGGTGTATAGTCAAAAGGAAGATAATGAATATAATTGAAATGTATTCATAGGTGCCTAACTTGTATTTAGGGATATAGGTGTGATAAATTGGCTCGTTGGGAAAGATGACTTAGTTCTACTCCTTCCTGACTTCATTATTTTCTAACTGTATGACTTCAGGAAAGTCACTTAAATTCTGTAAGTTGTTCCTCTCTGTAACATGTCAAAATTTGCCCCTACCAGTAGCAAAAGTCTGTTTATTTAAATATATGTTGAGCATCAATTCGGTTTTGTTTAGCTTAGTCTTCCAGAATATTAATCCAGAGTTCTTGAAACTGAGTTCTGTGAGCCACTTTTTACTAATGATCGTAGCAGTCACCATTGGCTGATGTAATGCTAAATTCATATTCACTTTCTCTTTTCTACTGTTCACTTTTGGTTTAGCGGTCTAGGTCAATTACAGTGGTTTTGAGAGATGAAAAATAAATTAAAAATGACAAATTTATAGAGTGACTTAAAATTTTAAATTGAAAATTGTGTACTGTAGACATGCATGCCATAATTCAAAACATGTGAATACCCATGTGACAGTGATATCCATTGCATATAGTTGGATGTGGCCATCACAGAATATTATAGTAGACGTCTTAGCTTAAATATTAGAGTATCCCATGTGCCTATAATAACTGTTATAAACAATAAGGTGATTTTACAAAGCGATTGCATATATGTAGCCCTTACTGTGAGTCAGGTACTATTCTGAGTGTTTTAATATATTTACTAATTTAATCTTTACAATACATCACTGAGGCTTGGCACTATTATTATCTCTATTTTATAGATAATAGAATTGAGACACAGAGAAGCTAAGTAATCTGCATAAACTCACAGAGCTCAAAGTGGCAGATGGAAGAATTGAACTGTCTGACTCCAGAGTCATGCTGAATAAAGTAGTAAAACAAAGGAAGGCTAAACAATCAAAGGTCATAGAAATATCTTTATAAGTAGCCAAATAAAACTATTTCATACCTGAAAACATATATTATAAAGAACATATAGTTATTAAGAGCAACTTACAGAATAATCGACAAGAGTGGCTTGTATGAGAAAAGGAGTAAATGTGAGATTAGCATGGTTGTGCAAATGTGAAAAATGGATCATGAGCCTCTGTTTTTTTACTGACTCTGTCTTGCTGCCTTGGAATGATGATTAGAACTCTTGCAGAAGTACATCTGTGAGTGTGGCTGTCCATATACCAACATAAAACAGATCAAGTTTTTACCACTTGATTCTGTTAGAGTGGCATGTGGAATACAGGGCATCTTATAACAAAAGTCTGGTAAATTATAGTGCACAGTACTGAGAGCATCCCAAAAGCGTAGGGTGACTAATTTATGAGGAAAAATTAAAATGATTAATTACATATAGCTTGGCTAACCAATGACTAAAGAGAAACATGAGAACTATCTATAAGTATCTGAAGAGTAAATACACCAAGGATAGAAGGGATTTACTTAGTTGGGGCACAAATACATGAAACTAGAAGCATTGGTTGAAAATATAGAAAGGATTGTATTGGCATAGTCATGTGAAAAACTTCTCGACTGGTGATGTCTACTGTACTATAAAGGATTCAGAAAAAAACAAACAAACAAACAAACAAAAAAAGGCCAGTCTGGCCTTGAAGAATATGAGCAGGGTTTATGGGAAGGTGCAGGGATGTTTATTAGGTATACCAGGTTAAATACGCTGGTTCTAGAGTATGGTATCTCTTAGAGTTGGGAAGGTCATTGCCTATCTCACTCATAACAATGTTATACTGCAAGTTCAGGTTGTTATGTTTTACATTTGATTGGCCAGTGGCATGTCCAGTAGTTTTTGTGCCTGGTTCTCTGGATCAGTGATACTACAGGAAGAGAAGGGGGCACCAGTAAGAACCAAAACTATTCTCATGAAGAAGTGTTGTTTTAAGCAGAGACCAGATGCTGGAACCCAGGAAACTGTACATTGCAAGTTGCGCATTTTATTTAACATAGTAGGTGTTTGCTTATAATTCACAGAATTAATAAGTGGATTAATGAACAAACCTCACTGAATTGAAATACCCTGATCTGTAAAATAAAGTTAGCGAAAAATACAAACCCATTGGCTAAATTTTAAAAATTAATGTTTAAAAAGCCTGACAAATATATATATATATATTCAATAAATGGTAGCTATTATTACAGTATCTGTTGTTCCGTGAACTTGTAGAGAATGATGTTTAAGCTCTTCCTTTGACTACTCCCAGCCCTTGCATGCTGTTCATGCCTACTTCACCAAAAGGGTGTTGACTGGGGTCATATGTAATACTTAAACTCCTTTGGGGATGTCAGGACCTCAGAATGAGCCACTATTGAAACATTTGCTTTTCGGTTCAAATGAAGTCATTCTGCACAGAGTGGGAGCCTAATGGTGCCCCTAGAAAGAAAAATAAATTACTAAATATTGTTTTTGTAGAAGAAATTAAGATTATTTTATAGGTTGCCAAAGCATTTTCCTGTTCTTTTGATTCCCTGTCACTAGAAAACACCCATGTTTATTACATTGAACATCCCATTTAGCCATTGAAATATTCTATATACACTCCAAGTTTTGTTGGACATTGGAATACATCTGAATACAAATGTACTGTGTCCTAACCTGTCCCCAACACCATGTATTAAAGTGGAATTCTAGGTAGTCTGTATCTTTATATTTCCCTTTTACAATTCTTTGTACATTTTGACACCTTAACATGCAAGCATTTTAAAGTTAAATGTGTTTTTAATTCTCAGATGTTTAAAATCAACACAAATATGTTGCAAAACCATGATACTTTATTTAGGGTGAAAAATCATTCTTGTTAAAGGTACAGTGGTTGAGCTTTCAATAAATATATTCTTAAAACAAATATAACAAAAGCACTACCAAGCATAAATTACATTAAAAAATAAATCAGATGGAAATAAAAAATTTTGACTAAGTGCCAACTGCTACATAATGTTGCCAAGACTTAAAGAATACATTTACATTTATTTAGTGAAGATTAAAGACATCTCTTGTGAAATGTCACAAGGACCTGTAGTTCTTGTTACAATGAGTATGCATTCTAATTGTTTCTGTGGAATTTTAATAATGGTTCAGTTGTCCTTATAACCCAATTACTAGCTCTCAGTCTCCAGAGTAGCCTAAGAGATAATACATAAAATAGTTCCCACACTCTTTTCCATAAAATTATCCATTGAGAGTGGCATGTTATTGTTTCTAATGGAACCATAATGGGAGCACAGCACACCTTCTCCACTCACAAGGGATAGGCCCTGAGACCTTTCTGACTCCACACATCCTCAAATATCACTCTAGCATACAATTTCCCTCATAAAATGCAATAAAGTATAACTGAAAAACTTCACAGACCCTTTTCAGACCATTAATGATTTTGTAAATACAAGACTAAAGTCATTTACAGAGCCATTTTCTGGCTAAGAAGCACCACTTTGTTTTCACTGCCAGTATTAGCAGTAACAGTTGTTTTCCTTTTCAGGACCATTTTTCATATAGAAATAAACTTAACTTTTATCTCTTCAGCAGAGTTGCCGCATAAAGCCCAACACATATAGGAGGGCATAGAGTTTTGGATGCTGGGCAGCTAGCCAACTCACTCACTAGCTATATCAAGTTTACTACCCCAGCCGCTCAAGACCAAGATCCAAATTCATGTGTACCTGACATTACAAGTTACTACAGGTCATGGGCCCATAGAGTCACTTCATCAATAATCAAAATTGCAAATGTTAAATTCCGGTATCTACTATATTTACCAGCTTAATGAGCATGGAAGTTGCATTTTGCTGGTTGTTATAACAGAGAATTAAAAGCATTGAGTCTTAATGAACTCTTTGTGCTATTATCAACTCTACAAAGAAATCTAGAAAACTTTTTCATCATAGGTGTTGAAGACTAACTTGGAGCCTTTATGCTGCTATCCATACTCGCTTTTGTAACTCCCAAATGTAATATAACATTTCTAGTAAATTTTATTTATTTCACTAATAAGAATTTAGAGAGCTTTCTATTTACCCGAAAATTAGATCTTAAATAGCAGTATATACAGTTACCCTTGGGCAACATGGGTTTAACTGCATGGGTCCACTTACGTGTGGAATTTTTTAAATAAATAGTGTAAATGCATTTTTTCTTCCTTATGATGTTCTTAATAACATTTTGTTTTCACTAGCTTATTTATTGTAAGAAAACAGTAGTATATAATCTCTCTCTCTCTCTCTCTCTCTCTCTCTCTCTATATATATATATATATATATATATACATATATATATATATATATATATATATATATATATATATATATATATGTATCATACAAAATATGTGTTAACTGACTGTTTATGTTATTGGTAAGGCTTCCAGTCAACAGTAGGCTATTAGTAGTTAAGGTTTTGTGGAATCAAAAGTTAATATGCGGTTATTTGACTATGCATGAAGGGTGGTGGTTACCCCAACCCCGATGTTATTCAATAGTCAACTGTATAAACTCTCCCTGCTGTAATTAACCACTGCCCCACACTGTAGTGAATAAAAATTTTGATATAGATGTTTTCATTTATTGGTCACTCAACATGTGTCAGACACTGAATAATCCCTTTGCATATATTGTCTAATTATTCCTAATGATGAGACTATGAGGAATTCTCTTTTCTCTTGAGAGAGTCTGTCATCTATTTGAAATAAATTTAAACGTTACATCTGATTGGTTCCTTGGGATGCCTAAAAGGCATAAAGGGTTTTACCCAAAAATATACTAGAAGTCAAGTATCCAGTTTTTCTAGTCAACTGCATTTTTTTTCACAAACTGACTTAGACTTTCTGTTAATATACGTAGGTATGTCTGAAATTTACCTTTGCATATTTAATTTTTGAGGAATTATCAAGAATATTAATAGAAACATATTTGTAGTGAAACTTAATCTTCATTGGGCCAATATGCTTTTGTGCTTTTTATTCCAAAGCTTTCCATTGCATATAAAAGGATCTTTATTTCCTATTAAGTAGATCATACCGTTCTGTTGGACTTGAGTTAGTTTGTAAGTCTACTATAATCCTACCAGTGATCTTAGATCAAAATTCTCATTATTTTCCAATGAGACTTGTGGTCATGAGGCAGTCCCAAGCTTGTTCCCTTAGAGCAAACTCAACTTACTGAGTTAGAATTTGTTGATCAGTGCAGATTGACGCCAACTTTTACAAATGACAATTTTTGTACTCCCTCATCCTCTGGTGTATAGTTAACTAACAGCAGTGAAACACAGAAAATTCCACAAATCCAAACAGATTGCAGAAGTCTAGCATCTTGAATAGTATGTTGATTTGTTGTTTTTCTTGAAAGACTCTTCTTATCTGTGAAGCAATAAAAGCAGATAAATAAAGTCTCCTGAGTAACATTGTCTAGGGATTCAAGAGCACTGGCTTCTAGTCCAGGCCTTGACACAGAGTATGAGACTTCTAGGAAGTGAGTTTATGTCTGGGGACCACGGTTTCTACACTATAAAATAGGATGATGATATCTATCTCATAGAGTTATTATAAGAAAAAGTGCAAAAAAAGGAAAAAAGTGCAAAAAAAAGGAAAAAAAAAAGGAGTTCCCTTCAGAAGAAAGGCAAAGTATACATCCAAAATAGTGTTCTTACATATGCACATATGTATTTTTCATTGTTGACATGTATATCGAAAACTATTTGTCATTTTATTTAACTATTATAGCCCAACAAGAGGTACAGATAAGTAAAATTTGGTTATAAACAAAGAAAGAATATTGTGTAGATGAGCTGAGTAATTTTTTTCTTTTGAAATGTATGTGTTTTATGATCGTTACAGTCAGGAATAGGATATGAAAAAAAAAAAGCAAATCTGCAATTATTCAGCATCAATCTGTATAAGTATAAGGTGAAATATTCTATACAAAAAAAGGTTCAAGAAAAGGAATTGCAGCTCCAATGCTTTACCAACCAACCTTTTCTTGTTCCCTGTCTCCTACATAAATATATCCTATATATTGTCAGAGGCTGCTTTTTCCACTCCCAAAACTTCATAATTGGCCCTCAGGAGGGTTAGCAGCCTCCACTGACACGGCTTTGTCATCTTCATTGATTTCAATATACAGTGAGGATACATGATTATCTGTAGACCTATTCTTCCACTGGAAGACATAATAAATATTGAATTTTAGGGTTCTTTAAATATATTTTTTAATTTTTTAATTACAGTTAACATACAATATTATATTACTTTCAGGTGTACAACATAGTGATTAGACATTTATATAACTTATGAAGTGATTACCTCAATATATCTACTACCCATCTGACACCATACATAGTTATTATAATATTGACTATATTCCTTATGCTATATATACCCTACATCCGCATGACTATTTTGTAACTACCAATTTGTACTTCTTAATCCCTTCCAGTTTTTCACTCATTCTTCCAGCCCCCCTCCCATCTGGCAAGCATCAAACTGTTCTCTGTATCTGTTTGTTTCTGTTTGGTTGTTTATTTTGTTCTTTAGATTCAACGTATAAGTGAAATGATATGGCATTTGTCTTTCTTTGTCTGACTTACTCCACTCATCACTATAACCTCTAGGTCCATCCATGTTATTACAGATGGCAACATTAAGTTCTTTTTATGGCTGCGTAATATTCCATTGTATATATATGGACCATCAATTCTTTATCCATTCATCTATTGATGGACACCCAGGTTGCTTCCATATCTTGGCCATTGTAAATAATGCTGCAATGAACATATTGAGCACATGTCCTGTTAAAATAGTGTTTCAGGTTTCTTGGGATAAATAGTCAGAAGTGGGATTACTGGGTCCTTATTTGTCTCTTTTTATCGCTTTTGTCTTAAAGTCTATTTTGTCTGGTATAAGTATTGTTACTCCAGATTTTCTTATCTATTTTTTTTCATTTCTATTTTCATGAAATATCTTTTTCCATCCCTTTACTTTCAGTCTGTGTGTCTTTTGATCTAAAACACGCATCGTATGTAAGGGTTTTGTTTTCTTATTCATTCAACTACTCTATGTCTTTTGAATGGAGCAGTTAACCAATTAAATTTAAAGTCATTGTTGACTTTAAATTTGAAAAAAGAAAGCAAATCTGCAATTATTCAGCATCAATCTGTATAAGTATAAGGTGAAATATTATACTTATACAAGTATAAGGTGGCATGTAATTATTGCCATTTTATTAATATTTTGATTTTTTGTTCATCTTAAAGAAATCCCTGTAACATTCCTTGTAATACTGATTTGGTGGTTATGAACTCCTTTAGCTTTTTCTTGTCTGGGAAGCTCTTTATCTGTCATTTGATTCTAAATGAAAGATTTGGTGGGTAGAGTAATCTTGGTTGTATGTCCTTGGTTTTCATTACGTTGAATATATATTGCCAATCCCTAGTGGACTGCAGAGTTTCTATTGAGAAATCAGCTGGCAGTCTTATGGGAGCTCCCTTGTAGGAAACTGTTTTTCTCTTGCAGCTTTTAAAATTCTCTTTGTTATTAACCTTTGGCATTTTAATACTGATGTGTCTTGGTGTGGGCATCTTTGGGTTCATCTTGTTTGGGCCTCTCAGTTTCCTGGTCTTGTATGTCTATTTCCTTCATCAGGTTAGGGAAGTGTTTAGTCATTATTTATTCAAATTGGCTTTCAATTCGTTGCTCTCTCTCTTACCCTTCTGGTACCCCTATGATGTGAATGTTGGTATGTATGATGTTTTCCCAGAGGCCCCTTAAACTCTTCTTCCTTTTTTTTTTTTGGATTATTTTTTCTTTTTCCTATTGTGATTGGCTGTTTTCTGCTACCTTGTCTTCTAAATCACTGATTCTATCCTATGCTTCAACTAATCTACTGTCGAATCCTTCTAATGTATTCTTCATATCAGTTATTGTAGTTAATTCTGACTGATTCTGTTTTATGTTTTGCATCTCCATTTTTATGTTTTCTATCTCTTTGTTGAATTTGTCTCTGAGATCACTAAGTATCCTTATAACCAATGTTTGGAACTATGTGTCTGTTAGATTGCTTTCTTCATTTTCTTTTATTTCTTCATTTTTTCTTTTTTCTTTTAGTTCTGTTACTGCAGCTTTGTTTTGTTACTTTTGGGGGAACTATTTCTTTGTCTCCCCATTTTGTCTGCCTCCCTGTGTTTGTTTTTATATAGGTCTGCTATGCCTCCTGGTCTTAGTAGAGTGGCGTTATGTAGGGGATGTCTTGTGGGACCCAGAGGTACAGTCTCCCTGGTGATCAGAGCTGGGTACTCCAGGGGTGTCCCTTGCATGTGTTTTGTGGGTCCTCTTGTTTTAGTTGAGACTTGGTTGCTGTTTGCACCTCAGTGGAAGGGATTTTCACTCAGGCTAATTTGTTGTGTGGACTGACTGTGACTACAGTGGAGGAGCTGTTGTGCAGGGGCTGACCCTACAGAGCAGGGTTCACTTTAGACATGATGTGGTCTCTGCCCACTGTGCCTTTTGCATGTGCAGTCCTTGGAGGTGGCCTGGTGATTTTCTGGTCAAGTCCAAATCTGGCCACTGGGACTGCCTGCCCTGGAGCCTCCTAGGAGGTGACCCATTACAGGGAAAGTTCAGTCACAGTCTGTGCCTTGCCTAGGCCACCTGGAATGAGTCACAAAGTAATCCAGAGATGGCCACTGCCTGCACTGTGCTTGGAGGTGCCTTGAGAGGCCAAGTTGCAAACCGAGGCCAGATGCCACTAGTGCTGGGCTTAGGTCTCCTCAAACATAGGACATGCCGAATCTACCGTGATTCCCCCAAAATAAGACTGGGTCTTACATCAATTTTTGCTCCAAAAGACACATTAGGGTTTATGTTCAGGGGATGTCATCATGAAAAATCATGCTAGTGCTTATTTTCTGGTTAGGTCTTATTTTCTGAGAAACAAGGTAGATGCTGCTTGTGTGGGTTTTGTGTATCTTTAAGAGAGTTTAGGAAAGTCAGCAGCTTGAGGCAAGGTAGGCTGTTTATATGGAAAAGTCACTGATATCAGCTTGGATGTCCTTGATAGTTGGGTATGGCAGGGTTTCAGGTAATCAGAAGGAAAACAGTGTTAACCAGGTTGATTTTTACTCAGATATGGCATCTGCCTGCATCTGCATGTGGGATGGGGGAAGGCTAACCAAAGAAACAATGGCTGCCACCAGCTATTCCATCTGGGTGAAAGATGGTCCTACAGCCCTACCCCTGAAGCTAGACAATTCAGTTCCTCCAGGTATGTCCCTGGTGCCTTTCAAGCTGCTGCCCCAGCAGTGGAGTTCAGAGAGAGTGAGTCTATCAGCTACAAAGTCCATGCTTCGTCCCTGTAAGAAAAATGCCTGGGAGTGTAGCTGCCCTCCATCTAACTCAGCCACATTACTGCTGCTTTTCAGAGCCAGAAAATGGGGACTTCTCTCCCTGGTACTGAAACCTTGGGATGGCGAAGGGCTGTGCCCCCTCACTTCTCAGCCGTGGGGAGCTCCACAGCTGAGAAATCCCTCTTGATTTTTTTTTACTTTATTGGGGTGACAATTGTTAGTAAAATTACATACATATCAGGCGTAAATTTCTGTATTACATCATCTATAAATCCCATTGTGTGTTCATAAACCAGAGTCAGTTCTGTTCCATCACCATATATTTGATCCCCCTTACCCTCATCTCCCACCTCCCAACCCCCTTACCTTCTGGTAACCAGTAAACTATTGCCTGTGTCTATGAGTTTTTGTTTCTCATTTGTTTGTCTTGCTCTTTCGTTGTTTTTGGTTTATATACCACATATCAGTGAAATCATATGGTTCCCTGCTTTTTCTGTCTGACTTATTTCGCTTAGCATTTTACTCTCAAATTCCATCCATGTAGTCACAAATGTACCTATATCATCTTTTCTTACTGCCGAATAGTATTCCATTGTGTATATATACCACAACTTCTTTATCCATTCATCTATCGAAGGACATTTTGGTTGTTTCCATGTCTTGGCCACCGTAAACAAAGCTACAATGAATTTTGGAGCACATGTATCTTTATTTATAAATGTTTCAGGATTTTTTGGGTAGATACCCAGGAGAGGGATTGCTGGGTAATATGATAATTCTATTCATAAATTTTTGAGGAACCTCCACACTGCATTCTATGACAGCTGCACCAGTCTGCGTTCCCACCAACAGAGTATGAGGGTTCCTTTTTCTCCACAGCCTCTCCAACACTTGTTACCATTTGTCTTGTTGATGAAAGACATTCTGACTTGGGTGAGGTGATACCTCATTGTGGTTTTTATTTGCATTTCTTTGATGATATGTGATGTTGAGCATTTTTTCATATGACTATTTGCCATTGTATGTCCTCTATGGACAAATGTCTCTTCAGGTCGTCTGCACATTTTTCAATTGCATTGTTTGTTTTTGTTGTTGTTGAATTTCATGAGTTCCTTGTATATTTTGCATATTAGCCCTTTATCAGAGGCACTGTTTGCAAAAATATTCTCCCATTCAGTTGGTTGCCTCTTTATTTTGTCCATGGTTTCTTTTGCTGTGCATAAGCTTTTATGTTTCATATAGTCCCATTTGTTTATTTTAGTTTTTGCTTTGATTGCCTTTGGATTCAAATTCATAAAATGCTCTGTGAACCCAAGGTCCAATCAGTTCAGTACTTATGTTTTCTTCTATGCAGTTTATTGTGTCAGGTCTTATGCTTAAGTCTTTGATCCATTTTGAATTAATTTTGGTACATGGTGACAGATAGCAGTCCAGTTTCATTCCTTTGCACGTGGCTATCCAATTCTGCCATCACCATTTATTGAAAAGGCTGTCTTTCCTCCATTGTATGTTTTAGCTTCTTTGTCAAAAATTATCTGTCCATATTTATGTGGTTTTATTTCTGGTTTCTCAATTCTATTCCATTGGTCCATTTGTCTGTATTTCTGCCAACACCATGCTGTTTTGATTATTTTAGCCCTGTAGTACAAGCTAAAGTCAGGGAGTGTGATACCTCCAGCATTGTACTTTTTTCTTAAGATTGCTTTGCCTCTTTGGGGTTTTTTGTGGTTTCAAACAAGCCTGATGATTTTTTGTTCTATTTCTTTAAAAAATGCCACTGGGATTTAGATGGGAATTGCATTAAATCTGTATATTGCTTTGGGTAATATGGCAATTTTAACTATGTTGATTCTTCCAATCCATGAGCAAGGAATGTGTTTCCATTTCTTTGTGTCTTCTTCAATTTCTTTCAAAAATGTCTTATAGTTTTCTTCATATAGGTCCTTCACATCCTTGGTTAAGTTTATTCCTAGGTATTTTATTCTTTTTGCTGCAATTGCAAAAGGAATTGTTTTTTGTATTTCTTTTCTGAGAATATCATTGTTAGTATATAGGAATGCAATGGACTTTTGTACATTGATTTTGTAGCCAGCAACTTTACTGTATTTGTTGATTGATTCTTAGAGTTTTTTTGGTGGACTCTTTAGGGTTTTCTATATATATATCATCATGTCATCTGCCAAGAGTGATAATTTAGTTTATTCATTCCCAATTTGGATGCCTTTTATTTCTTTCTCTTGCCTGATTGCCCTGGCAAGGACTTCCAACACTATGCTGAAAAAAAAAAAAGCAGAGGTGATAGGGGACAGCCCTGTCATGTTTCTGAACGAAGAGCAAAGGGCTTCAGTTTTTCACCATTAATTATACGATTAGCTGAGGAATTGTCATATATGGCCTTTATTATGTTAAGGTATTTTCTTTCTATACATATTTTATTAAGTGTTTTAATCATAAGTGGATGTTGTATCTTGTCAAATGCTTTTTCTGCATCAATTGATATAATCATATGATTTTTGTCCTTTATTTTGTTCATGTGAAGAATCACATTGATGGAATTGTGGATGTTGAACCATCCTTGTGCCCAAGGGATAAACCCCACTTGGTAGTGATGGATAATCTTTTTAATACATTGTTGTATTCGATTTGCTAGAATTTTGTTTAGGATTTTGTCATGTGTATTCTTCAGAGATATTGGTCTGAAGTTTTCTTTTTTTGTGTTGTCTTACCAGGTTTTGGTATCAGGGTAATGTTGGCCTCATAAAATGAGTTAGGGAGTACTGTCTCTTCTACAATTTTTTGGAAGAGTTTGAGATGGATTGGTATTAGATCCTCTTTGAAGGTTTGATAGAATTCACCAGTGAAGCCATCTAGTCCCGGACTTTTGCTTTTGAAAAGATTTTGGATGACTGATTCAATTTCGTTACTGGTGATTGGTCTGTTTAGGTTTTCCAGTTCTTCGTGGTTCACCCTTGGAAGGCTATATTTTTCTAAGAACTTGTCAATTTCTTCTAGGTTATTGAATTTGGTGGCATGTAATCCTTCGTAGTATTCTTGAATGATCCTTTGTATTTCTGTGATGTCCATGTTAACTTCCCCTTTTTCATTTCTGATTTTCTTATTTAGTGTCTTCTCTTTTTTATCTTAATGACTCTAGCCAAGGGTTTGTCAATTTTGTTAATCTTTTCAAAGAACCAACTCTTTGTCACATTATTTTTTTCTGTTGTCTTTTTTTTCTGTATTTCATTTAGTTCTGCTTTGATTTTTGTTATTTCCTTTCTTCTGCTGATGTTGGGTTTTACTTGTTCTTCTTTTTGTAGTTCTTTAAGGGGTAACATGAGGTTATTTATTTTGGATTTTTCTTGTTTCTTGAGAAAGGGCTGTAATGGTTTAATTTTCCCTCTTAAAACTGCTTTTGCTGCATCTCAAAAATTTTGGTAGGATGTATTTTCATTGTCATTTGTTTCTATGTATCTTTTGATCTCTTCTCTAATATCTTCTTTGACCCAGTGATTCTTTAAAAGTATGTTGTTTAGAGTGAGAAGTCATAGGAATGGCGCCATCTGGGTGCCATTTCTGAGTTCTCCTCCGGATCTTATCACAAACGGGACATATAACAAATCAAATAAATCTTTGCTTACCATGCACAACAGCTAAGAGACTCGTTGAATGATTAATTGAAGGTAAACTAATTGGGCGAGCAGGGGAAGAAGGAAGACAGCGGAGTGGAAACAAACGGTCCCATAGTGGAATTGCGACCAGTGGTGGCGGTGGTGACAGCGGGGCCAGTGGCGGTAACTCGGCCGGCACCCGCAGCACTAAAGACCCACGGGATCACAGGGTAGAACAGAGAACAGAAAAGCCTGGAGGGCGGGGTAAGTGCTACTGGGGAGGCACTCCCAGAGTTCAGCAGTAAGCGGCAGACACAGGTCCCGGATTTCAGCAGATCAGAAATCTCCCGCCCGCCCCCGCCACATACACATAAGAAGTGCCCTAAGACTCAGGAATACTGGACACAGGGCTGGTGTTGCTATTGTCAGTGTGCATATATGCACGCAAGGGCAGAAACTGCACTGACTTTGTAAAAAGTATCATCCACACCCCCCGGCCCCAAGCATTTAAATCTGCAGTCCCAAAGTCACTCTGGGCACCAGTTGACTGGTTGTGCCTGAGCAATAGGCAGGGGTCTCTTTGCTACAGCAGAGGACAACCTGAAGATGACTTAACGGACTTCAGCCAAGACTGGCGCTGCTTTTTGTTTTGCTTTGTTATGCTTTGTTTTGTCTATTTCTTTGATATCTTTGCCTGTATTGAGTGGGGGTGATCGGGTGTTTTTACATGTTAATTTATTTAATTTTTTTTCTTTGTGGTTGTTGGTGTTGTTGTGTTTGGTGATTTGCTTTGTTCTGAAATTGCCCTACCAGGGCCCACCTTAAGGGGCACAAGATTCAACATATCCAGAGGCCAACTCCAGACCAAACCAGAGTACTACCGTGTTTGACCTACACTTCACACACCCAGAGGGAATTCTCTGCAGGCACAAGGGCCCATAGAGGCCAAACCATATTTAAGTGGTCAATCCTCACGCAGCAGAACACCCTGTGGTGGGCAGACTCAAGTCTCACAACTAATCAGCCTAGGAGATAACCCCACCTACTACAAGAGAAAACAAGCAAAAAGCAATTAAAGATCTTTAACATGACAATATACACAACACAAGAGTCACCTTTGGGCACACACAGAGGATAAGAATGAAATAGTGCAAGTCAAATATAAAAAACACATACTACATAAGATAACCCAGCAAGAACTAAGAGCCCTAGCAGATCTACCTAATACATCAAAAATACATCAAAGCAAAGAGAGACAGTCATCCAGAATGGGGAAACAAAAAAACATGTCCCAAATAAGAAAACAGAAGGAACCTCCAGAAGTGGAAGAAATGAAACAGAGGTAACCAATCTATCAGAGACAGAGTTCAGAACACTGGTGATAAGAATGTTTAAGGAGCTTAGAGATGACGTAAAGAAGAATGTAGATATCATACCGAACAACCAGTTAGAACTAAAGAACACAATTACCGAAATTAAGAACTCACTTGAAGGAATTACCAGCAGGTTAGATGAAGCAGAGGATCGAATCAGCGATTTAGAGGACAAGTTAGCAGAGATCACCCAAACAGAACAACAGAAAGAAAAAAGAATAAAAAACAATGAAGATGGCTTAAGAGACCTCTGGGATAACATCAAGCCCAAAGCATGTGCATCATAGGAATACCAGAAGGTGAAGTGCGGAAGCAAGGGATTGAGAAGATGTTTGAAGTAATAATTTCCTAAAACTTCCCTAACCTGATGAATGAAACCAACATACAAGCCCAGGAAGTGCAGAGAGTTCCAACCAGGATAAACCCAAACAGGTCCACAACAAGACACATTATAGTTAAAATGGCAAAGGTGAAAGATAAAGAGAGAATCCTAAAAGCAGCAAGAGAAAGGCAGAGGGTTACATACAAGGGAACTCCCATAAGACTATCAAATGACTTTTCTACAGAAATATTGAAGGCCAGGAGGGAGTCGCAGGAGATACTCAAATTGATGGAAAACAAAGGCCTAAAACCTAGATTTCTTTCTCAAGCAAGGCTATCATTTAATGTTGATGGAGAGATAAAGAGCTTCCCAGAAAAGTACAAACTGAAGGAATTTATTACAACCGAGCCAGCATTGCAAGAAATAATAAAAGGACTTCTGTAAATAGAAGAAAGATGAAAACAAACTAACTAGAAATTTTAAAATGGCAATAACTATGTACTTATCAATATTCACTTTAAATGTAAACAAATTAAATGATCCAATCAAGAGACATAGGGAGGGATAAGAATGCAAGACCCTTGTATATGCTGTATACAAGAGACTCACCTCAGATCAAAAGATACACTCGGGCTGAAAGTGAAGGGTTGGAGTTACGTATTTCACGCAAATGCAATTGAGAAAAAAGCTGGAGTTTCAACACTTATATCTGCACAAAATATACTTTAAAATGAAAAACTTTTTAAAAGATATAAATGGGCATTATATAATAATAAAGGGATCAATCCGACAAGAGGACATAACCCTAGTAAACATCTATGCACCCAACATAGGAGCCCCTAAATATATAAAACAAGTACTGACTGATATATAGACAGAGATCAACAGTAACACTATCATAGTAGCGAATGTCAACACACCTCTGACAAGGGACAGGTCTTCCAGAAAATCAATATGGAACCAGCAGCCTTAAATGATATATTGGACCACTTGCATTTAATCGATATTTTCAGAGCATTTCACCCCAATGCTGCAAAATACACGTTTTTCTCAAGTGCACATAGAACATTTTCCATGATAGACCGTATCTTAGGCCATAAAACAAGTCGATAAATTTAAGAAAATTTAATTCATATGAATTGTCTTCTCTGATCACAGTGCTATGAAATTAGAAATGCACTGCAGGAAAAAAACTGGAAGACACACCAATTCATGGTGGCTGAATAACATTTTACTAAATAATGAATGGGTCCAGCAGTAGATCAAGGAAGAAATCAAAAGATATCTGGAGACAAACGAAAATGAACACATGATGACCCAAAATCTATGGGATGCCACGAGCAGTCCTAAGAGGGAAGTTCATAGCACTGCAGGCCTACCTAAAGAAACAAGAGACATCACTAATTAACAGTTTATCTTCACACTTAAGGGATCTGGAAAAAGAACAGCAAAATAAGCACAAAGGGAGCACAAGGAAGGAGATAATAAAGATCACAGCAGAAATAAATGAAAGAGAAACCAGAAAAACAATACAAAAGATCAATGAATCCAACAGTTGGTTCTTAGAGAAGATAAACAAAATTGACAAACCTTTAGCCAGACTCATTAAAAAAAGAGAGGACCCAAATTATTAAAATCAGAAATGAAAGACGAGAAGTGACAACAGACACCTCAGAAATACAAAAAAAATTAAGAAATTACTGTGAGCAAATATATGCCAACAAATTTGACAATCTGGAAGAAATGGACAATTTTCTAGAGGCGTACAACCTTCCAAGGCTAAATCAAGAAGAAACAGAAAACCTGAATAGACTGATTACCACCAGGGAAATTTAATCAGTAATCAACAATCTCCCAAAAAACAAAAGCTCTGGACCAGATGTCTTCACAGGTGAATTTTACAAAACGTTCAAAAAAGAATTACCACCTATTCTCCTCAAGCTCTTCCAAAAACTCTAAAAGGAGGGAAGACTCCCAAGCACTTTTACCAAACTCACCATAACCCTGATCCCAAAATCAGACAAAGACACCACAAAAAAAGAAAACTACAGGCCAATATCTCTAATGAACATAGATGCAAAAATCCTCAACAAAATATTAGCGAACACAATTCAGTAATACATTAAAAAGATCATACACCATGATCAACTGGGATTCATCCCTGGTATGCAAGGGTCGTTCAACATCCGCAAATCAATTAATGTGATACACCACATTAAGAAAATGAAAAATAAAAATCACATGATCATATCAATAGATGCAGGAAAAGCATTTGATAAAATCCAGCAGCCATTTGTGATAAAAAACCAGTAAGAAAGTTTGAATAGAGGGATCATATTTTTACATAATAAAGGCCATATATGACAAACCCACAGCTAACATCATACTCCATAGGGAAAAGCTAAAACCATTTCCCTTAAGATCCGGAACAAGGCAAGATTGCCCACTATCTCCACTTATATTCAACATAGTGCTGGAAGTTCTACCCACAGAAATCAGACAAGAAAAAGAAATAAAAGGCATCCAAATTGGTAAGGAGGAAGTAAAATTATCATTATATGCAGATGATATGATACTATATATGGAAAACCCTAAAGACTCCACCAAGAAACTATTAGAGCTGATAGATGAACTTAGTAAAGTACCAGGATACAAAATTAATATTCAGAAATCAGTTGCATTTTTATATACCAATAATAAAACATCAAAAGGAGAAATTTGAAAAAAAAAAAAAAGCAATCCCATTTACAATTGCTCCAAAGACTCTAAAATACCTGGGAATAAATTTAACCAAAGAAGTAAAAGATATGTACTCCTAAAATTATAAGACACTTAAGAAAGAAATGAAAGAAGATATAAATAGATGGAAACGCATATCATGTTCATGGATAGGAAGAATTAATATAGTTAAAATGTCCATACTGCCTAAGGCTATATACATATTCAACGCAATTCTTATCAAATGTTTTCCACAGGAATGACGTTTTCCACAGAAATACACCATATAATGACACAGAAATACACCATATAATCCTAAAATTTATATGGGACCATAAAAGACCCCGGATAGCCTCAGCAATCTTGAGAAATAAGAACAAAGTGGGAGGTATAACAATACCTGACTTCAAATTATACTACAAAGCTACAGTAATCAAAACAGCATGGTACTGGCATAAAAACAGACACATAGATCAATGGAACAGAATAGAGAGTCCAGAAGTACATCCATGCCTGTATGTCCATCTAATCTACGACAATGGAAGCAAGAAAGTAAAATGGGGTAAAGACAGTCTGTTCAATAAGTGGTGCTGGGAAACCTGAACAGACACATGCAAGAAAATGAATCTGGACCACCTCCTTACACCATACACAAAAATAAATTCAAAATGGCTTAAAGACTTAAGTGTAATATCTGAAACCATAAAATACCTAGAAGAAAATATAGAAAGAAACTTCAGAGACATTACCCAGAGTAAGATTTTTACTGATATATCCCCTCGCACGAGTGAACTAAGAGAAAAAATAAACATGTGGGATTACATCAAACTAAAAAGTTTTTTCACAGCAAAGGAAACCATCAATAAAACAAAAAGGTATCCTACTGAATAGAGAAAGATATTTGCCAATGATATATCTGATAAGGGGTTAATGTTACAAATCTATAAAAAACTCACTCAACTCAACTCCAAAAAAAACAACCAACCGAATTAAAAAATGGGCAGAGGACGTGAAGTGACATTTTTCTAAAAAGGACATACAGATGGCAAACAGACATATGAAGAAATGCTCAACCTCACTAACCATCAGAGAAATGCAAATAAAAACCACAATGAGATACCACCTCACCCCAGCCAAAATGGCTCACATCAATAAATCAACAAACAACAAGTGCTGGAGCAGATGTGGAGAAAAGGGAACGTTAGTGCACTGTTGGTGGAATTGCAGATTAGTGCAGCCACTATGGAAAACAGTATGGAGGTATCTCAGGAATCTGAAAATGGAAGTACCCTATGATCCAGTAATTTCACTCCTAGGCATCTATCCGGAGAAACCCAAAATTCCAATTCAAAAATCAGTATGCACTCCTATGTTTATTGCAGCACTACACACAATAGCCAAGACATAAAAACAACCGAAATTTCCATTGGTAGATGACTGGATTAAGAAACTGTGGTACATTTATACAATGGAGTATTACGCAGCAATAAAGAAGAAAGGAAGCTTACCATTTGCAACAACATAGATGGTCCTAGAGAACATTATGTTAAGTGAAATAAGTCAGATACAAAAAGACAAGTACCATATGATCACTCTTATGTGCGGAATCTAAAGAAGAGAATAAATGAATGAACTAATCAGAAACAGTTTTGGAGACAAAAAGGAAAAACTGAGGGTTGTTAGATTGGCGGGGGGGTGGGGATAAGGGTAAAGGTGAGGGGATTAGAAAACAGTCGGTAACCACAAAACGGCCACGGGGTTTTGAAAATTAATTTGGGAAACGTAATCAATAATGTTGTAAAGATTTTGTAGGGTATCCGATGGACACTTGTACCATTTGGGAGATTACCTCAGGAAATATTCAGATGCCTGATCCCTGCAATGTACACCTGAATCTAAACAATAATGAATGCCAACTATAATTTATATATATATATATATATATATATATATATATATATATATATATACTTACAAGAGGCGGAGTACAGCATTGGGAGTGTAGACAGTGGAAATGTGATGGCTGGATGCGATGTCATAGTGATAGTGGATGGGGGTAGGGGGTGCACAGTGTCAGGGATATAAATGATAAACATCTAAGTAGTACTTTGTCTTGTGAACCTGAAACTAATAAAAACGAAAATTTTTACCAGTGAAAAATTTAAAAATAAATAAATAAATAAATAAACAAACAAATAAATAAATGTATATGAGAAAAATCCATTTAGGAGTTATTTAAATAAAACTTTATTGTGTTAAAAAAAGATATAGTGAATGTTTAAATTAAAAAAAGATTGTTTCAGTGAGGAGCGCATTGCCGTTGGTACCCCTCACAGTGCTCCCCCTGGCTTTGAAGGCGCATGTACAGTTGTTCTTGCCACTTTCTGGAGCAGTTGTCGAAGTTCTCTTTCGTGTCTGTAGTTCATCCTCCATCATGCCAGTGCTCCGTGTCACACATTGCTTCCGGTACATGGCAAATTCTGTCAAATAAAAACTATGGTGTGTCCTCATCTACCTTATTCACCGGATTTGGAACCGTGCGACTTCTGGCTCTTACCCAAAGTTGAAATGACCATGAAAGGAAAACATTTTGAATCAACTCAGGACATCAAGGCAGCCATGACAGTGCAACTAGGGACACGAGGGAGGACTTCCAGGCCTGCTTCGGAGACTGGCAAGGACGATGGGATGGGTGTGTTCGAGGTGAGGGGGAGAGTTTTGAGGGGTATTGCCGGCAGTGTGTCTTTTACTGTAATACATTTTTAAAAATTTAAACATTCACCATTTTTTGATCACACCTTGTATAGCATTTTTACGACTATTAAGTGAAATACTATACGTAAAGCACTTAGCACAATACCTAGCCTTAGCAGCTGCTCAGTAAATGGCAAGTACAATCATAACAACAACAAAAAAGAATGTTGTTTAATCTCCATGTATTTGTGTTTTTTCCTGCTTTCTTTTTGCAGTTGATATTCAATTTCAAAGCCTTGTGATCAGAGAATATGCTTGGTATGATTTCAAGCTTCTTAAATTTGCTGAGGCTGAATTTATGTCCCAATATATGGTCTATCCTTAAGAATGTTCCATGTACAATAGAAAAGAATGTATAGTCTGATATTTTAGGATGAAGTGCTCTATATATGTCAATTATGTCCATTTCATCTAATGTGTCATTTAGTGCTGCTATTTCATTATTTATTGTCTGTTTGGATGATCTATCCATAGCTGTCAATGATGTATGTAAGTCCCCTAGTATAATTGTGTTTTGGTCAATTTCTCCCTTTAGTTCTGTTAGTAGTTGCTTGGTATATTTTGGTGCTCCATGATTGGGGGCATAAATATTGATGACTGTTATGTCTTCTTGTTGTATAGTCCCCTTTACCATTATGAAATGTCCATCTTTGTCTCTTGTTATCTTTTTCACCCTGAAGTCTGTTTCATCTGATATCATGGCTACACCTGATTTTCTCTGGATACCATTTGTTTGGAGTGTCAATTTTCACCCTTTCTCTTTGAGTCTATGCTTGTCCTTGTAGCTGAGATGTGTCTCTTGGAGACAGCATATGGTTGGGTTTAGTTTTTTGATCCAATCTGCTACTCTGTGCCTTTTTATTGGTGAGTTCAGTCCGTTTGCATTTAGGGTGATTATTGATATGTGAGGATTTCCTGTCATTCGATCTTTAGTTTTCTGGTAATGTTGTGTCTCCATTGTTTCTTTGCCTTTTTGTTTTTGTATATTATTTCTGGGTGGTGGTATTCTATGATGTTTCCCTCTGTTCCTTCTATTATTACAGTATGTATTTCAGTTCTGAATTTTTTTGAGTGGTTACCCTTAAGTTTATGTAAAAGAAAGTTTCATATTTAGAATATTCCATTTTCTTCAGCACGCTTACTTTCTCCATTCCCTTATTCCGGTTCAGGCCTTTACTCTCCCCCTTTTTGTGTTTTGGTTGCCACATATTGTCCCTGTTGATGGTGGTTGAATAGCCTCCTTTAATATTTTTTGTAGTGCAGGTCGTGTATTAGAAAATTCCCTTAGTTTCTGGATGTCTGGAAAGGTCTTTATTCCTCCTTCATATCTAAATGATATCTATGCTGGATATATTATTCTTGGCTCATAATTTCTCTCTTTCAATAGTTTGAATATTTGGTTCCACTCCTTCCTGGCTTGTAGAGTTTCTGCTGTAAAATCTGGTGATAATCTAATGGGCTGTCCTTTGTAGGTTACCGTCTTCTTTTCCCTGGCTGCCTTGAGTATTCTTTCTTTGTCATTGATTTTAGACATTTCAATAAAATGTGCCTTGGAGAAGGCCTGTTGGGATTGTCCCTCTCTATTTTTAATGGTCATATACAGATGTGGGACCAGCCTGTTTCATGTCTCTGTTCCTCCTGCCAGTCTTGAGGTGGCTTCTTCTGTATGTCTGTAGTTGTTGGGTTTCAGTTCAGTTAGACTTCAGATGATTCTCAGTAATCGTTGTTCTGTGGTGTAGTTGTAATTGTGGTGGTCCTCACCAAAGGTTTTTTCTGCCTTTCTTCAAAGCATTGCAGCAGAAACTCTTCAACAAAGTTTTCCACAAGTCTTTATTTTCTGATCTTCCCCAGCTGTGGCTCAATGAGGTCACACATCTGCGTGACACCAAGCCATGGCAACTTTTGCAAACTGATACTGAACAGAGTGTAGACAACTGCAAGGGAGCTTATTTTATTTTTTTGGTGAAATTTTAAATGGGATCGTTTTCTTTATATCTCTATCTGGTAGTTTATTCTTGGTTTATTAAAATGCAAATTAATTTAATGAATATGAATTTTATGTCCTGATATTTTACTGACTTCAGTTATCACTTTTAATTTTTACTTGGAGGAATTTTTGGTTCTCTCTATATTAGTATCATGTCATCTGCATATAATGACAGTTTTAGTGCCTTTATGGATTCTATTTTCTTTGTGCGGTTTGATGGAGTGTTTTCTGCTTTCTTCTCTTCCAAATCACTGATTCAGGCATCTGCCTCATCGATTCTACTGTTGATTCCTTCTAATGAATTCTTTATTTCAGTTATTATATGCTTTATTTCTGATTGGTTCTTTTTTACATTTCGTATCTTTATGTTTTCTAAGTCTTTGTTGAAGCTCTCAGTGAGATCACTGAGCATCCTTATAACCAGTGTTATGAATTGTGCATCTAGTAGATTGCTTGTCTCTATTTTGTTTTGTCTTTTTTCTGTAGATTTGTTTTGTTTTTCATTTGGGTCATGTTTCTTTGTCTCTCCATTTTGGCTGCCTCCCTGTGTTGTTTCTATGTATTAGGTAGAGCTCCTGAGTTTCCTGATATTTGTAGAGTGGCCTTATATAGTAGGTGTCCTGTTGGGCCCAGTGGTGCAGTCTCCCTGGTCACCTGAGCTGAGTACTACAGGTGTGTCTCTTGGATGATTTCTGTGTGTCCCCCTGTTATAGTTGATCCTAGGTTGCTGTATCTATGTCAGGGGAGGGATTGACCTTTAGCCTTACCATGTTTCCCTGAAAATAAGACCTGGCTGGACCATCAGCTCTAATGTGTCTTTTGGAGGAAAATTAATAGAAGACATGGTATTATATTATATTATTATATTATTATACTATCATATTATACTATATTATACTATATTATACTATATTATATTATATTATATTATATTCTAAAGACCCAGTCTTATAGTAAAAGAAGACCGGGTCTTCTATTAATTTTTGCTCCAAAAGATGCATTCGAGCAGATTGTCCGGCTAGGTCTTATTTTTTTGGGAAAAATTGTGTTGATTGTGAGGAATGGGTATGACTATAGCAGAGGAACTTTTGTGCAGGGCCTGATTTTTCAGAACATGATTCGTTTTAAGGGCTCTGTTTCCTGCTCAGTCTGCCCTTTTGGGTGTGTAATTTGTGGAGGTGGCCAGGTGGTGCTCCAGTGGTTTCTGAAGCAGGCCACTCTGTGTGCCTCCCCTGGGGCCTCCAAGGAGGTACCCAGCTGCAGGTCAAGTTAAGCTTCCACCTTATGCTTGCTGCCAGTAGTGACAGGCTTGGGTCTGCTTACCCAGAGGTATGCAGAACACTGAGCCTAGAGGCTGCTTGTTTGGGCTACCTGAAACTTTGAGAGATTTTAGGCAATCCAATGCATGAGCCATGGTAGCCATTTTAATGCAATAGACCCTGGAGCTGCTTGGGTAGGCCCACAAGCAGGGTGAGTGGTGTTAGCCAGGTTAATGGAGACTCAGATATGTTGGCCACCTTCCTCTGCACTCTGGGTGAGATGACAGCTCAATCAGGTACCAATGGCTTCAGCCAGCTCTTCTGCCTGGGAGAAAGCTCCCCCTCCATCCCTCACTCTGAAGCTAGATAATTCGGTTTCTCCTCATATGTCCCCAGCACCGTTCAAGCTGTTGGTTCAGCTCTGGAGCTCTGAGCAAGTTAATTAATCAGTGAGTAACTCCACCAGCAGGTTCTTTAAGAGGATCGCCTGGGACGGCGGCCACCCTCCATCTGACTTGGACACAATCTCCTCTTGTTTTCATAGCCAGAAGTTGTTGGGACTTCTATGCTTGGACCTGGGTTCCACAGCCTAGATACCCCTCCAGAGTTTTAAGTACCACAGTGGGTGTGGGACCAGCCTTTTCCATATTTCTGCCTCTTCTACTAGTCTGGACTTTTGTCATGCAGGGTGTCAGGCGGGATCTCTGGTCCCACTCCCCACACAGGAACGCAGGACATGGTGAGGCCAAAAAGGAACACCCATGGAGCCATAGATGGGGGAGTCATACCACTATATTCTCGCTGGCAGCATCTGCCTCTCTGCAATCCGCTCTTGCTAGCTCAGCCACCATCTTCTTGCTAGTCCCCATTTTCTGCTAGTGTAGCCACAGCAGTTATATTAATGGCCAATGGCTCACTGGTTACAGCTGACAGCCAACTAGCCACAGCTGATGGCCATCCAATCACAGTTGATGGCCATTAACTACCTGAGCCAGCACCTTTCCACGTGAGGCCAAGAGCCTGGAAACTGCACTCCTGGCTCTATCCCCACAACGTTGCTTTTTCTTATGTCAATAGTTGTAAGACTTCGGTGCAGCTAAACTTCAGGAAATTCTTAACAATAGTTCTGTAGTTTAGTTGTGATTTTGATGTGGTGGTGAGAGGAGGCAAGCCCAGTGATTGCCTACTCCGCCATCTTGACTGGTAGCCAGATTTTACATATTTTTTTGTAACTTTCAAATGAGTAATTCTTTGCCTAGTACCTACCATATATCCAGAATTGTAGTAGATACTACAAGGGACTGATAGAAAATAACCAACACAGTTCTGACACAAAATAGTTTACATTTTGAGATGTAACATTTTTATGCATGACACTCAGGCCATATTCCTTTCAAACCAATAAGGTTATCTAGGCCATAAGTCATGTGTGATTCATATTGGGGTCTTTCCACACTCAGCTTTTGGGAGGGAGATTTCTGCAGAAAATGGAACTGCCCCATGCTATTGCATGATATTTATTAGCCCTGGTACCTCTACACTACCAGTACCATCTCTCAGTCACTGAATACCCCCACATGTATTCAAATTTGGTGTGACTGTTCCCCTAAGTGGGTGTCACTGTTTTTATAGCCTCATAGATATTACCTTGCACATAATAGGAGCTCTGTTAATATTTTGTGCAGGAATCAATTCATGAAACATGACAATTAGAGAATCATTCAGCAGAGCATGAAATCACATGCAATGTTCTTTTGAATGGAATACTAGTATATTAGGTCTCTGGGAAGAGAGATACTGTTATGTTCAGTTGTATGAATTATTATCTTGGGCTGTACCTTAAAGGATAGGCAGATTTTCAAACTGAGTGGGAGAATAGCAGCACCTGTAAGTAAGAGTTGTAAAATTAAATAAGTACACTTTTTAGAAAAACCATGCTATCTGGGTTTGAAAACTGTTTGGAGAGATAGCATGAGCAATGTTTACATATGTAGCAGTGGACCAGACAGGAAACAGCTGAGGAGTCTGGACTTGATTCTATAATAAGCAGTTTGCTCCCAAAGGCTTTCGTACCAAGTTATAACACGATGGAAGTCTTTTTTATGAAGACGAATTTGGTTATTTGTATATAAGTGGATTTAAGGAGGCACGTATTGGAGACTGGTGACTAGTTAAGAATTTACTGCCGTAATCTAGCTGGAAAATGTTATTTCTTTTTCTTTTTGTTTCTCTATCTACATCACTTTTTGTTTTAAATCTCTTTCAGGTAGTGGAATATTGTTTTGATACTAAAACCCATTAATATTTTCTTTCACTTACTTCTTGTACCAATCTGCTTAGTTTCATATTCTAGCCCTTATTTTACAATTTAAAAATCTTAAACTTAAAGTATTAGAAGATGAAAATAAGAATCAACTCAGTTATGAGTCTGCTCTGTTCCTCAGAGAAATGGGAGAATAAGAGGAAGCATCTAATTCTAAACCTGAATGTTCTTAAATATTAATGGATGAAGTTCACAGAGGAGCAATGCCTTCTAGCTTCAGAAAAGAAAAACTTGATGATGAGATGGATTACACTAACTCACAGTTTTTTGGGTTTTTTTTGCCATTTCTTTTATTCAGTAGTCAATATTTTAAAATTTCAGATGGAAAGGGATTAAAAGAGGGAATAATATTATGTCCTTATTTACATAAGATAACCAGAAAAGGACCACTATTGTTAATATAGCAACGTAACTTGGGAACAACTCATTAACATATTAATTCATAGAAAAATTCAAATTAATATACTAATACAAGATTCCTTTTCTTGTTATTTAAAGCTTTATAGGAATACATTTCCAAAACTTATTTTTACTCAAATAGCCATTTATGTATAAACAATCAATACACTAGTTTCAAATTATTTTTATGTACTCATTACATGTCCCATGTGACCACCAGTAGTAACCCTTAGCAGCTAGCAAGAATCATTGTTTGCAAATAAATGAAACTACTGTATTAAGTAAAACATTTTAAAATTTAAACCTTTGTTTTAAAAAAATCACAATTTTTTCATACCACTAAGATTTTTCTCTCTGTATAATATATGTGTTAACATATAACATTAAGCAGATTAACTGTTAGACTTTTTAGGTAGTGATAAATGAACTTTTGGCATCTGTTATACATGGTTTGAAAGAGCATTCTGGGTAAAAGAAATTATAAGATTGAACACTTTTTATGAATAAGTCATTACAAAAAGATAGAATGTAAAATCCTAGATGACATAGGAAGTGGTTTTGGTGGCTCAAAACTAGAGAAAATAGAGTAGTGCCCTTTTACTTTGGCAATTGAATTTCCTTTGACATCTTTCTGAACTGCAGTGTTTTGGTCGTCCAACAAAAGAACAGTCAGAGTAAATAACATTTAATGAGGAAAGAAAACTACATAGTTAGGAATGAGATGTATCTTTCCCATAAGTAAGAGTCCATTTGAGTTTCATGGGTTCCCAAATGCCAACCTTGTTTGAATATTTCAGGATTTGAGTTTATAATGTTTAGGCAATTGAAGCTCTGTGATTTGAAGAGAATAAAAAGGCCTCATATTGCCTTTGAACTCTTTCAAACGTTAATTTGATTAACCAAATTATATGCCACAAATGCCTTGAAATACGTTATAGTTATAAAAGTAGCAGATACACTATAGATAGTCACTTATCAACTTCAACACTTAGACAATACAAATTGACACAGATTGAATTCTCAGGCTAAGCTCTCTGTTTTCTTAATTGAGGTAACATTGGTTAATAGCATTATATAAGTTTCAGATATACAACATTATAATTCTATATATGTATACACTACGTACCATGCTTACCACCAAAAGTATAGTTTCCATCTGTTACCATACATTTGACCCCCTTTACCCACTTGTTCCTCCCTCCCCCAACCCTTTTCCCTTCAGGTAACTATCAGTCTGTTGTCTGTACCTATAAAATTGTTTTTGTTTTGTTTTCTTTGTTCATTTATTTCTTTTCTTTTTTTTTGCTATAATATTTCCACATAGGAGTGAAATCATACTTTGTTTTTCCTTTTCCATCTCACTTATTTAACTTAGCTTAATACCCTTAAGGTCCATCCATGTTGGAAATGGCAAGATTTCATCTTTTCTATAGCTGGGTAGTATTTCATATGCCACATTTTTATTCATTCGTCTGTTGATGGATACTTAGGTTTTTTCCATATCTTGCGTATTGCAAATAATGCTGCAGTGAACATAGGGGTGCATATATCTTTTAGAATTAGTGTTTTTATATTATTTGGATAATACCCAGAAGACAAATTGCTGGATCATATGGTAATTCTCTTCGTAATTTTTTGAGGAACCTCCATACTGTTTTCTTTACTGGCTGCACCAATGTCCAAACTCACCAACAGTGTACAAGGGTTCCCTTTCCTACACATTGTCTTCAATACTTGCTATTAGGTGACTACAAAAGTAATTGCAGCTTAAAAGTTTTAAAATAATTGCAAAAACCGCAATTATTTATTTATTTATTTATTTATTTATTTATTTATTTTATTAGTTTCAGGTGAACAAAACAATGATATTAGTTAGACATTTATCATTTATGTCCCTCACACAGTGATAACTCCTCTACCCCCATCTACTATCCCTTTTACATTGAATATAGCCATTACATTTCCACTGTCTCTATTCCTAATGCTGTACTCCACTTCTTGTGTATATATAATTGTAGTTGACATTTATTATTGTTCAGCTTCAGCTTCAGGTGTACAATGCAGTGATAAGGCATATATATTATTCCTGAGGTGGTCTCCCTAATGAGACAAGTGTCCATTGGCCACCCTACAAAATCTTTACAACATTATTGATTACATTCCCCAAATTGACTTTCATAACACAGTGGCAATCTTGTGGTTACCGACTGTGCTTTCCAATCCCCTCACCTTCTTCCTTATCCCCACCCCCACTTCCCATCTAGGAATACTGTTTTTCCTCTATGTCTCTGACTGTTTCTGATTAGTTCATTCATTTATTCTTTCCTTTAGATTCCACATATAAGTGAGATCATATGGTACTTGTCTTTTTCTGTCTGACTTATTTCACTTAACATGATGTTCTCTAGGTCCACCCATATTGTTGCAGATGGTAAGATTCATTCTTCTTTATGGCTGTGTAATACTCCATTGTATAAATGTACCACAGTTTCTTAATCCAGTCATCTACCGAAGGGCATTTCAGTTGTTTCCAAGTCTTGACTATTGTGTATAGTGCTGAAAGAAACATAGGGGTGCAAAAAGTTTTCAAATTAGAGTTTTGGATTTCTCTGGATAGATACCTTGGAGTGGAATTGCTCAGTCATAAGGTAATTCCATTTTCAGTTTTTTGACATAACTCCATACAGTTTTCCATAGTGGCTGCACCAATCTGCATTCCCACCAACAGTGCACAAGGGTTCCCTTTTCTCCACATCCTCACCAGCACTTGTTTGTTGATTTATTCATGATAGCCATTTTGACTGGGGTGAGGTGGTATCTCATTGTGGTTTTTATTTGCATTTCTCTAATGATTAGTGAAGTTGAGCATTTTTTCATAAGTCTGTTTGCCATTTTTATGTCCTTGTTAGAAAAATGTCTCTTCACGTCTTCTGTCCATTTTTTACTCAGGTTGTTTGTTTTTCTGGAGTTGAGTTGAGTGAGTTTTTTATAGATTTGGGATATTAACCCCTTATTGGATATATCATTGGCAAATATCTTCTCCCATTCAGTAGAATCACTTTTTGTTTTATTGATGGTTTCCTTTTCTGTGAAAAAACATTTTAGTTTGATGTAATCCCACAGGTTTATTTTTTCTTTTACTTCCCTTGCCTGAGGGGATGTATCAGTGAAAATCTTACTACGGCCAATGACTGTGAAGTTTCTTCCTACATTTTCTTCTAGGAGTTTTATGGTTTCACATCTTACATTTAAGTCTAATCCATTTTGAATGTATTCCTCTACATGGCGTTAGGAGGTGACCCAGCTTCATTTTTTTTGCATGTGTCTGTCAAGTTTCCCAGCACAATTTGTTGAATAGACTGTCTTTACCCCACCATAAATTCTTGCTTCCATTTTTGTAGATTAAATGACCATATAGGCATGGATTTATTTCTGGGTGCTCTATTCTGTTCCATTGATCTATGTGTCTGTTTTTATGCCAGTACCATGCTATTTTGATTTCTGTAGTTTTGTAGTATAATTTGATGTCAGGTGTCGTTATACCTCCTACTTTATTCTCATTTCTCAAGATTTCTGAGGCTATTCGGGGTCTTTTATGGTTCCATATACATTTTAGGATTATATGTTCTATTTCTGTGAAAAATGTCCTTGGTAGATTGATAGGAATTGCATTAAATCTGCATATTGTGTTAGACAGTATGGACATTTTAACGATGTTAATTCTTCCTATCATGAGCATGGTATATTTTTCCATCTATTTGTATCTTCTTTAATTTCTCTCTTCAGTGTTTTATAATTTTCTGAGTACTGATGTTTTACTTCTTTGGTTAAATTTATTGTCAGGTATTTTGTAGTCCTTGAAGTAATTGTAAGTGGGACTGCTTTTTTTATTTCTCCAGCTTATAGTTTATTATTGGTATATTCAAATGCAACTGATTTATGAATATTAATCTTGTATCCTGCTACTTTACTAAATCCATTTATCACTTCTAATAGTTTTTTGGTGGAGTCTTTAAGTTTCTCTCTATGTAGTATCATGTCATCTGCATATAATGACTATTTTACTTTCTCCTTATCAATTTGGATGTCTTTTATTTCTTTTTCTTGTCTGATTGCTGTGGCTAGAACTTCCAGCACTATGTTGAATAGAAGTGGAGAAAGGGAGCAACCTTGCGTTGTTCCTGATCTTACAGGAAATGGTTTTATCTTTTCCCCATTGTGTATTATGTTAGCTGTGGTTTTATCATATATGGCCTTTATTATGTTGAGATATGGTCCCTGTATTCTCACTTTAAGAGTGTTTTTTTTTTCATAATGGCTGCTAGATTTTGTCAAATGCTTTTTCTGCATCTATTGATATGATCATATGATTTTTGTTTATCATTTTGTTAATGTGGTGTATCACATTAATTGATTTGTGTATGTTGAACCATCCTTGCATACCAGGAATGAATTCCACTTGATCATGGTGTATGATCTTTTTAATGTATTGCTGAATTCTGTTAGCTAATATTTTGTTGAGGATTTTTGCATCTGTGTTCATTAGGGTAATTGGCCTGTAGTTTTCTTTTCTTGTAATGTCTTTATCTGATTTTGGGATCAGGGTGATAGTGGCATCGTAAAAAGTGTTTCTGAGCCTTCCCTCCATCTGGATTTTTTGGAAGAGCTTGAGGAGAATAGGTGATAATTCTTTTTTGAATGTTTTGTAAAATTCACCTCTGAAGTCACCTGGTCCAGGGCTTTTGCTTGTTGATAACTTGTTGATTACTGATTCAATTTCCCTCGTGTTAATCAGTCTATTTAGGTTTTCTGTTTCTTCTTTAGTTAGCCTGGGAAGGTTGTATGCTTCTATTATATTGTCCATTTCTTCCAGATTGTCTAATTTGTTGGCATATAGTTCCTCATAGTAATTTCTTATTATTATTATTTTTTTTTTGTATTTCTATGGTTCTGTTGTCACTTCTCCTCTTTCATTTCTGATTTTATTAATTTGGGTCCTCTCTCTCTTTTATTTATTTTTTTTGATGACTCTGGCTAAGAGTTTGTCAATCTTGTTTATCTTCCTTAAAAAACAACTCTTGGATTTATTGATTTTTGTGTTGTTTCTCTGGTTATATTTCATTTATTTCTGCTCTGATCTGTGTTATCCCCTTCCTTGTACTGCTTTTGGGCTTATTTTGCTGTTCTTTTTCCAGATCCTTTAAGTGTGAAGATAAACTGTTCATTAGTGATTTTTCTTAATCTTTTTAGCTAGGCCTGCATGGCTATGAATTTCCCTCTTAGGACTGCTTTCACTGCATCCTATAGATTTTGGGTCATTATGTTTTCATTTTCGTTTGTATCAAGATGTCTTTTGATTTTTCCCTTGATCTCATGGTTGACCCATTCATTATTTAGTAACATGTTATTCAGCCTCCATGTATTTATGTGTCTTCCAGTTTCTTTTCCTGTAGTTTAATTTCATAGTACTGTTGTCAGAGAAGACAAGTGGTATGATTTCAATTTTCTTAAATTTATCAAGGCCTAACAGGTCTATCTTGGAAAATGTTCCATGTGCGCTTGAGAAGAACGTGTATTCAGCAGCTTTGGGGTGAAATGCTCTGAAAATATGGATTAAATGCAATTGGTCCAATGTGTCATTTGTTTCCACATTGGCCATTGTTTACATATTGATTTTCTGTCAGGAAGACTTGTCTCTTGTTGTCAGAGGTGTGTTGAAGTCCCCTACTATGATAGTGTTACTGTTGATCTCTGTTTTTATGTCAGTCAATATCTGTTTTATATATTTAGTTTTTCCTATATTGGGTGTATAGATGTTTACTAGGATTATGTCTTCTTGTCAGATCGATCCCTTTATTATTGTATAGTGCCCATCTTTGTCTTTCAATATATTCTTCATTTTAAAGTCTATTTTGTCAGCTATCAGTATTGCAACTTCGGCTTTTTTCTCATTTCCATTTGCATGAAACATCTTACTCCAACCCTTCACTTTCAGCCTGTGTGTGTCTTTTGATCTGAAGTGAGTCTCTTGTATACAACATATACAAGTGTCTTGCTTTCTTATCCACTCAGCCACCCTATGTCTTTTGAATGGAGCATTTAGTCCATTTACATTTAAAGTGATTATTGATAGGTACATAGTTATTGCCATTTTTTTTGTAGTTAGATTGTTTTCATCTTTCTTCTGTTTACAGAAGCCCTATTAATATTTCCTGCAGTGCTGGCTTGGGGGCAATAAATTCCTTTAGCTTATTCTTTTCCGGGAAGCTCTTTATCTCTCCTTCAATTTTAAATGATAGCCTGGTTGGATAAGCAATCTAGGTTGTAGGCCTTTGTTTTTCATCACTTTGAGTACGTCCGGCCACTCCCTCTTGTCCTGCAATGCTTTTGTAGAAAATTCATTTGATAGTCTTATGAGAGTTCCCTTGTATGTAACCCGCTGTCATTCTCTTGCTGCTTTTAGGATTGTCTCTTTGTCTTTCACCTTTGCCATTTTAACTATAATGTGTCTTGGTGTAGACCTGTTTGGGTTTATCCTAGTTGGAACTCTTTGCACTTCCTGGTCTTGTATGTTGGTTTCCTTCACCAGGTTGAGGAAGTTTTCGAACATAATTACTTCAAATATGTCCTCGATCCCTTGCTCCCTCTCTTCACCTTCTGATATTCCTATGATATGCATGTTGTTGGGCTTGATGTTATCTCAGGTGTCTCTTAAACCATTTTCAGTGTTTTTTTATTCTTTTTTTTATTTTTGTTGTTCCCTTTGGGGTAGCTCTGTTAACTTGTCTTCTAAGTCGCTGATTTGATCCTCTGCTTCATCTAATCTGCTGGTAATTCATTCAATTGTGTTCTTTATTTCAGTTATTGTCTTCTTTAGTTCTAACTGGTTGTTCATTATGATTTCTTTATCCTTCTTTATGTCGTCAGTAAGCTCCTTAAAGATTCTTATCACCAGTGTTCTGAACTCTGTCTCTGATAGGTTGGTTACCTCTATTCCATTTAGTTCCAATTCTGGAGGTTTCTTCTGTTCTTTTATTTAGGACATGTTTCTTTGTTTCCCCATTCTGGCTCTCTCTCTCTGTATTTGCTTTGATGTATTTGATAGATCCCCTAGGGTTCTTAGTTCTTGCTGGGTTATCTTATGTAGTATGTGTCCTTTATATTTGACTTGCACCACTTCCCTCTTCTGCTGTGCGTGTGCTCCAAAGGTGACCCTTATGTTGTGTACATTGTCCTGTTAAAGTTGAACTTTAATTACTTTTGGATTGTCAATAGGTGACATTGACTCCTAGGCTGACTAGTTGTGAGACTTGGCTTTGCCCACAGTGGATGATCTGCTCTGTGAAGGTTGACCGCTCAAATGAGGCTTGGCCCCTATGGGCTCTTGTGCCTTTAGAGAATTTCCTCTGGCTGTGTAACGTGTAGGTCAAACCCAGTAATACTGTGGTTTTGTCTGGAGTTGGCCTCTGGGTGTGTTGAATCTCATGCCTCTTGGGCTGGGCCCTGGTGTAGGGTAATTTCAGAACAAAGCAAATCACCAAGCACAACAGCAACAACAACAACAAAGAAAAAAAACAAATACACTCACATGTAAAAACAACAGATAACCCACACTCAGCACAGGGAAAATTATCAAAAATGCAAAAACAAACCAAAAAAAGCAGTGCCAGTCTTGGCTTAAGCCCTCCAAGTAATCTCTAGGTTGTCCTCTGCTCTACCAAAGAGTCCTCTGCCTATTGTGCAACCAGAGCCGATCACCTGGTGCCCAGAGTGACCCTGGGCCTACATTTCTAGATAAGTGGGACTATGGGGTCTGGATGGAAGTTTTTACAAAATCAATGCAGTTTCTGCTCTTGCCTGCACATATGTGCACTGAGTAATACAACAAGCCTTGTGCCCAGGTCTCCTGAGTCTTAGGGCTCTTCTTCAGTGTGTGTGTGTGTGTGTGTGTGTGTGTGTGTGTGTATAGGGTCTGAGATTTCTGAGCTCCTGAAAGCCCCGAGTTGCCTCTGCCACCTGCTTCTGACCCCTGGGAGTGTTTCAGCAGTTGTAATTGCCCTGTCTTAGGCAGGCAAGAAAGTGTGAAGGCTGGGTCGATGAAGGAGTCTTCTATCTCCCAGACCAGCAGTGTCACACTCTTCCAGCAGGCCAGAAAATGTGGGGGCTGGGCGTGGAAGAGTCTTCTCTCTACTATTCCAGTAGTGTCACACTTTTCAGCTTCTTCCCTGGGTCATAATAGCTGCAAACTGGTCCTCCCAGATCCTAAGTGCTACTGCTCCTCTGTAATCTGACACTACTCCTCAGATCAGGGGCCAGCATCAGTCTCTGGAAGGTCAGGAGTAGGATTGGAAGAGTGGGGGGAGGGGCCTAGGTATGGTGTTTAGGTCCTGGAGCCCAGCTGGAGGTCTCAGCTGAGGTTACTGCCTCAAACCCTGGATATTCTGCTCTCTCGGGAGGAGAGATCAGCTGTGGGACACAGAGAGAGATCACACCACCTGGGTCCTGTGGTCTCTGTTTTGTCCTGGGATCCCCTGCGTCTCTGCAGCCCCAGATACGCACTGCGTCTCCACTCCGCTCCCTTCCCTCTTCCCATGCTCGCCCAGTTTGCCCACCTTCAAGTAATCCTTGTGTGAGTCTCTGGTGTTCTGTGTGATAAGCAAAGAGTCTTTTGATGGGTTATAGATGTTCAATTTGTGGTAAGTTCCAGAGGAGAACTCAAGAAGACCACATCACTGCCACCATTCCTATGACATCTGTCCCACAATTACTTTTGCACCAACATAAATTGTGTTGTCTTTTTTGGTGATAGTCATTCAAAACACGTGTTAGGTGATTGTTCATGATTTTGTACATCTTTCTTTTTGATGTACCTGTAAATGGTCCAGAATTATGATCTTCAGTGCTATTCCAAATATCTACCATGGCCGAAGTCTCCCTGCTTGGTCGTATATTATTATCAGTGATCTATCCTTGTGAACTGTGTTAGAGTGTGTGTCAACTACAAGAAATCTTTTGCCTAGTCCATGGGCAGACTGCAGGGATATGCTGCACCGCTTGTTTTCTCTTGGCTTTCTAAAAGAGGCATGTGGTGAACTTGGGCCTCTGTTCCCTCCAGAAGGACTCCCTGGTTCTTCTTATTGCACTGGCTTCATTAGTTCCAAAAGCTAAAAGGAGCAGAGCAGTGTAACATATACTTTTGAGGTTTACTGAGTTATCTTAAGCATAGGAGAAAGAACATAAACTTTGTAATCAGACCAGCCTAAATTCCAATCCCAGGTTTGACAAACATGGGCTTTGCTGTGTGACCTCATGCAAGTGGCCATGTCACCTTGAATCTAGGTTTTCCATTTGTAAAATGGGCAAAAGTATGCCTACTATCTGCTTGGATGTTTTCACGTGAAGGTGCAGCAAGACATGAGAAGAGAGATGGGGTATATTGTTCTGGATATTTGAAATTGTTGATATAATATAGACTGGTTCCAAGAAAGTGTGATCAATATTTGTTGTTGAGATTTAGCCTAACGATAAATAAGACCAACTGGATTTTTAATAAATTTAAGAAAAATAAAATAGGACATAGATCACGATGAATGTAAAATTTCAAGAGACTGAAGACAGTACGCTCTCCCTAAGAAGGGTAAAAAAAAACTACCTATTCTTTCAGTGTTAGGCATCCTGAACACCAGCCTGAAGCCAAGTGCTATCATTACTCAGAGTAAATCAAGGCAGGATCAGCCATGCCCAAGGTAACCACAGTGTAGAAACTCAGAGTATTTCATGACCAATATGTATAAAATGGAGGATTGTACCAGAAAAAACAAGAGTGATATATTTTATCTAATGCGGTTAGGATACAAAACTCTCCCACATCCATTAAACCAGTCAATTTTCACTACAGCCATGTGAGATAGTCATGACAACTATTCTGTTTTTTTTTTTTTTTTAATTTATTGGAGTGACAATTGTTAGTGAAATTACATAGATTTCAGGTGTACAATTCTGTATTATATCATCTATAAATCCCATTGTGTGTTCACCACCCAGAGTCAGTTCTCCTTCCATCACCATATATTTGATCCCCCTTACCCTCATCTCCTTCCCCCCACCCCTCTTACCCTCTGGTAACCACTAAACTATTGTCTGTGTCTGTCAGTTTCTGTTTCTCATTTGTTTGTCTTTTTTTGTTTGTTTGTTTTGTGTTTATATACCAATTATCAGTGAAATCATAGGGTTCTCTGTGACAGGTATTCTTACCTTTAAAAAAGAACGTCTTTTTTTTTTTTTTTAACAGACTAGGAACAGTTTTGGGAAAAACAAAAAAAAGGGATAAAAGATCAAGTCAGGGCCACCTCTCACATTTGCCAGGTCTCAGGGTATGAGTATATATATTTGGAGTTTGACTTATGACTAAAATTGTTTAAGCTATATATTAAACTGACACACTTTAATAAAACAATTATATCCTCCTACCTTGACAGGTATACCTTCATAGTGACCTAGAGGGCCCAGTTCAAAATTAGAACACTTGGACACCTCTGACTGTCCTTACATATATACATTTGACACTACAGCCAATGTGTAAATCCCCTTCACATCTTCTGCGAATGGCTACCTTTTGAACTGATTGGATTTGGGAATGTGTACATAGAAATCATGTCTGCCACTAGGTGTAAGGATTTGGGGTAGAACCCCTTACAAATGTTGGAAATGGGTTCCAGATATTTGAGTGGGGAATTTCAGAGTCTTGGGCACCTGGAACATGTTCTCTCCCTCCCCACTTACTCTCCCTATCTCCTTCTCCCTCTCTCCACTGTTTTATATATGTGAAGTTTTAGGTACCTCTTGGGTAAGATGTTTGACATCTAAAGTCAAATATTAAAAGGTATCGCTACCTTAGCAAAAATTCATAAGAAATTTTTAAATTTCTGCTCAGCTCAGAATTTTTAGGTTTCATTGGTTTCCCATCTGACTGTCCCACTTTTGTTGGTGGGGTGTGCGATTAAGATGTGTTAATATATATTTAAATAAGCTTCTCTGGTCGTTTAAATATTTGTTGGTTTATAGAATTTAATACACTTGGAGTTGATATTTGAAAATCTTTATTTAATTAAAGTTTATTGGGGTAAAAATTGTTAGTAAAGTTACATAGGTTCCAGGTGTACAATTCTGTAATACATCATCTATATATCACATTGTGTGTTCACCACGCAAAGTCAGTACTTCTTCCATAACGACATATTTGATCCTTTTACCCTCATCTACCACCCCCCCTTACCCTCTGGTAACCCTGAAACTATTGTCTGTGTCTGAGTTTGTGTTTCTTCATTTGTTTATGTTGTTCCTTTGTTGTTTTCAGTTTTATATCCCACATCTCAGTGAAATAATGTGATATAGTTCTGGACATTTTCTATGTGACTTATATCACTTAGCATAATTATCTCAAAATTCATCCATGTTGTCACAAATAGCACTATCTCATCTTTTCTTATGGAAAAATAATATTCCATTGTGTATATATACCACATCTTCTTTATCCAATGATTTACTGAAGGACGCTTTGGTTGTTTCCATGTGTTGGCCACCATAAATAAAGCTACAATGAACATCAGAGCACATATATCTTTATGGATAAATGTTTTCAGATTTTTTTGGGTTGATACCCAGGAGAGGAATTGCTGGGTTATATTGTAATTCTATTCTTAGTTTTTTGAGGAAACTCCACTCTGCCTCCCATAGCGGCCTGTAATTATATAAATAAATTTTCCTTTTTAAACTGCTTTCACTGCATCCCCAAAATTTTGGTAGGATGTATTTTCATTCTCACTTTTTTCTATGTATCTTTTGATCTCTCCTCTTATTTCTTCTTTGACCCAGTCATTCTTTAAAAGTATGTTGTTTAATCTCCACATATTTGTGGTTTCTCCTGCTTTCTTTCTGCAGTTGATATCCAATTTCAAAGCCTTGTGATCAGAGAATATACTTGGTATGATTTTGATCTCCTTAAGTTTGCTGAAGCTAGTTCTATGTCTGAATATATGGTCTATTCTTGAGAAAGTTCCAGGTACACTAGAAAAGAATGTATAGTCTGATGTTCTAGGATGAAATGCTCTATATATGTCAATTATGTCCATTTCATCTAATGTGTCATTTAGGGCTGATATTTCTGTATTTATTTTCTGTTTGGATGATCTATTTATAGCTGTCAATGATGTATTTACGTTCTCTACATTAATTGTGTTCTGGTCAGTTTCTCCCTTTAGTTCTCTTAGTAGTTGCTTTGTATATTTCAGTACTCCCTGATTTGGGGCATAAATATCGATGACTGTTATGTCTTCTTGTTGTATAGTCCCCTTTGTCATTATGAAATGTCCATCTTTGTCTCTTGTTATGTTTTTTATCCTGTTGAATTCTGTTTCACCTGATATCAGTTTGGTTACTCTTCCTTTTCTCTGAATACCATTTTCTTGGAGTGGCAATTTCCACCCTTTCATTTTGAGTCTGTATTTCTCCTAGTAGCTGAGATGTGTCTCTTGGAGGCAGCATATCGTTGGTTTTAGTTTTTAATCCAATCCGGTACTCTGACTTTTTATTGGTGAGTTCAGTCCATTTACACTTAGGGTGATTATTGATATGTGACAATTTCCTCATTCTGTCTTTGGTTGTCTGATAGGACTGTGTCTCCATGTTTTCTTGGCTTTTGTGTTGCTGTCTATTATTTCAGTTTAGTGGTGTTCTCTGAATTTTCCCTCTGTCTTTTTCTTTTTGTGTATTGTATATTTTTGTTCTGGTTTTCTTGTTTTGTTTTGTTTTTTGTTGTTGTTTGTTTGTTGTTTGAGCGATTACCATTAAGTTTATGTAAAAGAAAGTTTCATATTTAGAGTATTACATTTTCTGTAGCATGCTTCCTTTTTACCTTCCCTTGTGCTGGTTCAGAACTTTACTCTCTCCCCTTTTATTTATGTTGTCACAGATTATCCCTATTTATGCTGTGAGTTGATTTCTGCACTGCAGTAACAAATTTTGTTTTTCCTCTTTTTTTAAATTGTTTTTTTTTCCTTTTTTACCGTGTATGTTATGTTTAAGTGTATTGTGTTCTATTTTGTGTAGTGTTTGCAATTCCCTGCTTCTGTCATGTCTTTTCGTAATACTACTAATGGTTTTGTATTCTTTTGCTTTTTTGTTTCAGGTCGAATAGCCTCCTTCAGTATTTCTTGTAGTGCATGTCATGCATTAGAAAATTCCCTCAGCTTCTGTATGACTGGAAAGATCTTTATTCCTCCTTCATATCTAAAGTATATCTTTTTTGGATATATTATTCTTGGCTCATAATTTCTCTCTTTCAATAGTTTGAATATTTGATTCCCTCCCTCCTGGCTTTTAGAGTTTCTGCTGAAAAATCTGATGATAATCTAATGAACTTTCCTTTGTAGATTACCGTCTTCTTTTCCCTGGCTGCCTTTGTCATTAATTTTTGATAGCTTCAATACAATGTGCCTTGGAGAAGGCCTTTTGGGATTGAGGTAATTAGGTGTTCTATTTGCTTCTTGGATTCGAGGATTCAGTTCTTTCCACAATTTTGGGAAGTTCTCATCGACTATTTGTTTGAATATACTCTCTGTTCCTTTCTCCCTGTCTTCTTCTTCTGGTATGCCCATTATTCTTATATTGCTTTTACTGATGGAGTCAGAAAGTTCTTGTGGAGTTCTTTCATTTCTTTTAACTCTCAAGTCTCTCTCTTCTTCAATTTGTGTCATTTCCAGATTTCTATCTTCGATATCACTGATTCTTTCCTCCATTAGGTCAGCTCTATTGACTAAGCTGGCCATTTCATTCTTCATTTCTTTTATTGAGTTCTTAATCTCCAGAAATTCTATTTGGTTTCTTTTTAAAATTTGAATCTTTTTGGTAAAATGTTCATTTTGTTCTTTGATTGTGTTTCTGAGTTCATTAAACTGCCTATCTGTGTTTTTTTTGCATCTCATTGATTTTTTTCAGAACTGCAATCTTGCATTCTCTGTCATTTAAGCCCCATATTTCCATGTCTTTCAGTTCATTTCCTGGAGACTTTTAATTTTCTTTCTGAGCTGCCTTGTTACCTTGGTTATTCATGACAATTAATGGATTATTATTTCTCTTCCTAGTCATCTACAGGAGTGGTCTCTGCAACAGTTTGATAGTTAGAGGTCTTTCTTTTGCTTTCCAGTAGGTGTTGGTGGAATGTTTTATTTTCTCTCCCACTGCAGTCTTTTATTCTCTCTTTCACTGTAGTGTTACATTTTCTCTGCACTGTTTTGGCTTCTCACACAATGGTTGGTGAAGCCCTGGAAGGTGTGTTTCTCAGGTTAGCAAATCACCTGGATCTCATGGTACTGCCTCTGTGGGAGGATGTAGAGAGCTCCTGAGGTTCCAAAGCTCTTCCTGCACCAGATTCAGAGCCTGTGTGTTTCAGGGGCTGTGTTGACCCCTGCAGCAATCCACCTAGACAGGTGGAGGCATGCCCGTGTTTGTGAGAGGTGGCTCTGAGCAATTTTGGCGACCACCAGAACAGCCAATCCTGTATCCACTTTCTTGGAACTAGTTGGGCCCTGACTGCATGGCTGCAGGACTACAGGTCTCAGAACTGCAAATATCATGTTCTTTTTATCTGACACTGCTACTGTTCCCCTACTAGTGCTGGGAAGGTGGGGGTGGGGCAAGCTCTGAGAGGGTGGAAAGGGGTAGGCTAGGCTCCGTGCCTATGTTTTCTGTCAGCTGCTTGGAAGTCAACTCTTAAAGCACTGTTTTCACCCTTTTTCCCTCAGTCTTTGCTCTGAGGTCTCTGCTGTGAACATTGGGTTCAGCGTGTTATATGCTGATCCCTCAGGCAGGACTGTGGGCCATAAGGAGAGTGCTTGAATTGCAAATTATTCCCTCTCCCATGAATGTGGTAGCTCCAGAATGCAGAAAGCTCGGAGCTCTGAGCTCTGGTCTGTGTTCTGTGGCCCACGTGGCTCATGTCTCTGCACTTTCCCCTTTCTTCCTCCCCCGCTCACCCAATTTGCCCACCTTTAGATGATTTCAATTGCTTGTCTCTTATTCTTGCTGGTCTGCTATGCAGGGAGTCCTTTGTGGAATTACAGTTGTTCAATTTGTTGTAAATTCCATGGGAAATTTTAAGAGGCTCACCTCACACTGCTATTTCTATGTAATCTCAGTATTTGAAAATCTTAAACAGACTTTGAAGTCAGCATATACCCTGTTTCCCCCCAAATAAGACCTAACCAGAAAATAAGCTCTAGCATGATTTTTCAGGATCATATCCCCTGAACATAAGCCCAAATGTGTCTTTTGGAGCACAACTTAATATGAGACCCGGTCTTATTTCTGGGGAAACATGGTAGCTGCTCAATGCCAACTTTTACTTGTACCTCAGTACATATGTAAGTTTTGGATGAGTTTATCTTGAATGTTTAATGCCAGGTTGGTTCCTAAACTGGACAGATATTTTCAGAAACATTGGATGAAAGAATTTTTATTTTTGTCTATTTTTTTTCATTAATGACAAAGTACATTAAAAATACAGGGATTCCACATGTCAAATTCCCACATTCCCATCACTCCTTTACTCAACTTAAATCTAAGATGTTAACATATTTTCTGAGTAATTAGTTTTAGGAATTTAAACATTACAAATAAAATTGAAATTTCTCATGTATCCCTTCCCATTTCCCTTCCTTTCAAATACAGCAGATGTAACCAGTATACTGAATTTGATATTCATCATTTATGTTTATACTTAATTTTTTACAGTATCCAAATTGATTTTCATTAAATACATATTCTTTAATAATCTCTTGTCTTTTAGCATTGTTTTTGTGATTTAACTGTATTGTTATATAAGGCTGTTTCCTTCTAATTTATGTAAGTGCTACATTAGACAAATATAGTAATCCTCCATTGTTAATGGACATTTAGACTGTTCCCCACAATTAATGAGTATTTTCTGTGTGAGGGAGTTTTTTAGAGTATACACCTAGAAGTGGAATTTCTGAGTCCAAGAGTGTGAATATTCCTCAACTGTGTTCTGCCAAATTACTCTCCAAAATGCATGAGATGGACTTCCACCGTCAGTACATGAAATTCCCAATTCTCTTTATTTGCTATTGTTAAATTCGTTTTAGTCTGAATGCATATTGTGAATCTTCACTGACATAATTTATATTTCATGGATTGCTTACGAAAAAGGCTTTTTTTCATGTCTGTTGTCTATTCAGATTTCCTTGTCTGAGAATGCCTGTTGGTATCACTTGTCCATTTTTCTACTTTTTTTTGTTGTAGTTTTTTAAATGAATCCTAGGTACCAATCTTTGTAGTATGCTCTTTGCAATTGTTGTCTCCAAGTTGTTGAATTGCCTGCAGTTGTTGACTTGTTTTCAGTTTTTTTCTTGTGTCTTTGATTGGCATAGCATCAAATTTATAGATTAATTCTAGTACAGTTCATATCTTTATAGAGTTTTCCAATTCATGAACATATTTTATCTCTCTTTTCATTATAATTTTTCATGGCCTTTAAAAAATTTTGCAGTTTACTCCATAAACATTTTGCACAGCTTTTGTTAGATTTATTCTTAGCTTTTGTCAATACTATAAGTGGAATCTTTTCTTTTGTATTGAATTATCTAATTGGTCATTACTTGTATAGGGTTTTGCTGCTGACTTTAGTATACTGATTTTTTTTCTAGTAACCTTACTAAACTTTCTTGTTGTTTCTAATAGTTTGGACTTAGTCTTGGATTTTTTCTGCGTAGACAGTTATGTCTTTGAAATTAGTAACAGTTTTGACTCATCCTTTCCATTTTTATACCCGATTTATTTTCTTTCTTTTATTGCATTGTCTCAGACATCCATTAAAATATTAAATAGAAGTGGTGAGAGTGGGTGTCTGTCCTGACTTTAATGGGAACACTTCTACAATTATACCATTGATTATTATGTGTATTGCAGGTTTTTAATAGATACTCCTGAAGAAGTAAAGGAACTACTGGTATATTTCTAATTTGTTATATATACAAAGGTTTTTAAACATAAATACATCTAATTTTGGTTAACTGATATTTCTGTGTCTATTCACATAACATGTTTTTTGTTTCTTTATTTTGTTAATTTGGTTAATTATATTAATTTTTCTCATGTTGAAGCAGCCTTTCATTTCTTGGTTGATCTCAGCTTGGCCATGGCATATTACCTTTTTTATACATTTCTAAATTTTCATTTGCTGTTTTTAAAGGATTTCTGCATGAATAAGATTAGCCTGTAATTCTCCTTTCTCAAATCGCCCTTGTCAGGTTTTTGTGTCATGGTTATACAAGGGTCAGTGAATGGCTGGATAGCTTTCCTTCTTGTTTTAGTCTCTGAAACAGTTTATATAGACAGAGGTGATCTACTCCTTGAAAGTCTGATAAATTTTGCATTTGATGTTGTGTGAGCTTGTTGTATCTTACAGTCAGAGACTTCTGATTACACATTCCATTTGTTTAATGATTATTGTTTATTTTTTTATTTCTCTACAAAGAGTGTTTTGGTAATTTATATTTTCCTAAAAATATTCCTTTTACTAATTTTTCAAGTGTATTTGCATAAAGATGTTTATAGTTATACTGTTTGGTTTTTGTAGATTTTATTGTATTTTATTTTCTCTTTTCAGTCTTAGTTTCCCCTCCTTTCTCCTTTTCTATCAGCTTTGCCAAAGGATTGTTCATTTTATAAGCTTTTTAATGAACCAGCCTTTACTCTCATAGTTCCTTTCTATGTTTTTTTTTTCAATTGCATTAATTTCTGTGCTTAGTTTTATTGTCCTTCCCTTTCACTTTCTCTAGTTTAGATTGAGGTTATTTTTCTAACTTCTTGAAATAAATGTTGAACTAACTCACTTATTTCTCCACTTTTCTTGTTAGTTAATAAATGCATTTAATGCTGTTTCCCTAATTCCATACCTTTTATTGTACCCCACAAAAGTTAATATGCAATATGTACATTTGTTCTTTAAGCACCAAATATATATTTTTTATATTTCCAGTGTGATTTCATCTTTAACTCAAGAGGTATTTAGGAGTGTTTTTAAAGCTTTATGCACCTGGGGGGTTAGGATTGTTATTTTAGTGTTGATTTTTTAGTGTTCATATTGTGTTTTAGGGTTCTCACTTATCCTGTACCTGAGCCCGTGGGTACTTAGCTCAGTGCTGGAGTGGGAACCTGTGCCTTGTTCTCCTTTCTTCCAAGGTCAGCTGTGTCTTATAAATCGATAACGCCTGTCCTCAGGGCTTTTGGCTGCTGTTCACCTTGCCTTCCTCTGAGCACTTTTACTGCTGATGGGCCTCGGGAACTGAAGTGTTGGGGAGCACTGTATAGGTCTGGACTCAGAACTCATCCCATCATTCGCTTCACACTGCTTTACAGTTTCTCTTCTGTTCCTAGTCCAAGGTGATGTTAATTTTGTGTTTTAATTCAGTTTTTTTCTTTTCTCTTTCTATGAATTACCTATCATTTCTATGTATTTGGAGTAGAATAATGAGTCATTCTCATATTCATGATTTTTCTTAGTGTTAAAGCATTTACTCCTCTTTAAAATAGAAGAACTGTTATAACATTCTCACGTTTTACTTCCCCACCCCAAAACAACAGTATATGTATTTTTGGTCTCAATCTTTCATCTTAACTAAACACCCCTCTTCATGCAACCTTGGAAGTTCTTTGTTTTGTAGCTATGCAGCACTATACTTACAGGAACACTGCCTTCTGTTTTTTGACTCTTCAGAAGTGATTATTCCCAAATAAAATAATAATGTTGCTTTGTTTGTGTTGAATATTTTCAACATAACTTTTAAAAAAACTTCAACATTTCATAATAAAACTAAAGGCCATGCCTCCTATTGATTAATAGCTCACTCAAGTAACAGTGAATCATAAGGCCAAACAGAATTGAGTGGGAATTGGTAGGACACTCTGCATTCTCGGGACTTATCAGGAGATTTAGTGAAAGCTAATCACTCCACTGGAAAAACAGCTAAAAGTGTAAAGATCCCTCTTGCATTTGCTAAATCATATTGATAGAAATTAGATGATAATAAAATTCACTAACTGCATTATTCTAAGCATATTGTAATGGATAGTAAGAATATAGGTCTTGGCTTAAGGGAGGCATTGAAGAATGTATCTCCTCTACCAGCATCTAGTACCGAGAGTAGTGGCTACATGCTGTATGTCAAACCATCCAGAAGCATTATTGACACCACTGACCCATTCACAAAATTTTTATTTTTTTAGTTTCTTCTGTCCTTATTCATGAGGCACAAGCTACTCAGGAACTATATACATGTCATCATCTATCATCACCCAGAGTTACTCTTTGGGAGTATTATCCTCTCCAGAGTATTAACCTGCCTGGATGATGAGGGGACATAAGACTGGTCAGTTTTCTAAATACAATGTCAGCACATGTCCATGCTGAAAACTTAACCAAATGCTGAATTCCACAGCTTCATACTTGTGGCTTTCAGAAATGATGTGGCCCAAAGCTTAGTTGACTGCCTTGTTCTTTTAATCCTGCATATTTTTTCTATACACTCAATATGCAGAATATGTTACTTGTAATAAATCTACTTTAAGAAGGATGATAACTAAACACAAGAAAGATGAAAAAGAATTGGAAAATTAGATTGTATTTATTGGGGATTCACAGAGAATATATATACATTTAACATAGACTTAACTTTCTCAAATATAAAATCAATTGAATTTTAACTCGTACTCAGGAGGATAACTGGTCTGTTGTAGTAAGAACTGCCTTGCTATAAATTAATTTGGCAAATTGATGCTTTTGATGCTAAGTAGAATTTTGTTTCATCATACATGATAGTATTTATTCTATATTAAAATAATTATTTTCTGCTTCTGATACATATTTAGTGTAAATTATATTCTTTAAGATTTTTATTAAAATATAGCTAACATACAATATTTTATTAGTTTCAGGTATACAACATAGTTAATTAATATTTATATACCTAAAGAAGTGATCACCATGATAAGCCCAGCAAAACATCTGATACGGTATCACAATACCATTGAATATATTCCCTATATTACATCACCATGACTTATTTGTTTCATACTTGAAAATTTGAACTGTTTATTCCCCTTTATCCCCATCTTAATTTTTCAATTACATCTGACATAAAATATTATTTTATATTAATTTCAGGTGTACAGCACAATGGTTAAACATTTATATAATTTAAGAAGTGATTCCCCCTGAGTAGTCTAGTACCCACTGGCACTATACGTAGTTATTACCATTTTATTAATTATATTCCCTATGCTTTACTTCACATTCTCATGACTATTTTATAGCTACCAATTTGTACTTCTTAATCCCTTAAATTTAACACTGCCCCCCAACCCTGCTCCAGTTTATCACCACGATTATTCTAGTACCTATCTGACACCCTACATAGTTTTTACAATGTTATTGACTATATTCCTTATGGTATAACCTACATCCCCGTGACTACTGTGTAACAACCAATTTATACTTCTTAATCCCTTAACCCAACCCCCGTCCCATCTAGCAACCATAAAAATGTTCTCTGTATCTATGAATTTGTTTCTGTTTTGTTTGTTTATTTTGTTCTTTAGATTTCACATATAAGCAAAATAACATTGCATGTGTCTCTCTCTGACATACTCCACTCACCAAAATACCCTCCAGGTTTATCCATACCACAGCAGATGACAAAAAAACATTTATTTCTATGGCAAGGGAATATACCATTGTATATATGTACCACCTTCTCTTTATCCTTGTATTCATCAATTAATACCCAGATTTCCTTCACATCTTGGCTATTGTAAATAATACTGAAATGAACATATGGATGAACACTGCCCCTCGAAGTAGTGTTTTGGGTTTCTTTCCATAAATACACAGAAGTGGAATTAGTCGGCCCATCTTTTCCTCTTGTTATAGACTTTGTCTTAAAAGATTTTTGTTTGTTTGTTTGTTTGTTTTTCTGGTAGAAGTATTGCTACCTCAGCTGTTTTGTTTTGTTTTGTTTTCATTTCCATGAAATATCTTTTTTCATCCCTTACTTTCAGTCTGTGTCTTTTGATCTAAAGTGAGTCAATTGTAGGCAGCATATGTAAAGGTCTTGTTTTCTTATCCATTTAGCCACCCTATGTCTTTTAATTGGAGTATTTATCCATTTTCATTTAAAGTAATTGTTGATAGATATGTAGTTTTGCCATTTTATTCATACTTTGTATGTTATTTTACTTTTGGTCTTGAAGAAGAGCCTCTAACATTCCTTGTAATACTGATTTGAATGGTGATGAACTCCTTTAGCTTTTTTTTGGTCTGGGAAATCTTTATTTGCCCTTTGGTTCTAAATGATAGCTTTGCTGAGTAGAATATCTTGTTTCTACGTTCCTTCTTTTCATCACATCCAATATTTTATGCCAATCCTTTCTGGCCTTCAAGGTTTCTGTTGAGAAATTAGCTTACAGTTTTATGGGAGCTCCCTTGTATTAACTAACTGTTTTTCTCCTGCTGCTTTTAAAATTCTTTCTTTGACTTTAACATTTGGCATTTTAATTATGATGGGTCCTGGTATGGGCCCCTTTGCATTTACCTTTTTGGGACTCTCTGTGATTTCTGGGCTTGTGTATCTATTTCATTCCCCAGGTTAGGGAAGTTTTCCGTCATTATCTCTTCAAATAGGTTTTCAGTTCCTTGCTCTCTCTCTTCTCCTTCTGGCACCCTTAAGATGTTAATGTTGTTCACTTGATGTTCTTCCAGAAGCCCCTTAACCTATCCTCATTTCCTTGGATTTGTTTTTCTTTCTGCTGTTCTGTTTCGTTGTTTTATTATACCTTGTCTTCCAAATCACTGATTCAGTTCTCCGCTTCATCTAATCTACTGTTGAATCCCTCTAATGTAGTTTTCATTTCAGTTATAGTAGTCTCCATTTCTGATTGGTTCTTTTTTTATGTTTTCTATCTTCATCTTTATGTGTTCTATTTCTTTGTTGAAGTTCTCTCTGAGATCACTGAGCTTTCTTACAAACAATGCTTTGAATTCTGCATCTAGTACATTGCTTATCTCTGTTTTGTTTAGTTCTTTTCCTGGAGATTTGTTCTGTTCTTTTTTTTTTAATTAATTTTATTGGGGTAACAATTGTTAGTAAATTTACATAGATTTCAGGTGTACAATTCTGTATTACATCGTCTATAAATCCCATTGTATGTTCACCACCCAGAGTCAGTTCTCCTTCCATCACCATATATTTGATCCCCTTTACCCTCATCACCCACCCCCCACCCCCTTACCCTCTGGTAACCACTAAATTATTGTCTGTGTCTATGAGTTTTTGTTTCTCATTTGTTTGTCTTGTTCTTTTTGGTTTATATACCACATATCAGTGAAATCATAGGGTTCTCTGCTTTTTCTGTCTCACTTATTTCACTTAGCATTATTCTCTCGAGATCCATCCATGTTGTCACAAATGCTCCTATATCATCTTTCCTTAACGCCGAATAGTATTCCGTTGTGTATATGTACCACAACTTCTTTATCCATTCATCTATCGAAGGACATTTTGGTTGTTTCCATGTCTTGGCCACCGTAAACAAAGCTGCAATGAACATTGGCGTACACGTGTCTCTATAGAGAAATGCTTTTATATTTTTGGGGTAGATACCCAGGAGAGCGATTGCTGGGTCATATGGTAATTCTATTCGTAATTTCTTGAGGAACCTCCACACTGCCTTCCATAACGGCTGCACCAGTCTGCATTCCCACCAACAGTGTATGAGAGTTCCTTTTTCTCCACAGCCTCTCCAACACTTGTTACTATTTGTTTTGTTGATGAAAGCCATTCTGACTGGGGTGAGGTGATATCTCATTGTGGTTTTCATTTGCATTTCTCTGATGATTAGCGATGTTGAGCATTTTTTCATATGTCTATATGCCATTTGTATATCCACTTTGGAGAAATGTCTCTTCAGGTCCTCTGTCCATTTTTCAATTGGGTTGTTTGTTTATTTGTTGTTGAGTTTCATGAGTTCCTTGTATATTTTGGATATTAGCCCCTTATCAGAGGAACTGTTTGCGAAAATCTTCTCCCATTCAGTTGGTTGCCTCATTATTTTGTCAATAGTTTCTTTTGCTGTGCAGAAGCGTTTCAGTTTCATATAATCCCATTTGTTTATATTAGTTTTTACTTCCATTGCCTTTGGAGTCAAATTCATAAAATGCTCTTTGAACCCAAGGTCCATAAGTTTAGTACCTATGTTTTCTTCAATGCAGTTTATTGTGTCAGGTCTTATGCTTAAGTCTTTGATCCATTTTGAATTAATTTTGGTACATGGTGACAGATAGCAGTCCAGTTTCATTCTTTTGCACGTAGCTATCCAATTCTGCCAGCACCATTTATTGAAGAGGCTGTCTTTCCTCCATTGTATGTTTTTAGCTTCTTTGTCAAAAATTATCTGTCCATATTTATGTGGTTTTATTTCTGGGTTCTCAATTCTATTCCATTGGTCTATGTGTCTGTTTTTCCGCCAATACCAAGCTGTTTTGATTATTGTAGCCCTGTAGTACAAGGAAAAATCAGGGAGTGTGATACCTCCAGTATTGTTCTTTTTTTTAATATTGCTTTGGCTATTCGGGGTCTTTTGTGGTTCCAAACAAATCTGATGATTTTTTTGTTCTATTTCTTTAAAAAATGCCATTGGGATTTTAATGGGGATTGCATTAAATCTGTATATGGCTTTGGGTAATATGGCCATTTTAACTAGGTTTATTCTTCCAATCCATGAGCACGGAATGTCTTTCCATTTCTTTGTGTCTTCTTCAATTTCTTTCAAAAATGTCTTATAGTTTTCAGCATATAAATCCTTCACATCCTTGGTTAAGTTTATTCCTAGGTATTTTATTCTTTTTGCTGCAATTGCAAAAGGAATTGTTTTTTCTATCTCTTTTTCTGAGATTTCATTGTTGGTATATAGGAAAGCAATGAACTTTTGTACGTTGATTTTGTAGCCAGCAACTTTACTGTATTCATTGATTGTTTCTAACAGCTTTTTGGTGGAGTCTTTAGGGTTTTCTATATATAGCATCATGTCATCTGCAAAGAGTGACAATTTAACTTCTTCATTCCCAATTTGGATGCCTTTTATTTCTTTCTCTTGCCTGACAGCTCTGGCGAGGACTTCCAACACTATGTTGAAAAGCAGAGGTGATAGGGCACAACCTTGTTGTGTTCCTGAACGTAGAGCAAAGGGCTTCAGCTTTTCACCATTAATTATGAGATTAGCTGAGGGCTTGTCGTATATGGCCTTTATTATGTTGAGGTATTTTCCTTCTATACCAATTTTAGTAAGTGTTTTAATCATAAATGGATGTTGTATCTTATCAAATGCTTTTTCTGCATCAATTGATAGAATCATATGATTTTTGTCCTTTATTTTGTTTATGTGATGTATCACATTGATGGATTTGCGAAAGTTGAACCATCCTTGTGCCCCGGGGATGAACCCCACTTGGTCGTGATGAATAATCTTTTTAATGCATTGTTGTATTCGATTTGCTAGAATTTTGTTTAGGATTTTAGCATCTGTATTCATCAGAGATATAGGTCTGTAGTTTTCTTTTTTTGTGTTGTCCTTACCAGGTTTTGGTATCAGGGTAATGTTGGCCTCATAAAATGAGTTAGGGAGTACTGACTCTTCTTCAATTTTTTGGAACAGTTTGAGCATAGACTCAAAGTGAAAGGGTGGAAATTGACACTTCAAGCAAATGGTACCCAGAGAAATCAGGTGTAGCCATAATGATTTCCGATGAAACAGACTTCAGGGTGAAAAAGATAACAAGAGACAACAACGGACATTTCTGAATGGTAAAGGGGACTATACAACAAGAAGACATAACAGTCATCAATATTTATGCCCCCAATCAGGGAGCACCGAAATATACCAAGCAACTAATAACAGAACTAAAGGGAGAAATTGACCAAAACACAATTATACTAGGGGACTTAAATACATCATTGACAGCTATGGATAGATCATCCAAACAGAAGATAAATAACGAAATCGCAGCCCTAAATGACACATTAGATGAATTGGACATAATTGACATATATAGAGCACTTCATCCTAAAACATCAGACTATACATTCTTTTCTAGTGTACATGGAACATTCTCAAGGATAGACCATATATTGGGACACAAAATCAGCCTCAGCAAATTTAAGAAGATTGAAATCATACCAAGCATATTCTCTGATCACAAAGCTTTGAAATTGGATATCAACTGCAAAAAGAAAGCAGGAAAAAACACAAATACATGGAGATTAAACAACATACTTTTAAAGAACGACTGGGTCAAAGAAGAAATTAGAGGAGAGCTCAAAAGATACATAGAAACAAATGACAATGAAAATACATCCTACCAAAATTTTTGGGATGCCGCGAAAGCAGTTTTAAGAAAGAAATTTATATCATTACAGGCCTATCTCAAGAAACAAGAAAAATCCCAAATAAATAACCTCATGTTACACCTTAAAAAACTAGAAAAAGAAGAACAAGCGAAACCCAAGGTCAGCAGAAGAAAGGAAATAACAAAAATCAGAGCAGAACTAAATGAAATAGAGAACAAAAAGACAATAGAAAAAATTAATGTGACAAAAAGTTCTTTGAAAAGATAACAAAATCGACAAACCCTTGGCTAGACTCACTAAGATAAAAAGAGAGAAGATACTAATTAACAAAATCAGAAATGAAAAAGGGAAAGTTATCACGGACACCACAGAAATACAAAGGATTATCCAAGAATACTATGAAGGACTATATGCCACCAAATTTAATAACTTAGAAGAAATGGACAAGTTCTTAGAAACATATAGCCTTCCAAGGCTGAATCATGAAGAACTGGAAAATCTTAACAGGCCGATCACCAGTAAGGAAATTGAATCAGTCATCAAAAACCTTCCCAAAATCAAAAGTCCTGGACCAGATGGCTTCACCAGGGAATTCTACCAAACCTTCAAACAGGATCTAATACCAATCCTGCTCAAACTCTTCCAAAAAATTGAAGAAGAGTCAGTACTCTTTAACTCATTTTATGAGGCCAACATTACCCTGATACCAAAACCTGGTAAGGACAACACAAAAAAAGAAAACTACAGACCTATATCTCTGATGAATACAGATGCTAAAATCCTAAACAAAATTCTAGCAAATCGAATACAACAATGCATTAAAAAGATTATTCATCACGACCAAGTGGGGTTCATCCCCGGGGCACAAGAATGGTTCAACATTCGCAAATCCATCAATGTGATACATCACATAAACAAAATAAAGGACAAAAATCTTATGATTCTATCAATTGATGCAGAAAAAGCATTTGATAAGATACAACATCCATTTATGATTAAAACACTTACTAAAGTTGGTATAGAAGGAAAATACCTCAACATAATAAAGGCCATATACGACAGGCCCTCAGCTAACCTCATAATTAATGGTGAAAAGCTGAAGCCCTTTGCTCTACGTTCAGGAACACGACAAGGTTGTGCCCTATCACCTCTGCTTTTCAACATAGTGTTGGAAGTCCTCGCCAGAGCTATCAGGCAAGAGAAAGAAATAAAAGGCATCCAAATTGGGAATGAAGAAGTTAAATTGTCACTCTTTGCAGATGACATGATGCTATATATAGAAAACCCTAAAGACTCCACCAGAAAGCTATTAGAAACAATCAATCAATATAGTAAAGTTGCTGGCTACAAATTCAACGTACAAAAGTCCATTGTTCTGTTCTTTAATTTGGGATATGTTTCTTTGTGTCCCCTTTTTGCCTGCCTCCCTGTGTTTGTTTTTGTGTACTAGGTAGGGCTGCTATGCCTACTGGTTTTAGTTAAGTGGCCTTATGTAGTAGGTGTGCTATTGAGCTCACTGGTGCATTTTCCCTGGTCACCTGAGCCAGGTGGTTCAGGTGAGTCCCTTGGGTGTGTTATGTGTACCCTCCTGTTGTAGTTGTGCCTTAGCTGCTGTTTGCACATCAGTGGGAGAGATTGACTCTTGGGCTCATTGGTTGTGAGGACTGGCTGTGACTACTATGGAGGAGATTTTGTGCAGGGGCTGGCCCTCTGAGGCAGGATTCACTTTCACAGGGCTTTGGTGCCATCCCAGTCTGCACTTTGTGTGTGTCATCCTTAGAGATCGCCAGGTGATGCTCCAGCTTGTTCTAAATTTTGCTACTTGGAATGCCAGCCCCAAGGCTTCTTCAGAGGGGACCTGCTGTAGGCCAAGTTCAGCCACAGCTGCTCCTTTGTCTTGGGCCACCTGGCATGAGGCACAAAGCAATTTGCAGATGGCCACGACCTGTGCTGGGCTTGGAGGTGCATCGTGAGGCCAAGCTGGGAACAGAGGTTGGCTGTCATTAGTGCTGGGCTTGAGGCTGCTCACCTTGAGGTACAGGATATGCTGAAGCCAGATACTGCTTGTTTTGGTTAGGTGAACTTTTGAAAGATTTTAGGAACATCAACAGCATGAGACAAGACAAGACTTTTGTATAGGAAATCCACTGGAAGTAGCTTGGTTTGGGCCCACAAGTGAGTGGGATGGGTTCTCAGTGAATCACTGGGACAGTGCGAATGGAGTTACCCAGGTTGACAGAAACTCCGATTCCTCAGATTCCCATCTGAGTTTACATCTGAGATGACATCTGCATGCTAGGTGCAGGGAGTGCTCAGAAAAGAAACAATGTATTCTGCTAGCACTACGGTCTGGGGGAAAGCTGCCCTTCTAGCCATTTCTCTTCCGCCAGATAGCTCAGTTCCTCTCCTTATTTCTTGGTGTTTTTTAAGCTGTTGACCCATCGCTGTAACTCAGAGGGAGTGTTTGTCAAGTTTTTGTTCAGATTCTTTGTCATGCAGGGTGTCACGCGGAGTCTCAGCTCCCGCTCCCCACACAGGAACACAGGACATGGTGAGGCCAAACAGAAACACCCATGGAGCCATAGATAGGGGAGTCACACCATTATATTCTCGTTGGCGGCATCTGCCTCTCTGCAATCCGCTCTTGCTAGCTCAGCCACCATCTTCTTGCTAGCCCCCATTTTCTGCTAGAGTAGCCACGGCAGTTATATTAGTGGCCAGTGACTCACTGGTTACAGCTGACGGCCAACTAGCCACAGCTGATTGCCATGCAATCACAGTTGATGGCCATTTACTACCCAAGCCAGCACCTTTCCACGTGAGGCCGAGAGCCTGGAAACTACACTCCTGGCTCTGTCCCCACACCCTTTAAGAGGATTGTTTAGGACTGTAGCTGCCCTGGTCTCACTCAGCCACGATTTCTGCCTCAGCAGCCATGAATTACCTTTTAACAGTCACACGTGGGTGTGGGTCCAGCCCGGTCCACATCTCTGTCCCTACTACTAGTCTCGAAGTGCCTTCTTTTGTATCCCAAATAGAAATTTAAAAAGTGATGTTGTAGTCATAGAAATGCTCTTAAAATGTTTATTTTGTATCATATTTGAGGTTGTATCTTTTGGAGCACTGGGTTGTAACTGATGTTTCTAAAAGTAAGGATCAAACTCTATTCATAGCAATAATTTTGCTATTCGGCCCCCATCTCATCAGGCCCCCTGATTCTCTGAGATGTTAACCTAATATTAGATCTTCTGGGGGTTTTGTTGTTACTGTTGTTAATTCGCCTTTTGCATAAAGACACATTATGAACAGGACTGAAATATATAAGGTCCAGCTTTTATTTCTCCTGTAGTTTTAGTTTCTTTGAAAAAATCTATATGGATCTTTTAGCCATTGAGTGTAGAATCACAAGGCCTTTCTTCTCCTAGGGAAACTTATTTGACCTGCAGACATGAGGCAAATATTGATATTTGAATGTTAGGAGGACCTGTTACACACAAGGAATTAGCAACATTCATTTCTAGTCAAATCGGCACTCAACAAATAATTTGCTGAATGAATACATGGCTATAATTTTTTTCAGAAATTGTTACAACTTCCTCAACATTTTACTGCTGTATTTACCATCGTCAGAGGAAAAAATGGATAATGATTTCTGCCATGTACAAGTATCATGTGATATCTTAGAGCAGGGGTTGGCAAACTGTAACTTTCAGCCAAATGCAGTCTGTCGCCTGGTTTTGTATGGTTCATGAATGATTTTTACATTTCTGAATGGTTGAGACAAAAAAAATATAGATAATGTTTTGTGACATGTGAAAGTTATATGAAATTCCAATTTTTGTGTCCATAAACCAAGCTTTATTAAAACACGACCAAGTTTATTTACTTACATCCTCTTTGTTCTATATGATCCACAAAGCCTAAAAAATTTACTATCTGCCTTTTTAAATAAAGAAAAATGCCAGTCCCTGACTTAGAGAATTGATTAAATGGTTTTTGTAAAGTAACCTACTAGGGGGGAAATGGTGCTATATAAGCACAAAAGTGTTGTGAATATTTCATTTCTAAATCTGCTGCTATTATTTCTGAGCTATTTGCTTGCAGGCCTTATAATGGTAACAGGTGCTAATGCACAAGAATAGAACAATAACTCCTACCATAATTGTCCACATGCATAGAAACACTACAGGTATAGCTGTAGCCAGATGTTTAAAGAATGGGAACTGAAATGGAAATGTAAAAGTCTTTGATGGAAAAAAATGGATAAATGATATAGGAGTTGCCCCTAAGACCTGATAAGAAGCACTGGCAAAAGAATTGATTTGTCTTTAATTAATGTGCATAATTCTTCGGATGGATTTTTAATAGACAGCCTCACAAAAACTCAAGAACTTTTACAAGACCGTAAAAGAGTTTTCTCTTCTAAGGCAAAAACTTCAATTTCCTTAACATTTACATAACATCAACCATTTTAAGCAAAAAGTTACATTTTATTTTATTAATAGTGAATCATATAGAAAATTTTGGCAATTTATTTGCAATTATAATATAAAGCCTTTGTGAGATGTTTATATCCCTATGGGGTAAGTGTGTAGAGTGTTAATTCAGTGACAGAGAAAGCAAAATAATGACATATCAGATTTTGAATAATCTAAGGAAATTTAGCAGACTTTAGGACTACAGCCATTTTTTAGGGCTAAAGGCTTACAACATAGGCTATCTTAAAACAGCACAAATCGAAGTGAAGTTTAACTAATGGAGTTCATTTAACTAATACAGACAATAAAATCAGATATTTCACTCTCCGAGTGAGATTACATTTTGGCAGTTATCTAGTTAATTTGATTAATGGAGATTTGTAAATTGGATCATTCAAAGTCCAAAGTGAAGTAGTGATTTAAATGCAGCCCAGTGGCCTCTGGAGAAATAATCAATTCTTTAGAATTCATCTGAAAAATTAAGTTTTATCCTAATTACTCACCTGAAGAATTAACTTGAATTTTTTTCTCTCTTTTTTTTTAACTTTTATTTTTTATGTTAGTTTCAGGTGTACAAAACAACATAATGATTATACATTCACATCCTTCAAGGTGAAGGGATTAGGAAGTCCAAATTGGTAGTCGCAAATTAGTCACAGCGATGTGAAATACAGTATGGGGAATACAATCAATAATGTTGTAAAGACTATGTAGGGGGTCAGATGGGTACTGGACTTATTAAGGGGATCACTTCATAGATTGTGTAAATGTCTGAACGCTGCTCTGTATACCTGAAGCTGAAGTAGAAAAAAGTTGAATGTCAACTTAATTAAATATACATGTTTATATATATTCAGGGGATGTAAACGACAGCATAGGGAATATAGTCATTGATATTTTAACAGCTATATATGATGTCATAGGTGTAGTAGACTTGGGAGGTTAACTTGAACTTTGAAGCATTTGATTAGGAAAAAAATAAATGTGGCCCTTCAATTTAGAGAAACGATCTAGGGAACAACTTTTGAAAAATTCAATTCCAGTAAATAACAGGCCATAAGCCTACTTTCTTGATTAAAAAAAAAATCACTTATATTGCTTCATGGAGTTAACAAATCCATTCACTTTTTTTATTTAGTAAATATTTATGAAATCCTTCTATGTGCCAAGAACTTGTTAACAACTGGGAATGTAGAGGTAAACATGTAGACAAGACAAATAAGTCCTTTGCCTTCTTGCAGGGCACATTCCTGTGAGGGGAGATAAATGATAAGATAACTATGTTTGAAAAATAATTTCAGGTAGCAACACATTCCATGCAATAAAATGAAGCAATATAATTTGAAGAGACTGAAATAAGAGGCATTGTTTTAGTTACCTTGGTCAAGGAGGGACTCCATGAGGAGATATTATAGCTATTGAGCTAAGACCTGAATGATAACCTGGAGCTGATCATGGGCAGAAGGTACGCTTAAAGATGTGAAATTAACCTCAGTATGGAGACAGATTTTATTCCAGAGACTATTTGGTGTTGCTCAATACCAAAACTCAGCCTATGTTTTCCAATAAATATTCAGAAACACCTTGGAGGGACAATTATGACATGGGCTTATTACTATCATTATTGTTGTTATAATTAACATTTTATAATTCTTAGAAGTTAAGAGATATTTTCACCCATATCATTGTATTTTTTATTTTTTTTATTTTTGAAATCTATTTTATTGTTCAGACATAAAGCAGCACTCCCTGAATCTCATGTGGTGTATTAGTATATCCCCATTCTATGGAGAAGACCTGGGGTTCAGGGAGATTAAGTAGCTTGCTCAAAGCCACTCAGAACAGTTTAGTAATTGTGGAGAAAGGGCCTTGAATCCAGACTTCTAAATTGCTCATTTTATTACACCATTCTACCTTAAGCTATACCTGTAATTATGCGTCTGAATATTAATTAGCATCCATAGGAGACAACATATTTCTGTCTGATAAAGCAAGATTGCTTAATATGTGCTATTTTAAGAAAGTAATCAAAACAAAGTTTTCCACTTGAAACTTCAAGATGGTTTAGGATCCAAATAGGATATGATTGATTTTATATAGTATATAAAATGCATGCATGATTACTCATGTTTGTAAATGTCAACATTGTTATTGGTTTATTTTTTAAAGGAGGATTGTTTTTTGAACATAAAATTAGTCACAGTGTATATTTGTAATTTGGTGGAGGTTTCTTTGGTTTGTTTGTTTATTTTTGGTTTTGATCTGCCCTGGGCATAATGCTAAAATTCTCATGTGCACTGTTCATGTGTAAGGTCTTTATTGACTTTGTGGCCATAGTAAAGTAGTGCACATCGTCTTGTGTGCAACACACATTTGGCTAGATTGTCAGGATTTTTATTTTCCATTCACAGATGTAAAGCATTTTCAATATAACACAAGCCTCAGCATAACAAACTCAGCAATTTATGAGAGACATACTTATCTTTCATTTGTCAAAGGTTGATGGGAAACATCTATATTGCTTGTTCAATCTGTTAATTTTATGTTTTCATCCAAGCAGAACTGACATGCTAAGATCTGTTTCATCATATTAGTCTGTAGGGATGTTTGTCATTAAGGCCTTTAAACTGCTTTACATGTGATCTATAACTCAAATAATTCTTAAAAAAACAATATTCAAAAGTTATCTACACTTTAACATTACATTTGTAACATACCCTAAAGTGTAGAATAAAAACTTTGAAGACTGTACTTTCATCATGTCTAAGGTTTGTAATTTAGTTAATTTTGGATGGGTTAATATCAACTTTGAGCAAAAATTGAGAAATTTACCATAGAAAATAGAATGCTTTTAATTTTTAAATTTCTCAAACTTTTACAAAGAATTTCGGGAAGTTTGGAAAGTACCATAGGGAGTTTTAGAGATTTTTCTTTCCAAATAAGGCCTGAAAAATAATTTCAAAATCCAAATTGTAGAATATTTGAATATAGAAGCATAGCTGACCATGAGCCCCTTGAGAGAAGTATCTCAACTGCTTATGTCTTGGTCTAGGGTATAAAAGGTGCTCAGTAAACAATTGATGAGTAAATCACCAGTCTAACTTATTAATTTTACTCTTTTTGAACCTGAGGCCCAAAGAGGTGATATTACTTTTACATGATCACACAAGTTCATGGGGAAATAGAACTGTTGAATCCCATTTTACTCTCTACCCTTACCCCTATAGTATTCTTGTTTTTTTCTAATGTATTTACTTTGCTTCCGCAATCTCAATTTCCAGTAACTTGGGTTGAGTAGATAAATGGCTATTTAGGTTATGCCCCAATATAAGATTGAACTCTCAAAACAAAGAAAGTACAGAAACTATATGAAAGCATTTATATCAATCTTTTAAGGTGTGGGGGAGGAAAAATAATTTTCCTTCTATCAGTGTAAGTTCTGGATGGACTAATAATCAAGTTAACATGAGACATATTAACAAGAGAAAATGACCAAATTTATTATGTATGTACATATGGAATTCCATAAGAATATGTGATCCAAGGAAACACTGCACAGTTGAGGTTTATTTCCCATTTTGGACTGAGGAGAAGGAGGCTGGGGTTTGGGACTTCAAAGGGAAAGTAGACAATTCTCAGGTATATGAGAATGAGCAAATATTTGGTATACAAATTCTTGCAAGGCCACCCAGAAACAATGAGGAATCTAACAAACAGACTTTGCAGGTTCTGCCCTGTCTGCCATACTTAGTTCATATTATGCTAAGGTGATAGCTTCCTTTGTTTACACAGATTTCTCTATCTGTTTTCCTTTGGGCAGGTGAAGGGGTGAGTCAAAGTCTCTTTCTGAGTCTTTTTTTTCTTAAAAATAACCAGCTTAAAATAATAAATATCCTAACAAGGTATAATTTGGGATAGGAAAGTGCTTCCTTTCAAAGGTTAATAATGATTCCTCTATAAAGGGGTAAGTTTATTTTTTGTGCCTACTGTATAGGTTGCATCTCAGCAGTGACAGCTAACACAGCTTTTTCTCATTAAGGACCTATTGGGCAACACTGGGAGCAAGAACATTTTTGAATAAATGATCAGGTTGAATTGCTTATTCTGATATATTGTGTATATACTCCTATGATATATTACATAATCCTTTGGGAAGTGTTATCTTATTGATGCATGATGTGCTGGAGGGAAGGATTTACTAAGCATTGCCAAATAAAACACAAGATGCCCAATTAAATTTTAACTTCAGATAAACAATATTTCTTTTTAGTATAAGTATGTCCCAAATGAAATTTATTTGTTAAATGTGGCAATCATACATAATCTGTCATAGAAAGCACTCAAGGATGTCTGGATTTGCTTTTTCACAGCCTGCTCTTCATTGCTTGGTTTTAATAGTTGTGGAGATTGCATTGATCACCATCCTTTTTACTTGTGTTAGTCAATCTTCCGAGCATTACTGAGGGTCAGTTGCTAAAGTCAGTAATTTGTATGACCTGTTAACAGATTAGTTATTCAGGCATAACAGAAAACTTTCCCCAGAGCCTTCTGGGAGCTGGGACTAAACATTCAAAATTCTCTTTTAACCTATTCAAACACATGTATCCTTTTTTAAAAAAATATTTTATTGGGGAAGGGGAACAGGACTTTATTGGGGAACAATGTGTACTTTCAGGCCTTTTTTTCCAAGTCAAGTTGTTGTCCTTTCAATCTTAGTTGTGGAGGGTGCCGTTCAGCTTCAAGTTGTTGTCCTTTCAGTCTTAGTTGTGGAGGGTGCAGCTCAGCTCCAGGTCCAGTTGCCGTTACTTGTTGCAGGGGGCACAGCCCACCATCCCTTGCGTGAGTCAAACCGGCAAGCTTGTGGTGGAGAGGACACTTTCCAACCAACTGAGCCATCCAGGAGCTCAGCGGCAGCTCAGCTCAAGGTGCCCGTGTTCAATTTTAGTTGCAGGGGGCGCTGCCCACCATCCCTTGCGGGACTCAATGAATTGAACTGGCAACCTTGTGGTTGAGAGCCCACTGGCCCATGTGGGAATCGAACGGGCAGCCTTTGGAATTAGGAGCATGGAGCTCTAACCGCCTGAGACACTGGGCCGGTCCCCACATGTCTCCTTTAAAGAAACATAAAAACGTATGTCCCTGAACTCTATTCAGTGTTATTTTCCATACATTCTTTTAAAAAAAATATTTTATCTTTCTGTTTTACAAATGTAAAATTGTAATAGTGAGTATGCTTTTACAAGTTACACTCCATATAACATTGCTCAAGAGATTTTGAAATCTACCTACCCCAGAGAACAAGGCTCACAATTGAGAATCAGTGGTCTATGAGATGACATAACCAGTCAGTGAAAATTCTAGTATTCAATCAAGCTACCCATTTAATTTTTTTAAAATTTATTGTTAAATCAGTGTTTCTCAAAGAATAACTTCAACAAAAGTTAAATAGTAATTATATAATTATCTTAATATGTGTTAGAAAATGATCATTTTCCATTATGCTGTAGAGATAGAAAGCTTCAGTTTGGAAACCACTGGTCTATATAAAGGCAAAGAAATAGTTTGCTTTGTGGGGGCTGAAAAAATAACTTCCTTCCCATCTTCTAAGCTGTTCTTGTTGGGCTCATAATCAAATTAATGAGAGACATTTTAATAGGAGAAAATGTCCAAGATTTATTATGGGTGTACATTCAGGGATGCTGTAAGATATTAGACAAGAGACACATTAGGCAGTTGAGGTTTACATGCCCTTCTGAACAAAGGAGAAGGGGGGCAGGGTTCTGGGATTTCAGAGGGAAAGTAGTCAATTCACAGATAGATGGGAAATACCCAACAGGTGGTAATCAAATTTTTACAGGACCACTGTCGTGTGGGGTGGCCTGCGGGGTCTCTGGTCCCGCTCTACACATAAGAATAAAGGATATGGTGAGGCCAAAAAGGAACACCCATGGAGCCATGGATAGGGGAATCATACCACTATAGTCTTGCTGGCGGTATCCGCCTCTCTGCAATCTGCTCTTGCTAGCTCAGCCACCATCTTCTTGCTAGCCCCCATTTTCTGCTAGCGTAGCCACGGCAGTTATATTAGTGGCCAATGGCTCACTGGTTACAGCTGATGGCCAACGAGCCCCAGCTGATGGCCATCCAATTACAGTTGATGGCCATTTACTACCTGAGCCAGCACCTTTCTATGTGAGGCTGAGAGCCTGGAAACTGCTCTCTGGGGCTCTGACCCCACAACCACCAAGAAAAAAAGTGGGACATAAAGGAAAGTCTAACAGACTTTGTTTGGATCCTTCCTGACTGCCACTCTTAATTCTTATGTGCTGTGATGAACATGCTAAAGTTCCTGTCCTGAAGTAGGTTTTTCTATCTGAATTCATTTAAGGTAAGTAAAGGGGGATGGTCAAAGATTCTTTTATGAGTCTTTTGTTTCTTAAAAGCCAGCTTAAAATAAATATGCCTAAAGGCACATTATGGAGTGCCCAAATTTTGGGCCGTTACATTTTAAAAAATTCTTTTACCTTTCATTTCCCCACACCCTTTAAGGTGACCAGGTGCTTGGGTCTTTTGTAGGTAAGCTGAAAACAGCTGCCTTTAAAGATGTCAGGCCACGTACAAATCTGAAACACCTGTTATTGTTAACAACTGTAACATTATAATACCGTGCATTTATTCTCATTTATCTTTCAACACAGGGATGCTATTATATTATTCCGATTTTGAAAATGAAGGAGCTAAAACTCAGAGTGAAGAGATGCCTGGTTAAACTATTGAGAATCATATCATAATCTTTATTATAAAACATAGCCTGTTTCTATTTTTATTGAATTAGTTTTAAAAATTAAATTATTGCACATTTCTGTGCTTCAAGTGTCTATTGATATATAAACTATTAGATTTAAAGGAATATATTTTCATGAGGAGATTAATATCTCGGCAATTATAGCCCTGGGAAAGAAGCTTAGAGTTTTGTATTAATTCTCTGTATAGGTATGTGTTTTATTTTCACCCAAATGATAGGTTTAGCACCATGCCAAGAAATACGTAATAGTTAGGTTTTGTATTATGTCATTGTGGGGACAGAGCCAGGAGTGCAGTTTCCAGGCTCTCGCCCTCACGTGGAAAGATGCTGGCTCGGGGAGTAAATGGCCATCAACTGTGATTGGATGGCATCAGCTATGGCTATTTGGCCATCAGCTGTAACCAGTGAGCCATTGGCCACCAATATAACCGTCATGGCTACGCTAGCAGCAGATTGCAGCTAGCAAGTGAGGGTTGGTTGATTGGTAGAGAAGCGAATGGTGGATTATGGATTGCATATTGCAGAGAGGCGGATTACAGTTAGCACGGCAGATTGCAGTTAGCAAGTGAGGTTGGTTCGTAGAGAAGCGGATGGCAGGTTGCGGATTGTGTGGCTCCTGCTTCCTGTGTTTCCAACCCAGCTCCCAGTGAGAGTATAGTAGTATAAACCTCCCACTCATGGCTCCGTTGGTGTTCCTTTTGGGCCTCACCATATCCTTCGTTCTTATGTGGGGAATGGGACCAGAGACCCTGCACGACACCCTGCATGACAGTCATCCACTTGTGGATTGAGCTTGCTGAGCTGCTGTAGCAGCCCAGAGTTCACACACATAATCTGGTTAGGCTGTTGCCTGCTGATTAACTAGGATTTATTGATTTTTTTTCAAGTTGTAGAACAGTGTAACTCAGAAATCTTGACCTCCTGGTTTAATCAACCTAAAATAAATACCAAAGTGAAACTGATTTCTGAGTTCATCACATAGTATCATTCCAGTACACACCATCATTTATCATTGTGGCTGTAGGGATGGAGTCCCAGAGAGCAGTTTCCAGGCCTCGACCTCATGTGGAAAGATGCTGGCTCGGGTAGTAGATGGCCATCAGCTGTGACTACTTGGCCATCAGCTGTAACCAGTTAGCCATTAGCCACTAATATAATTGCCATGGCTATGCTAGGAAGCATGGATTGCTGCTGGCAAGTGCAGATAGCAAGCGATTTGTGGATTGTGGATCGTGTTGATCCTGTGTCTCGCCTGGCCGCCAGCGAGAATATAGTGGTATGACTCCCCCATCTATGGCTCTGTTGTTCCTTTTTTGGCCTCACCATATCCTGCGTTCTTGTGTGGGGAACGGGAGCTGAGTCCCTGCATTACAGTGGCATATCCTGGCCTCCTAAATAAAGGAAAATGCAAATTACCTAGTGTAATTTTTTTGGTGAAAAGGTATTAAAATACCATTTTACTAATTAATTAATCATCCAATATCAGTTGTCATGCAGGGTGTCATGTGGGGTCTCAGCTCCCGCTCCCCACATAAGAACGCAGGATATGGTGAGGCCAAAAAGGAACACCCACAGAGCCATAGATAGGGGAGTAGTACCACTATATTCTCGCTGGTGGCTGCGTTGGAGACACAGGAAGCAGAAGTCACACTATCCACATCCTGTAGTCCACTTCTCTCTGCCAACCAACCTCACTTGCTAGCTGCAATCCGCCATGCCAACTGCAATCCACTCTTGCTAGCTCAGCCACCAGCTTCTTGCTAGCCCCCATTTGCTGCTAGCGAAGCCATGGCAGTTATGTTAGTGGCCAGTGGCTCACTGGTTACAGCTGACGGCTAACTAGCCACAAATGATGGCCTTCCAATCACAGTTGATGGCCATTTACTACCCGAGTGAGCACCTTTCCACCTGAGAGCGAGAACCTGGAAACTGCACTCCTGGCTCTGTCCCCGCATCAGTTCTTTATGTTAAGAAAAGGCAGAAATGACTAATCAGGATTGTAGTGGTTACTGTAATATGAATTATGTATTTTAAGGTTATTACAGATTACTAAAGTATTAAGCACTGATTACTATTAAAATTAAATACTAAGATATTTATCATGCTCACTTTAAAATGCATAGTCTGTCTTGAAACAAAATTTCTACAGCAATGAGATTTTTAACAAATGTCTAAAATCCTAATGTAAAGCAATCATTTCATAGTTACTCTTCGTTTATGATTGACCAACCCTTATTTGCCTAGACAACTTGAGTTTTGAGACAATCAGTTAATCTTTTCTGTATATCATCCAAGAACATCTAGAAAGGTTACTGGCTGTTTTGAAGGACAATAAAGTGTAGGAAGATTGAGTAACTTCATAAAAGACATTTCTAAAGTTTCTTCCTCAGCATGTACTAGAACAGAAATGTAGATATTGAATGTTTTGGGGCCCTGTCTTCCTGATGAATAAAACCATTCACAGAAAAAGTGAAATATTGCCTGCTAACTAGGTAGATCAATCTATACAGTGCTCAACTTTTGGATACTTTGAAAATGCCTGTTTGATTATTTTCAATTGTAAATCAGATACTTCTCAACCATGTCAACCTAACAATCTTGTGGACATTTACATAAAGCTGAAATACCATGTTAGTCAATCAACTAGACACCAAATGACCTCAACCAATACCCATGAGTTGTTTTTGGTTTTGTGCCACTTCAGTGTTTTTATGTTTCCTTCCCTTGGCCTTCATTTAAACTGATTTTAGGGATAACAAAGTAAAATTCATGTTAAATATAATTCTCATTTAATTTAGAGTGGTTTTTGAAAATATAATTATACTATTCTGTGAATATTTAAGTCACTTCCAATTGACTATAATGAGATTATCAAGATATATATATATATATATATATATATATATATATATATATGAATAAATTATTATAACTTAAAATACTGTCTCTGGTTATGATGGTGTAACTAAATTATTAGTCATATGATGCTATTTTTAAAGTGAGTTATAAATATATTTAATTTCAAATCTACTTTGATACTTTAAAGCTGTGAAGAGCCAATTCATTTCTACATGCGTAGTCACATTTTAATATTTGAAAGTGTACAGGAATCTCTTCTTTGTTTCTATCATTGGAATATTGTATCATTTTTCCTTGAAAGTTTCCTTAAACATGTAAATTAAAGCAAACCTTAGATTCTCCTAGTGATGCATTTATCAAAATGTATTTTCTAGAGATTCTCCTTAAACAACGAAATACAAAATAACAACAAGAACAATCAAAAGTCTATCATTTAATACAATGGGGAAATATTGCATACTTATTGTAGTGTCATCTTGGAGATTCCCCGTTTATATTAGTTTATTAGAGGCTTTAAAAGTTCTGCAATACAGAAACCTGTCTATTTAATGCAGGTTTTTCCAAATTTATTTGACCACAGAACTCTTTTGGTGGGCAAGTCTAACACCTATTTGCATCCTGAAGAATAAGTGTTATGTGGATCACACTTTGGCTAATGCTGGCTTAGTCTAATTTCTTTCAGGAATTTGAAAGTAAAAGTATAGTATAAAAGCTTTTGTTCTTTTTATATACTGAAGTATTTAGTGGAGAAATATCATGACATCTTGGATTTACTTTAAAATACTCCAGCTAAAAAAATGAAGCAAATTTAACAAAATATTAATAATTATTTAATCTAGGTGATAGGGATATGAGTATTATACTATTCTCTCATTTTTATTTACATTTGAAATTTTTCAGTAAAGGTTTAAAATTCAAAAAAAAATGTATGCTGTTTATATGTAGAGTTACAATTACTAATTCAGATATGTTTGTATGATTTTACAGAATAGGGTATAAGATTGCAAAGAAATCTGTTTTGTAATCTTGTCCTCTCTGTAACGAAGGGCAGATATTTGTTCAACTAAAAGTCTGCTTAGGGTGGTCTCATCAGAATTTTCCCTGTTTTAAAACAGCTGACTGAAATGAGATTTGAACTTAAAACCTTAGGTTTATTATGACCGTGTTCCAGCACAGTAATTCTCTAAGTGTGTTTTTTGAACCAGCTGCATCCATTACACCTGGGAACTTGCTCAAAATGCAAATCCACAGGTCCTATCCCAGACTGCAACAAAATGTGGGTGGAATCTAGAAATCTGTGTTGTAACAAGCCCCCCACATAATTTTGATACATACTCAGGTTTGAAAACCACTGCTCTAACTTATTGTGTTGCTCTATATAGGTTGAAGTGCAATATGGAATTTCTGTTGTCAGCACTGTGTAAATATTTCTTTAACTTTGTAATAGGAAAAAGTTAACAGGGATTTTATCATTGGTTGACTTAACATGCTGTTTCTCCATCTTTAGAGCACTGTTTTGAATTAGGAGCTGAGAACGCATCTACTATTTTAATGAAGCCACAATGGTCCCATCCACACAAGACCTGCTTACAGGATGCAATAAGAACCTTTCATTAAGCAGGCATATTTAGACACATCATTCAAGTTGTTGTTGATAGCTCATTATCTTGGTTTTTCTGACAAGGATATCCTCTAGCAATGTCTGCTTATCTGTGTATTGTGGATGGCAGCCTATCTCCATGCATGTAGCATATATGAAAGCACACAAGATACTGGATCACAGAGTTTGGTATCAGTTGCTATTTAACTAGAAATTGGTCATTGAAGTGGAAATGATCCTCTCAGTTTAGATAAAAAGCAAAAGGAACCCATAGTTATCAGGCTGAGGCTTCCAAAAGTTATGAAAGCAGCCCAAACTCTCCCCCTTGAGGCTTTAGAGTTGAGGTGGCTAACAAGTTATAACTTGAAAATCAAATCCTATGTCAAGCTTTTTCACAGGAATTCATAAAGCTTTGTGTTCAACTATTAACATATTGATTTAGAGAAGAGAATTTTTTCTGTACTGGGGGAGATTGATGAGGAAATGGACATTTGGGAACTTTTCTCTACTTGCATACTTGGATATATATGTATACATATATAAACGTATACGTATACACACATACATATATATATACATGTATATATGTATTCTAAATTCAAGGCAATATAGCCCTCTATTCTTACTTTTTTTAAAAATGAGGAAGGCCATGTTGTTGATCATATTTCACTTTTTATGCTAACATTTGACAAAGAGTCTTCCCTAATTTTCATGGAAACACAAGATCAGGCATAGCATCACAGGTAATTTTCTCAAACCCTCGCCCTGTTTCTGTTCTGTTGCCCCGTCCAAAACTGTCAGAAGCTTTTGGCTTCCTAGAGACCATGACCATTTCTAATCATGGCAGCTGTAGTGTGAGTTTACTGGGCACTGTCCTGCTGGCAAATTGAAGACATTTTCTTACTTTCTACACTGAATCAGTATTGTAATAGGTTTCACCTTTTAAAATGTTTCTTTTCCTGCCAACTTTTAATTTATTTAATTTTCAAGCAATTAGGACTGTGATAAATTCCCAGTCACATTTAACAAATCTCTTGGGACAGACAAGAGTTAAGTCAATTTATGAAGAAGTAAGTTGTAGAAACCAGAGGGCCCTTTGTTAGTTAATAGAATCTGTTGAGTTTGTAAAGGAAGGACCCATTTTCTGGGTCTTTATCTGGCAGATGCTACAACAGAGTCTAGTAAGAAAGAAAAGAAGAAGGAGCAAGTCTTACAGAAGTGGTCCATTTTCTTCTTCTGCTTGATTTTTCATTTAAATTTACATGAAACATTTGAACTAAAACCCATTTGGAAAGAGCTTAATTTTGTGAGTCAAATGTACAGCAATCAATGTTGAGGCTATGTTTTTTAGCTTTGTCGAGGCATAATTGACAAATAAAAAGTGTATTTAAGGGGTATAATCAAGCTAATTAATACATCCAGTTTCCTTTTCAGTATGTTGAAACCACTTAAGATTTACTTTTTTAACAAATTTCAAGTACACAGTAGAGTATTATTAACAATCATCACCATGCTGTTCATTAGATCTCCAAAATTTATCCAACTTATAAATGAAAGTTTGCACGTTTTGACCAGCATCTCTCCATTTCCCCTAACCTGTAGTCCCTGGCCACCATCATTCTTTTGATATTGGGGACTTGGGCAGGAAACCAGGCTTTCAGTCTAGGACAAGTTAAAGGCAAGTTTGTGGTGAATAGGAATGAGGTTCAGGAGATTTTGAGGTACTGAAATACTTTTGAGCTTTGGCTTAAGCAGAAAAGGACCCTCAAACATTCAGGGGAAGTAAAAGTGACTTAGAGGACAAGCCTGACTGAAGGCCTTGTTGTATAAAACCGAAGAATTCTTTTGTTGGCCCTACAAGGTGTTCTCCACTTACAGTATTAAAAGAAATTTACCAAATTGAGACCTTGATAAAAATGAATGTTAAGAAGACAGACACTATATAGCATTACAATATGAACAGAACGGAACAATGATAGTGCAAGGACAGGGTGCTGTAGGAGCCCAGATAAAAAGCACGATGTACTTTAAGCCCTCATTCATTCACTAAACAAATATTTACGAGACACCTACTATGTTCCAGGCACTAGGTGCTGAGAATGAAGTGATGAATAAAGACATGATCGCTGCCTTCCTGGGGCTTGTAATCTAGGAAGGAAAATGAAAACCCAACGGCTATACTCCCCAGGTGTGATCATTTTAGTCATTCCAGAGTCATAGAAACCTTCATGATGGGAGGTACAGTGTTTCCCCGAAAATAAGACCTAGCCAGACAATCAGCTCTAATGTATCTTATGGAGCAAAAATCAATATAAGACCCAATCTTATTTTACTATAATACCCGGTATAATAGAATAGAATAGAATAGAACAGAATAGAATAGAATAGAATAAATATAATAGAGTAAATATAATATAATATAATATAATATAATGTAATATAATACCTGGTCTTATATTAATTTTTGCTCCAAAAGATGCACTAGACCTGATTGTCCAGCTAGGTCTTATTTTGGAGGAAACACAGTATGTAGAGTTTCATCTTTTGACCTCAGTTGTGTGTGTATGTGTGTGTGTTTGTGTGTGCGTCTGTGTGTGTAATCTCTTTAGACAGATAGAGGTAGAAGTCAAGGTAGAGGAAGAGATAAATACACACACGCACGCTGTGGGGACAAAGCCCAAGAAAGCAGTTTCCAAGCTCTCAGCCTCACATAGAAAGGTGCTGGCTCAGGTAGTATATGGCCATCAACTGTGAATGGATGGCCATCAGCTGTGGCTAGTTGGCCGTCAGCTGTAACCAGTGAGCCATTGGCCACTAATATAACTGCAGAGAGGCAGATGCCGCCGGTGAGAATACAGTGATATGACTTCCCTACTTATGGCTCCATGGGTGTTCCTTTTTGGCCTCACCATGTCCTGCATTCTTATGTGGGGAGCGGTACCGGTGACCCCGCCGGATGCCCCGCATGACAAATGGCGCAGCGAGCAGGGTCCCCTGCACAACACACGCACACACACACACACACACACAGAGTTAGTGAGGTTAAGTAATACTGCTGTAACAAACACTCCTCAAAGCACAGTGTTTAACACAATGAAAATTTATTTCTTTGCTTACTTCATAGTCCAATATGGATGGGTGGGAGTTGAAATTTAGGGATTCCATTCTCTGTACACATGCCTCTTATTTTGGTACATAACCTTTTTCTACCTTGCATTGTTATTGTGGGGACAGAGCCCCAGAAAGCAGTTTCCAGGCTCTCGGCCTCATGTGGAGAGGTGCTGGTTCGGGTAGTAGATACCATCATCTGTGGCTGGTTGGCCGTCAGCTGTAACCGTTGAGCCATTGGCCACTGATATAACTGCCACGGATACAGAGGGAGAGTGGAGGAGAATGGAGGAGAGTGGAGGAGAGTCGAGGAGAGCCGAGGGAAGTCAGAGAGTTGGTCAGTTGGCAGAAAAGCAGACAGCAGGTCGCATGTCGTGTGAATCCAGCCTCCAGTGAGAATATAGTGGTATGATTCCCCTACCTATGGCTCTGTGGGTGTTGCTTTTTGGCCTCACCACATCCTGCGTTCTTGTGTGGGGAGCGGGAGCAAAGACCTCGCCTGACACCCTCCCTGACAGTTATATATTCTTGTATAAACGTATTTATCTCCCTAAGTAGGTTTCTAGCCTCCATTGGACTCTTAGATTTCTTTGTTTTCCCAGTGCTTATGTTGTTTGTTGAAAATAATTTTCCAGATGTGTGTAGATTTATTAATTCAAATAATGGAGCAGATTCAAATTGAGTTGAATCTTAGTTGGTTAAAGCAGGGACAAGAACATGGAGATCATTTAGTCTCAACTACTTCATTTTCCTTATGAGGAAACTGAGATCTAGAAAATATGTAGTTCTAAGACTATTATTTCTCTCAATGAATCTCATTGGACACAGTCAGCCTAGTGGAAGCCCCATCTCATATGGTAAGATCATTGTGCGACAAAAGATGATAAAAGGTAACTATGGTGTGCCCTGCTTCCTATGAGCTTACAAGGTGGGCTGAAAAGGGTGTTTTAGCTAATTCACATTATTTCTGTTCCATCACCCTATAAATTTGTATGTATAGGGATCCTTTCAAATATATGGCAGAATGAAAAGAATTAAAGATATACAGAAAAAAATAAAAACACATATACTTATGGGATGTTTGCAGTACACTCTGTTGGGATACTGGGCAAGCCCTTGGCAAGCTTGTTGTAAGCAAAGTCTCCTCTGAAATTTAATCAGGACACTAAATTGAATTGACACAAAGGGTGGGGGGCGGGGTGTGAAGCAAGCTCATTCAAATACAGTAAATTGAATTCCAGAGGAATCAGTCTCCGGTTGTCATTAGAAGCCTTTGGAAGCCTTAAAAACTAAAAACAGGAACCTCAACCTTATGGAGTCAGCAGCTCAAGGTGAGTTTGGGAAAGGTTTTTGTTTGTTTGTTTCAGGTGTACAAAACAACAATGATTAGACATTTGTATCCCTCACAAAGTGATAACCTCCTCCCTGTCTACGACTCCTCTGACATCATATATAGCTGTTACTATATCATTGACTATATTCCCTATGCTATAGTTTACATCCTGTGAATATATATATATATATAAGCTCGGTAAGGTTTCATGAGCTTGGTATATCAATGTCTCACAGCTATGTTCATGTAGATGTGTGGTGCTATCTTGCTGAGGGGCGTTCATTATTGTTGTGTGTTTTTGTGTACCATCACGAGAATATCTGAGCTTGAATTGAGCAATGCACAAACATTAAATTTCTTGTTAAACTTGGCAAGAGTGGAAATGAAATCAAGGACATGTTCGTCCAATTTTATGGGGATAATACATGAAGAAAATGGCAGTGTACAAAAAGATTAAACATTTTTCTGGAGGGAGAGAACACTTCACTGATGAAGAGAGATCAGGGCAGCCAATAACGAGCAGAACTGACAAAAACATTGCAAAAATTCATCAAATTGAGCATCAAAATCGTTGGCTGACTGTGAGAAGCATAGCAAACCAAGTAAGCATTGATATAGAAATAAGTAGGAAAATCTTAACTGAAAACATTGGCATGAGAAAGGTGTGTGCAAAAATGGTCCTGAAGGAGTTCACCGATGAACAAAGGCAAAGGAGAGTCAAAGTTTGCCAAGACCTTTTGGAGAGGCAAGACGATGTTTTAGGCTATTAACACTGGTGATGAAACATTGGTGTACCAATATTACCCTGAAATAAAGTGTCAAAATGCACAATGGAAGTCAGCCAATTCCCCATGACCAAAAAACTCAGTCAGTCCGAATTAAGAGTCAAAATGATGTTGCTAACCTTTTTTTGATATCAGAGGGATTATTCATTATGAATTTGTAACTGAACAAACGGTTAACCACGTTTACTATTTGAAAGTGCTGAAAAGGCTGCATGAAAAAGTTAGACGGAAATAACCTGATTTTTTCACCAACAATTCATGCCTCATGCATCATGACATTGCACCAGCTCACACAGCAATGTCTGTGAGGGAGTTTTTAGCCAGTAAACAAATAACTGTATTGGAACACCTTCCATACTCACCTTATCAGGCCCCCAATGACGTCTTTCTTTACCTGAAGATAAAGGAAATATTGAAAGGAAGACATTTTGATGAAATTCAGGACATCAAGGTTAATTACGACAACAGCTGTGACGGCTCTTCCAGAAAAAGAGTTCCAAAATTGCTTCGAAGGGTGGACTGGGTGCTGGTGTCAGTGCATAGATTCCCAAGAGGAGTACTTCAAAGGTGACTGTAGTGATATTCAGCAACAAGGTATGCAACACTTTTTCTAGGATGAGTTTGCAAACTTAATTGGCAGAGCTCGTGTGTGTGTGTGTGTGTGTGTGTGTGTGTGTGTGTGTGTGTGAGAGAGAGAGAGAGAGAGAGAGAGAGAGAGAGAGAGAGAGAGAGAGAGAGAGATTTTAGTTGAAATACAGTATTAATCTTCATCAGCTTCAGGTGCACAGTGCAGTGATCAGGTATCTACACAATCTATCCCCTCGACAAGTCCTCTACCCATCTGGCACCCTATACAATCTATACAACATTATTGATTACATTCTGCATACTGTATTTCACATACCTGTGACTATTTTGTGCCTGCCAATTTGTACTTTATAATCCCTTCACCTTCTCCCCTATCCACCAACCTCCTCATATCTAGCAACTATCAGTTTATTCTCTGTATCTTTGAATCTATTTCTGTTTTGTTTGCTCGTTTATTCTGTTCTTTAGATTCCATATATAATTGAAATCATATGGTATTTGTCTTTCTCAGTCTGACTTAGTTCACTTAACATAATATTCTCTAGGTCCATCCATGCTGTTGGAAATGGTAAGATTTCATTCTTCTTTATTGCAGAGTAACACTCCATTGTATAAATTTACCACAGTTTCTTTGTCCAATCTTCTATTGATGGGAATATCGGTTGCAAATTGGTGCGGCCACTATGGAAAACCATATTGAGGTTCCTCAAAAAGTGTGTTGAGACTTTCTGATGAAGTGAAGTGATGGGGTGAGTGATCGTAACCACAGCCGGGCACAAAGACATTAGAAAGACATTCCTAATCATGGAAGCAGAGAACCCCCGAGAAAGACTTCTCAAGGAGAATACAACATCACATGGAAAGTGAGACGAGCATGTGCGGGGCACTGGTCTCTGCCAGGAGAGGGAGAGAAGCTAGTAAATTCATGCTAGATGTCACCTTGCGTCGTCTTAGGATGAGCGGGGCCTGGAAACATGACTTCTCTCAGCCGATCAGGGCTGTGACCTTGAAGAGGAGGAGGTGGGGTCTCTGTGGACCAGGAAAAGGGTGTAATCAGAACTGCTATGCTTTGAGACTGAAAAGAAAAATTTGCAAAAAATGCAAAAAACAAGTTAAAAATAGAACTACCTTATGATCCAGCAATTCCACTCCTGGGTATTTATCCAAAGAAATGCAAAACACTAATTCAAAAAAATATATGCACCCTATGTTTATTGCAGCATTATTCACAATAGCCAAGATATTGGAAAGGTTTTATTTCAGAATATACCTCTCAAATAGCTGGGCTTGCTGACCAGCAAAAAACAATTTTGTTACCATATATACAATACATACATGGTCATTTCTCATTTTATGTGAAAAAGCAGACTCAAATAAGGTTTAGAATTTTCCATAATTTATCACTTTGTGCAAAAAAAGACTTATTATTTTGATATTAAGTGAAATTTCTTTTGTTCATGCGAAAATCTAACTTGATGTACATGAAATGTCTCCTCATATTTATAACATTTGGAGTTTTGAAATAAGTTTTTAAAGGAATTCTGGAAATATGAATACCACAATACAATGGAACTTTCTTTTTTTGTTTGTTTACTAGTTTTCTATCCTGTCATAAATAAAAAGATGGTCCCAGTGTTCAGAGACTTCTATAACCATGAATTTCAGATGAAATTTAACTTTCCAACATTTTCCTTGCTCTAGGTCAGAGAGTATTTTCAATTATTAAAACCATAATTTTGAAGACAGGCATAATTTTTGTAGCTTACTTGTAAATTTTAATTTTAATGACTTAGTTTATGCGAATGTGAATAATAAACTATCACCCATTAAACTTGGGGAGCACCAGAAGTTACTAATATGATTTACAATGCACTGCAAAATAAGATTCATTATTATCTTGGAATTTAAAGATGTGCAGTAGAGTAGTGTGAACACGCATTTACTTTAAGGAAATAGCAAGTAGTTTTTAGGGTTGTATTTTATGTAGAAAATAATTATCCAATAACCAGAAAGCTTGGTGAAAAGAAATCTCTGCATTTAGTGAATTCTACCAGCAAATCTGTTCATTCTTTAAAAGACAGTAAGACATCTCTAAAAGCTTATCTACCCATTGCTGATAGCCTCTTTCAGTTCTTGCCAGCTTGCCCTGTCTTTACAGCAAGGTCAGTGGGAGGGCCTTTACTCAAGGGAGAGAGAATTTGAAGTATCCATGTTATTTTCTTTTCTTAAATCACTTTTGTAGAGCAAGGCATTTATTGCTGGGCCTTGACAGAATCTTGAGGTTACAGAAATCACAGGTTTAAGGATAATAGGCTAACTTTAGATCATGTTCAGATTCCCCAGCTAGTATTCATTAGGCAACCCCTCCCCCTGTGATCTGGGTCAATGATAACTATGTCTTTCACTACTCTCTAATATTAACATCTGCTTTTATTGGTGTTTGGTTTAATAGTGGGTTTTAGGAGGGCTGCTATTTCATATGTATTAGAATCTTTTTCAAGTCCAGTTTTACTAGCTAATTAAGTAAGATTCCTCTACCCTACATGGAAGATCTTTTCCCTCACTTGTTGAAATTTAACTAATTCCAAACCGAGGTCATCTGTACTTCTTTCCTTGTTAACTAATCTATAGTCCTTGTAGTCTCCACATATTTGAGTAGCCATAGTACTTATAATGTATCTGAGCCTAGATATATAAGTTTTCTTCTATAGAAATAATTACTGATTTTAGACATTCTGCCACTACTCCAGAATCTTGGGGATATGTTTTCATAATTTTTCACAGCAAAATTCCATCTCATTTCTTCATGTCACATCATGTTCTTCACCAAAAATGAAATTATCTAGCTTGACAACTCACTTCATTTGACAGACTATATCCCAACTTATATTTTTTAAGTATTTTAAAATTTAGATTTAATCTCAACAATAGAAAATTTTTACTAATGGATGGGATAAGTGTCGTGGGTGAGGAACTCTTCTATCCTCAAAGTTCTTCTGGCTGATCTAATAAGCAAACGGACATGAGACAGATTAGCAAGAGAAAATAACCAAATGTAATGCATACATATGTATGGCAACCCTGTGTACATGAGAGTCAGAGACCCCACATGCAAGAGCTGTTCCCTGACAGAAAGGCGACATTAGTATATAAGACATTCTGAGCTACTAGGGATGAGGTAATACACCTTGGGGCTTAAGAAGGTAACTGCAGGTAGAACACATGTTCAGTAATTCTTATATTGCTCTGCCATATAGATAGGTTAAAAAGTCCTTTCTGGTAATAATTCTTATCATGGAACAGACTCCTGAGTTAAATTCTTCTAGATAGTTAAAGGAGGGAGATAGAAGTTTCTCTTGAGCCCACATGGTCTCTGTTGACTTTAGCTCAAAATAATCCAAATTCCACTGAGATACATCATGGCGTAGCTCATTTTGAACCCCCAAAATGTGTTTTAGGTTTAGAACACAATCACTAAAGAAGAGTTACAAAAATGTTTGCAGCAGTGTAATAAGTGTATGATTCCCTACAGTGACTACTTTGAATAAGACAGTCCTCCTTTGTTTGTATATATTCTGCAAAATTGTTAAAAATAGATCCATGATTGCTGTGTTCTCAGGAGGAATATATTGAAGGTATATCCAAGTCTTATTGCCTTAGCCAGGAATTTAACCTCAGGAAAGTTACTTAAGTTCTCTGTGTATCATTTTCCCCACAAGTCAAATGATTATAATAAGGCCTGCCTCATAGAACGCTATGAACACTAAATAAGAATACATGGGAAGTAGTTATACATTAAGCTTGCCATGCTGTGAATACACAATAAATATTACCTGCTGTTATTATCATTGTTGAATTTTTTTTTAGAAATGCTTGTTAATGTCTATCCTCTTTAATCAAACCCTGTGGTCAGATCTCACAGCTTGGACCTCAGTTATTTTATACCGTGTTTCCCTGAAAATAAGATCAGGTCTTATATTAAGTTGTGCTCCAAAAGACACAGTAGGGCTTATGTTCAGGGGGTGATATCCTGAAAAATCATGCTAGGGCTTATTTTCCAGTTAGGTCTTATTTTCCGGGGAAACATGGTATTTAGGTGACCATGCAGAACACTCCTGCTAAAATCTTTATCTGTTTCCCACTTACTCCTGTTCTTGAAATTTCTTAGTGGCTTTCTATTTAATTCTGTTCCAACTTCAACCTCCTTGAAGCCAGTTTCAATGTTTATATCCTATTACATTCATTGAAGTCAGAGACTATACTTCTCTATGGTATCTAGTATCATGTAAATTACATTAATAAATAACAATAATAACATAATGAGCTGTATTGAAGAACTAGCAGCAACCTGAGAGGCAATTAGGGAAACTACATGTGGGAAATCTAGTTTTATTTTCTAAGATGAAACTCTCTAGTTTGAAGTCATATGGTGATTGGCCATAATGCAGAATCATAGGAGAAGGAATTGAAAAACGTAATCCTCTTCTAAAACAAACATGGACGACTCATACTGTTAATAAACAAACTCAGGGATCACTGCCTTGACCTTGTACATAGACGAAAACAGACTGCTTTAGGACATAGAGGCTTTCTGGAGTGGTTTAAAAAATGGTCAAAGGTTGTTCTACTTGACCATCCTTACTATCTATGTTGAAATTGGGACAAGGGAGTAATGAGATCTAAAGTAGAAAATTACAGTCCAATTTGTGTTCAGGCCACATTTGTGTCTCCTTTTGGAGTCCACAGCCACTGCCTCACGCCTGGCACTAAATATACCAGGAAATGTGGTACTTTGGCATTTGACAGAGCACATTGTCAAAGTTCTTATCATTCACTTGACCTAAATTAATGGAAGCATTCATTACAAAAGCTCACCAGTAATGTTAAAGCACAATAAAGTGAGACCTTTTGTCTCTGCAGAATAATGTTCTGTTTTGAGATTTATCATTACAAAAGTAATGAAACAGCCAAATCATTATGTACATCTGTGTTTGTTGATACTTGATGATTGGTTTTAAAGTGAGATTTAGGAAAAACTTTATTTAATCTGGATTGGACTCTCCTTTGATCCAAACTATTGGCTGCCATTGTATTTCATTTCCATATTGGAAGCATCCAGTTGTCCCAATATGAAATTAAAATGCCATCTTTCTTTAACTAATTATACTTAACCATATTTTGCTCCATTATTCAGCTCATTCACCTTGAAGAGGTGGCCCTGTATATGAGGGCCATAGATAAATGGCACTCTCAGCTAAATCTGTGCTTTGGAGAGGTTTTGAAATACAGTTGTAATTGCTATTGGCTCAAATTCAGATTCCTTAATCTAGCATTTGAGGCCTTCCATAAGATGACCCCAATTTGCCTTATCCTTTCATAAAATCTCTTCCACATTCCTTGTGCATTGTAGTTGCTTAATAAATCAGTTATGTTCTTCCTTCTCCATGGCTTTCCTTGTACGTTAATCAAGCTGGGATCTCCATACTTCTAAGCTTTTTGAACAACCATCCTTTAAAGTCCACTGAAATTCCACCCTTTCTTGAAAGTTTTCCTTACAGTATCTTCCCTACTACTCTTTCTTTTCTTTAATTTCTTTGGGGCTAGGTGATAGATGCTGGAGGCTAGTTGATTAATGTTTCACATAGGTAGATCTTTTCAACAAGATTATAATGGACAAGTGGTAAAGACCACATCTTATTCACTACTATATCCACCAAAATGCCATGTACATATAGCGCTAAGCTTATAAACAACACTTACTGATCTATGGTCAAGTGATTAATTGACCTGTTGTACCTTTGGAATTGTTTATTTGGTGAGTATCTATTTCCTACCATTAAGGGGATTCTGAGAAAGTTAGAATTTCATGATGAATGCAATATGGGGTTGAATTTTACTTGAAAGTGCAATTTTATTGTTCTGCAAGGATAAAAGTAGTTGTGTGCTCCTTTTTTTAAAAATTAAAGTTTATTGGGATGACAATTGTTAGTAAAGTTACATAGATTTCAGGTGTACAATTCTGTAATACATCATTTATATATATCATTGTGTGTTCACCACCTACAGTCAGTTCTCTTTGCATCACCATATATTTGATCCCCCTTACCCTCATCTACCACCCCCTCTGCCCTTACCCTCTGGTAACCACTAAACTAGTGTCTGTGTCTATAAGTTTTTGTTTCTTCATTTGTTTGTTTTGTTCTTTTGTTGTTTTCAGTTTTATACACCACATATTAGTGAAATCATTTGGTTCTCTACTTTTTCTGTCTGACTTATTTCACTTAGCATTATACTCTCAAGATCCATCCATCTTGTCGCAAATGATAATATTTCATCTTTTCTTATGGCAGACTAGTATTCCATTGTGTATATATATCACAACTTTTTTATCCAATCATCTATCATCATCTATCGAAGGACACTTTGATTATTTACATGTGTTGGCCACTGTAAATAAAGCTGCAATAAACAATGAACATTGGAGTTTCTTTACTGATAAATGTTTTCAGAGTTTTGCTTCCTTTTAATTTTATTGGGGAATATTGGGGAACAGTGTGTTTCTCCAGGCCTATTAGCTCCAAGTCATTGTCCTTCAATCTAGTTGTGGAGGGCTCAGCTCCAAATCCAGTCACTGTTTTCAATCTTTAGTTGCAGGGGGCGCAGCCCAACATACCATGCGAGAAGTGAACCAGCAACCTTGTTTTTGAGAGCTCACGTTTTAACCAACTGAGCCATCCAGCTGCTCCTCTGGAAGTTCAGTGGCAGCTTGTTGTATTCAATCTAGTTTTGGTAGACACTGCTCTCTGGCCCATGTGGGAATTGAAGCAGCAACCCTGTTATTCAGTGCTTGCGCTCTAACCAACTGAGCCATCCAGCCGCCTCATGTTTCAGATTTTTTGGGTAGATACCCGGGAGAGGGATTGCTGGGTCATATGATAATTCTATTCTTAATTTTTTGAGGAACCTCCACACTGCCTTCCATAGCGGATGCACCAGTCTGCATTCCCACCAACAGTGTATGAGGGTTCCTTTTTCTCCACAGCCTCTCCAACACTTGTTGCTATTTGTCTTGTTGATGATAGCCATTCTGACTGGGGTGAGGGGATATCTCATTGTGGTTGTTATTTGCATTTCTCTGATGATTAGTGATGTTGAGCATTTTTTCATATGTCTATTGGCCATCTGTATATCCTCTTTGGAGAAATGCCTATTCACGTCCTTCCCCATTTTTTTAATTGGATTGTTTTTTGTTGTTGTTGAGTTGTATGAGTTCCTTATATATTTTGAATATTAGCCCCTTATCAGAGGAGTTGTTTGCAAAAATCTTCTCCCATTTGGTTGTTTGCCTCTTTATTTTGTTGATGGTTTCTTTTGATGTACAGAAGCTTTTTAGTTTGATATAGACCCATTCATTTATTGTAGCTTTTCTGGTTATTGTTGGGGAGGGGAATATTGGGCAACAGTGTGTTTTTCCACGATGTCAAATCATCGTGTTATTTTCCAGTTTGGTTGTGGGGGATGCAGCTCAGCTCCAAGTCAAGTCATTGTTTTCAATCTAGTTGTGGAGGGCACAGCTCAGCTCCAAGTCATTTTTTTTCAGTCTAGGTGTGGAGGGCGCAGCTTACTGGCCCATGTGGGACTCAAACCCAAGACCATGGTGTTATGAGCACCACGCTCTAAACACTGAGCCAACGAGCCGCCCATCGGCGGCTCAGCTTCAAGCTCAAGCCATTGCTTCTCATTGGTCCATCTGGAAATTGAACCAGCAACATTGTTGATAAGAGCTCTAACCAACTAAGCCTTCCAGTTGCCCTTATTTCAGCTTTTACTTCACTTGCCTTTGAAGTCAAATTCATAAAATGCTCTTTGAACTCAAGTTCCATTCATTTAGTACCTATGTTTTCTTCTATGCAGTTTATTATTTCATATCTTATATTTAGGTCTTTGATCCATTTTGTGTTAATTTTGGTACACGGTGACAGATAGCAGTCTAGTTTCATTATTTTGCATGTGGCCTTCCAATTCTCTCAGCACACTTTTTTGAAGAGGCTTTCATTTCTCTATTGTATGTTTTTGGCCTCTATGTCAAAAATTATTTCGACCAATACCATACTGTTTTGATTACTGTTTCCCTGTAGTACAAGGTGAAGTCGGGGAGTATGATGTCTCCAGCATTGTTTTGTTTTGTTTTTGTTTTGTTTTTTTGGATTGCTTTGGCTATTTGGGGTCTTTTGTGGTTCCATATAAATATGATGGTTTTTTGTTCTATTTTTTAAAAAAATGTCATTTGGATTTTGATGGGGGTTGCATTAAATCTGTACGTTGCTTTTGGTAATATGGCCATTTTAACTAAGATGATTCTTCTAATCCATGAACATAGAATGTCTTCCCATTTCTTTGTGTCTTGTTCAATTTGTTTGAAAAGTGTCTTATAGTTATCAGTATATAAGTCTTTGACATCCTTGGTTAATTTATTGCTTGGTATTTTATTCCTTTGTTATTTCTTTTTCTGATATTTCTTTTTTTAAAATTAAAGTTTATTGGGGTAACAATTGTTAATAGTCCACTTATTAGTGCAAAATGAAAATGTTCTGTAAGTACTTTTATCCAGAAAAGCACTTCATAAATTTGCTTTAACATTTCATGTAGCTTTTAAAGTATAATTTATATATATATATATATATATATATATATATATATATATATATATATATGTATATGTATATGTATATTTCAAGGAAGAATGGCGTTTTGTGTTCTTTTTTCTTCAAAATAAGTAAAAAGTTAGTCTGTGAAAGTTTTTGGTGTTTCTGAAAAAAACATTAGGCATTTTAATTTTTTCTCCTCTTTCTTCCTCCTGCCCGCCCACTCCAGTTCAAGCTGTTGTTTCTCAGTCTAGTTGTGTAGGACACAGCTCCCTGGCCCATGTTGGTATTATGAGCCTTGCACTCCCCCCAGCTGAGGCAGTTGGTCGCCAATCATTGGTTGGCCACTCACAGCAGCTCAAGGCAGCTCTCACTGGCTGCTGGCCACTGACACTGGCCACCAGCCGCTCATGGTGGCACACAGCTGCCCATGGCTGCTCAGGGCAGCCCAGCTCCAGGGAGAGCTGTTGTTCACAATCTTAGCTATAGAGGACACAGCTCACTGGCCCATGTGGGAATTGAACCAACGACCTTGACATTAGGAGCACAGCATTCCAATCACTTGAGCCACTGGGATGGCCAAAAATATTAGGCATTTTAAAAGAAAATAAAATTCATAAACAAATCGAGAGTACTGGGAATAAACTTAATAAATCAGTTTTGTAAAAAAGTAAAAATAAACTGTAAAGCTGTGCCTGTGATAATTAGTACATGGAAGAAAAGATACAGTGCTATATAAGAGCCTATAATACAATAATTCAAAAAGGTCAGAGGAGGTTTCCCTAGGAAGTGATGATTAATGCCTGAAGGAACAATCTAGGCAAAGCTGGAGAGGGAAGATTAGTCCAGACATAGTTGAAGAATGTGAAAAGACCCTGTGGTTTGAAGAGTCTTGGAAAGTTTTAGTGACTGAAAGCAAGTTAGAGTGGTTAGAGTGGTTAGAGCAGAAGGAGTAAGGATGCAGGTGGGACAAGATGAGACTGCAGAGGACAGCAAGGGTGAGAATAGTGTGGGGTTTTGGGGTCACATTAAAAAGTTTGTTGTTGTCATCAAAATGGCAGCATGAGGTAAGCCTCTGTAAAGCTCCCCTGGAATTTACAACTAATCGAACAAAAATAACTCCACAAAGTACTCCCTGGGCAGAGACAGGCAAGATGAAGAGGTCCACTACTGAATTCACCTAAAGGTGGGAGAGTCACGCGAGTGGGGGAGGAGGGAAGGGAGAAGTGCAGAGATGGAGCCGGACGGGCACAAAACGCAGACCAAGCTCAGTGCTCTGAGCTCGTTGCATCCCAGAAGTACTGCAGCTGTGGGAGAGGGAAAAACTTGGACTGATAGGGCTCCGCTTATGGCCCGCAGGGCTGAGGGAGTAGCATATAACACGGCTGAAGCCAACGCTCACGGCAGAGACCTCAGAGAAAAGTCTGAGGGAAGAAGGCTGAAAATGGTGGTTTAAGCCCTCACTGGCGAACAGAAAACAGAAGCCTTAGGCACCAAGACTATCTGCCCCCTCCCTACCTTCCCAGAGCTCACCCCGCCCCCACCTGCCTGATGCTAGAAGCGGAACAGTAGCAGTTTCAGATCAAAAGAACAGAATATTTGCTGTTCTGAGAACTGTGGACCACAGACAAAGACTCGCAGCCCAATCGGTTCCCGCAAAGGGGAGGGAGCCATGGAAGCGGACCGGCTGTGGTGGTGGTTGCTGCCATTCCTCTGGGCCACCTCTCACAACTCACCCCACCCCTGGCCCCACCTATCTGGGTGGATCCCTGCAGGAGTAAACAGAACTGCTGAAACATACGAGCTCTGAATCTGGTGCAGAAAGAACTTTGGATCTTCAAAAGCTCTCTGCATCCCCACAGGGACGCAGCGCACTATGACCCAGGTGAACGGTTAACAGAGGAGAAGCACATTTCCCAGAGAATCCCCCCCTTGTGTGAGAAGCTGGAATAGTGTAGAGAAAACATAGCACTAGTGTGTGATCAAGGACTAAAAAGGCTGGACTCGGAGAGAAAATAAAACATTCTACCAACAAGTACTAGAAAACAAAATAAAGACTCCTTCTTATCAACCTGTTCCAGAAGCCACTCCTGTAGATGTCTAGGAAGAGAAATAATATATCAGTAATTGCCATGAATAACCAAGGCAAGAAGACAGCTCAGAAAGAGAGTGAAAAGTCTCCAGAAAAGGAACGTAAAGATATGGAAATATGTAACTTAAATGAGAGAGAATTCAAGATTGCAGTTCTGAAAAATCTCAACGAGACACAAGAAAACACAGAAAGGCAATTTAATGAACTCAGAAATAAAATCAAAGAACAACATGAACATTTTACGGAAGAGATTGAAATTTTTAAAAAGAAACAAATAGAATTTCAGGAGATTAAGAACTCAATAGAAGAAATTAAGAATGAAATAACCAGCTAAGGTAGTAGAGTTGAACAGATGGAGGAAAGAATCAGTGACATCGAACATAGAAACCTGGAAAATACAGAGATGGAAGAAAGAGACTTGAGACTTAAAAGAAATGAAAGAACTCTACAAGAACTTTCTGACACTATCAGAAAGAGCAATATAACAATAATGGGCATACCAGAAGAAGAAAGAGAGAAGGGAACAGATATATATTCAAACAAATTGTTGATGAGAACTTCCCAAACTTATGGACAGAACTGTATCCTCCAATCCAAGAAGCAAATAGGACACCTAATTACCTCAATTCTCCAAGGCATATTGTATTGACGCTGTCTAAAATCAAAGACAAAGAAAGAATCCTCCAGGCAGCCAGGGAAAAGAAGATGGTAACCTACAAAGGAAAGCCCATTAGATTCTAATCATATTTTTAAGCAGAAACTCTACAAGCCGGGAGGGAGTGGAACCAAATATTCAAACTATTGAAAGAGAGAAATTATGAGCCAAGAATAATATATCCAGCAAAGTTATTCTTTAGATATGAAGGAGGAATAAAGACCTTTCCAGACATACAGAAGCAGAGGAAATTTTCTAATACATGAGGTACACTACAAGAAAAACAAAAGGAGGCTATTCGAGCACCATCAAAGCGACAATTTGTGGCAACATAAAAAGGGGGAGAGTAAATGCCTGAACCGGAATATAGGAATGGAGAAATTAAGCGTGCTGAAGAAAATGGAATACTCTAAATATCAAACTGTCTTTTACATAAACTTAAGGGTAACAACTCAAACAAAATCCAGAACTGAAATATCTACTGTAACAAAAGAAGAAACAGAGGGAAACATCATAGAATACCACCACACAGAAATAATAGACAATAACAAAAAGACAAAGAAACAATGGAGACACAGCCTTACCAGAAAACTAAAGATAGAATGACAGGAAATCGTCACGTATCAATAATTACCCTAAATGTAAATGCACTGAACTCACCAATAAAAAGGCACAGATAGCATATTGGATCAAAAAACTACACCCAACCATATGCTGTCTCCAGAGACACATCTCAACTATAATCACTAGCATAGACTCAAGGTGAAAGGGTGGAAATTGACACTCCAAGCAGTTAGTATCCAGAGAAAATCACGTGTATCCATAATGATATCAGATGAAACAGACTTCAGGGTGAAAACCATAACAAGAGACAAAGGTGGACATTTCATAATGATAAAGAGGACTATATAAGAAGAACACATAACAGTCATCAATATTTATGCCCCCAAACAGGGAGCACCGAAATATACCAAGCAACTACTAAAAGAACTAAAGGGAGAAATTGACCAAAACACAGTTATACTAGGGGACTTAAATACATCATTGACAGCTATGGATAGATCATCCAAACGGAAGATAAATAACGAAATAGCAGCCCTAAATGACACATTAGATGAAATGGACACAATTGACATATATAGAGCACTTCTTGCTAAAACATCAGACTATACATTATTTTCGAGTGTACATGGCACATTCTCAAGGATAGACCATAATTTGGGACATGAAATCAGCCTCTGAAAATTGAAGAAGATTGAAATCATACCAAGCATTATTAACTAATCACAAGTCTTTGAAATTGGATATAAACTGCAAAAAGAAAACAGGAAAAAACACAAATACATGGAGATTAAACAACATACTTTTAAAGAACAATTAGATCAAAGAAGAAATTAGAGGAGAGATCAAAAGAAAAATAGAAACAAATGACAATGAAAACACATCCTAAAAAAATTTTGGGGATGCAGCGAAAGCAGTTTTAAGAGAGAAATTTATATCATTACAGGCCTATCTCAAGCAACTAGAAAAATCCCAAATAAGTAACCTCATGTTACACCTTAAAGAACTGGAAAAAGAAGAACAAGTGAAACCCAAAATCAGCAGAAGAAAGGAAATAACAAGAATCAGAGCAGAAGTAAATGAAGTAGAGAACAAAAAGACAATAGAAAAAAATAATGGGACAAAGAGATGCTTCTTTAAAAGATTAAAAAAATCGACAAACCATTAGCAAGACTCACTAAGATAAGAAGAGACAAGACACTAATTAACAAAATCAGAAATGAAACAGGGGAAGTTATCATGCACAGCACAGAAATACAAAGGATCATGCAAGAATACTATGAAGGACTATATGCCACCAAATTGAATAACCTAGAAGAAATGGACAAGTTCTTAGAAACATATAGCCTTCCAAGTCTGAACCATGAAGAACTGGAAAATCTAAACAGACCGTTCACCAGTAACGAAATTGAATCTGTCATCCAATACCTTCCCAAAAGCAAAAGTCCTGGACAAGATTGCTTCCCTAGTGAATTCTACCAAACCTTCAAACAGGATCTAATACCAATCCTGCTCAAACTCTTCCAAAAAATTGAAGAACAGTCAGTACTCCCTAACTCATTTTATGAGGCCAAGGTTACCCTGATACCAAAACCTGGTAAGGACAACACAAAATAGAAAACTTCAGACCAATATCTCTGATGAATACAAATGACAAAATCCTAAACAAAATTTTAGCAAATCGAATACAACAATGCATTAAAAAGATTATTCATCACTTCCAAGTGGGGTTCATCCCCAGGGCACAAGGATGGTTCAACATCTGCAAATCTATCAATGTGATACATCACATAAACAAAATAAAGGACAAAATTCTTGTGATTATATCAATTGATGCCAAAAAAGCATTTGACAAGATACAAATACATTTATGATTAAAACCCTTCACAAAATAGGTATAGAAGGAAAATACCTCAACATAATAAAGGCCATATATGACAAACCCTCAGCTAATCTCATAATTAATGGTGAAAAACTGAAGCTCTTTGCTCTATGTTGAGGAACACGACAGGGCTGTCCCCTATCACCTCTGCTTTTCAACATAGTGTTGTAAGTCCTTGCCAGAGCAAAGAGGCAAGAGAAAGAAACAAAAGGGATCCAAATTGGGAATGAAGAATTTAACTTATCACTCTTTGCAGATCACATGATGCTATATATAGAAAACTCTAAAGACTCCACGAAAAAGCTGTTAGAAACAATCAACGAATACAGTAAAGTTGCTGGCTACAAAATCAACGTAAAAAAGTCCATTGCATTCCTATATACTAACAGTGAAATCTCTGTAAAAGAAATAGAAAAAACAATTCCCTTTGCAATTGCAGCGAAAGAATAAAATACCTAGGAATAAACTTAACCAAGGATGTGAAGCATTTATATGCTGAAAAGTATAAAACGTTTTTGAAAGTAATTGAAGAAGACAAAACGAAATTGAAAGACATTTTGTCCTCATGGATTGGAAGAATCATCATAGTTAAAATGGCCATATTAACCAAAGCAATATACAGATTTAATGCAATCCTCATCAAAATCCCAATGGCATTTTTTAAAGAAATAGAACAACAAAATCATCAAATTTGTTTGGAACCACAAAAGACCCACAATAGCCAAAGCAATCTTAAGAAAAAAGAACAATACTGGAGGTATCACACTCCTTGACTTTAGCTTGTACTACAGGGCTATAATAATAATTAAAAAAGCATGGTATTGGCAGAAAAACAGACACGTAGACCAATGGAATAGAATTGAGAACCCAGAAATAAACCACATAAATATGGACAGACAATTTTTGAGAAAGAAGCTAAAAACATACAATGGAGGAAAGACAGCCTCTTCAATAAATGGTGCTGGGAGAATTGGATAGCCACGTGCAAAAGAATGAAACTGGACTGTTATCTGTCACCATGTACCAAAATTAATTCAAAGTGGATCAACGACTTAACCATAAGACCTGCCACAATAAACTTCATAGGTACTAAACTTATGGACCTTGGGTTCAAAAAGCATTTTATGAATTTGACTCCAAAGGCAATGGAAGTAAAAGCTAAAATAAATAAATGGGATTATATGAAACTTAAAAGCTTCTGCACAGCAAAAGAGACCATCGACAAAATAAAGAGGCAACCAACTGAATGGGAGAAGATTTTTGCAAACAGTGCCTTGATAAGGGTCTAATATCCAAAATATGCAAGGAACTCATGAAGCTTAACAACAAAAAAACAAACAACTCAATTGAAAAATGGGCAGAGGACCTGAAGAGACATTTCTACAAAGAGGACATACAAATGGCAAATAGACATATAAAAAAATTCTCAACATCACATATCATCAAAGAAATGCAAATAAAAACCACAATGAGATATCACCTCACCCCAGTCAGAATGGCTATCATCAACAAGACAAATAGTAACAAGTGTTGGAGAGGTTGTGGAGAAAAAGGAACCCTCATACACTGTTGGTGGGAATGCAGACTGGTGCAGCCCTATGGAATGCAGTGTGGACATTCCTCAAAAAATTACGAATATATTTACCATATGACCCAGCAATCTTTCTGCTGGGTATCTACCCAAAAAATCTGAAAACATTTATCCATAAAGACACATGTGCTCCAATGTTCATTGCAGCTTTGTTTTCGGTGGACAAGACATGGAAACAACCAAAATGCCCCTCGATAGATGAATGGATAAAGAAGTTGTGGTATATATACATAATGGAATACTATTCGGCGGTAAGAAAAGTTGATTTCGGAGCATTTGTGACAACATGGGTGGATCTTGAGAGTATAATGCTTAGCGAAATAAGTCAGACAGAAAAAGCATATAACCCTATAATTTCACTGATATGTGGTATATAAACCAAGAACAACAAAAGAACAAGAAAAACAAATAGGAAACAAAAACTCATAGACACAGACAATAGTTTAGTGGTTACCAGAGGGTGAGGGGGATTAAATATATGGTGATGGAAGGAGAACTGACTCTGGGTGGTGAACACACAATGGGATTTATAGATGATGCAATACAGAATTGTAAACCTGAAATCTTTGTAATTTCACTAACAATTGTCACCCCAATAAATTAAAGTAAAGAAAGAAGAACTGATTCAGGGTGCTGAACATATAATACAGTACACAGACAATGTATTATACAATTGTGAACTTAAAAAAAAGTTTGTTGTTTATCCTAAGATCAAGGAGAGGTAATTGAAAGTTTTAGGCACAGATAAGTTGTGATGAGATTTGCATTTTGAAATGGTCACTGACTACACTATGAAGAGCAAATCAGAATAGGTCCAGAGAAGAAGCTGGGAGATCATTTAGGAGACTGTTGCTGTGAGTGGTACAGAAGAAGGGTGATGGCGGCTTAGTCTAAGATGATGACAGTGGAGAGAAGTGTCAAGATTCCATAGGGAAGATGTAAAATTGGAATAGCTTAGACTGGATCTAAGCTGGTATGATGAAGAGTAGGATGTCAGAGATGACTCAGAGATTTCAGTCTTGTATGACAAGGTAGATGGTATCATTCATTGTAATGAGGATCCTTATAGAAGTGTGATTGTTTTCGGCAGATCAGAGGGTAAAAAAGACCATGCATTTTTTATCAAATATATTGAGTTTGATTCATTTAACCTGTTCGGGCTTCAATTTCCTAATCTGTAAAATAAGGGCCAATAATCACTATTGTCTCCTCTAGAGCAGAGGTCAGCAAATTTTTTTGTGTAAGGGACAAGACAGTATTTTTGACTTTGTGAAACATGCAGTATCTGTTGCAACTACTCCATGCAATTGTTGTAGCTGAATTAAAGCATTGTACCTCAGTTATCAGATATAACAATCTGATATGGAAACAGAACCCTGCCAACTCATTTGATTAATGGCAGGGAATAATCAGTGAGTTTCAATGAAGAACTGATTGCATCATGAGTTAACAAGTTAGTTCAGTAAAATTAGTTGATGCATTAGATTGAATAGACATAACTACATGAATTATGAATATAACAAACCCTGCAGCCAACCTAAGGGATGATAATCAGGAGGGTATAGATTACCCACCAATACAAATCCTAAACAAAGTAAATCAAAACAATCATCATGAAATGAGTGCTATACTAGGCACTTACTTTGAGTAGAAGTTACTGTTTTTGCTGATGTGATTACCTGTTGTCATGGGTGTTGCCTCTTTCTTGGAGTTTCTGGTGTGACTAGTGGGACAGCCCAGCAACAAAGATGGTGTGTGTGTATGTGTGTGTGTGTGTGTCTGTATGTACATTCAGGAAAATAAAATTATATGATGAATATTGTATTATATATATTTTGTAATCTGACTTTTTTGCTTAATGAATGTTTTGGATATTTGTTAATTGTATTAACTCTTTGTTAATAAAACTATGCTAGTTGTTAACTATGTGGATTGTCTATTTAATTCTCATTTGACTTTGTCCTCATCTGGTATATATGTCTATAGCCACTGCTCAGTAAATGTTCGTGTTGGGGTGGGGTAGAAGCATCAAATAATGTACTCCAAAAGCTCAGGAAATCTAGTTTTTGAATAATATACTATTGTCAATGAGTATGTCATGTTTTTCTGTTCCTCTCCATTAATAGGGATGATCAAGGGTTAATCATGTTTGAACATGACATATAGTAGATATACAAAAAAGTGGTTTCTGAGTATATGGATTATAGCAATTGAGTGAATAATTGACCATCTCAGGAATAAGTAAACATTGTAATTGAATCATACCCATAATTCAGCATTAGGAAATACTAGTTCATTTCCATTCTTTATAGCTTGTTATGAATGAATATAAGAATGCTAAGCCTATAATATTTTTCATTATTTTTTTTTCAATTTAAGACAGGTAGGTTGACATTTCCATGATTTATTTAATGAGTTACTTTCTTTTCCATGCTATATACATATTTTAAATTTATTGAACACTATAAACTGAGATGGTTGGAGTGGGGGACAAGAAAGGAGTTTGTCAAGTCTTTGTTTACACCAATTATGAGCAAAAGTTTTGCTGTAGCATTGAGTCAAAACCATTAGCTCTGCCTGTCATGACTGGAGCATGACTAGCAATAAGGTAGCCCAAACTAAAGTGGCGAAAATCTGGAAACCAAGCAAATGAAGAGGGACTAGACAAAGCATTACAAAGATCGAGGAAGGTCTCTTTGTCCAGGGTTAGTCCTGCAGAAGATTCCTAAGTAAGGATGAAATCAATCTTAGCCTCTGTTCCAACTCACCTTTCATACCTATCTCCACAATATGGCAAGTCTGACAAATTGTGTTCAAAAACCTCTGCCCAACAAGAAAACTCTTAATCATATAGCTTCAATCTACCTTTCTAGTTTTATCACTCCCTGTTCTCCTATACTGTCCCTCCACTTCAGTCAAACAGACCTACTCAGTATTTTGTGAATAACATCAGCATATTCCCACCGCCCTACATGCTGTTCCCTCTGCCTAGAACACTTCTGAGGGTTTCTATCTTTGCCTCTTGAAAACTACCTATGTTCTACTTACCTACATCACAGTTTTTCCACTTATTGTGTGACTGTGAGCAAGTTATTTCACCTCCTGTAAACCTCTGTTTCCTCACATATAAAATGGGAGTAACTATTTTTTCCTTGTACGGGGGTTGTGCGTATTGAATGAGATGAGTAAAATGTGCATAGCACAGTTCCTGACACATAGATGTTCAATATATAATAGCTCTTATTAGTTTTATGATCATGTCTTAAATACCCTATCTCTTAGAAATCCTTTCTTGTTATTTTATGTGCTTTGGACCTATTTCAATATTCCCTTTCACATCTAGAAATTCTTTCTCAGTTAACTGTCACTCAATGATAATAGATAATTGTGATATTGTGGTTTGTAATAATATATTTTGAGGGGTGCCAAAAAATGTATACAAATGGACACTTTGATCAGCGTTGCTCAAGCTGTAGTTCACCATGATAAGAAGTTTCTGAACGCTGATGGTAACCACTTTGAGCACCTCTTGTAATTGCAGAAGTCAAACGTGACTTGTATTCATCTTTTGTTATCAGTATATATTGAGTATTACAATTTTAATAGATTTTTCCTTTCTTACAATGTGTCTTCATGTTTTTGGCACCCTCTGTATTTGGTCTTCCTTCTCAGTTCCTGGCACAGAGCTTCTAAGTCCCTGGAATTTCCTAAGTGTTGAGAGCAATAAATGTGTCTCTTGTTATGTTAATGAAGTGACTTTTGGACCTCACCTAAAGATGGGGGGGCTGGTTGCCAGGAGAAAGAACCATGTGAATTGAGGGTTGGAACTTTCAGTCCCACTCCCCTGATTTCTTGGGAAGGGAGAAGACCTGGAGATTGAATTTAATCACCAATTGGCAATGATTTAATCAATCATGCCTTTGTAAGGAATCCTCCATAAAAACCCAAAGGGACAGGGTTTGAAGAGCTTCTCAGTGGTGAAGGTTGGTGAACACTTGGAGAGTGGTGATCCTGGAGAGGGTATGGAAACTCTGTGGCCTTTCTCCATACCTTCCCCTATGTATCTCTTCCATCTTTTTATAATAAACCAGTGATCTAATAAGTAAAACATTCTTCTGAATTCTGTGAGCCACTCCAGCAAATTGATTGAACCCAAGGAGGGGGCCATTGGAATCTTGCCTTTCTGTCAGAAGCACAGGTAACAACCTGGACTTGTGACTGACATTTAGGGGCAGGCAGGAGTCTTGTAGGACTGAACCCTTAACCTATGGAATCTGATGCTATATCCTATAGGTAAATAGTCAGAATTGAGTTAAATTGTGGGACACCTAGCTGGTGTGCTGAGATTTGCTTGTTGTGTGTGGGTAATCTCCCCTCCCCCACACACACATTGGAATTGGTAACAGAACAAGTTTAATAATAGTCATAACAGCAACCCTTTTTTATGAGATCTTACTTTATGCCAGGCACTACATTAAGCATTTAACACAGAATGCATTATCACATTCTGTCTTTACCACAATTCTATGAGGGAGGCACATTCCCTCCCTCTCTAAACACCAAATTCTTCTCCTTGTTTGTGCAGAAGGTTAAAAATGACAGACACTGATACAGTGTCTGTCATGTTAGAGACACTCAATGGAAGATTACTGGTCGATGAGTGAATGCTGTTCCCTTGATGCTCAAAGTCCCCCACCATTGTGTGCTACCTAGACTTGAACACCTGAGCTCCTCCCTAGCTCCACCCACATTAAATTGTATCTTTTCTATATTTTATACCCTCAGGGCTTTTATTTCTGTTGGACAGTTAATAGGATAATAACAGCAGATAATTATTGTGAGTTTGTTAACATGTCACCCCTCCTACATATATTATTTGCATTTTAAAGGAGCAATTCTGGAGAGAATCCCTTAAGGCAAAGGAATGAATCTTGAGGGTGAGAAAGCTGCAGTTGTGGGGGTGGGGAGGCAGTGCTGATGTACACATCTTAGAACTGACACCATATAGACAGCTGCCTACTCCACTTGTGTGTTGTATTAGCTTTGATGATTCATTTTTAAAGCCAAGATTATGATCTATTGCTGTCTTTCCTTAGTTTTATATTAGCTTTGTTGATTCTCTAGAGTAAAAGCTCAAGCTCGTTTGGGCTAAGACGAATGGCTAAGCCTAATAAGATGCATGGTACTGTGAAATTAGATTAATTAACTAGGACTTGAAACTGTTTTTGAGATAAAATTTGTCCAAAATGTATGCTTATGAAATGTTTGTTTGCAGTATCTATAGTATGTCACATTCAATGTAATTCTTTTTTTTTTTTTAAACATTTCATTTTATTTTATTTTATTTTTTTTGGTTGTTGAGAGCCCACTGGCCCATGTGGGAATCGAACCGGCAGCCTTCGGAGTTAGGAGCACAGAGCTCCAACCGCCTGCGCCACCCGGCCGGCCCTCAATGTAATTCTTTTGATATTAGGAAGGGGAACATGTAATGGGGCATCTCAGAAGAGGAGGAAAAAATATTACACTCTATACCTTTTTCTCATTCAGAAGGCTCAGTTTAATTCACCATAGTACATTCCATTTTGGTCATTTAAATCTTTAAGAGGTCTATAAGAAATATATTAGAAGGGATTTTAAAAAGGGTTAGTAATTTCACCTTTCTAAGACATGCATAAACCAATAGTCAGCTTTTACACATAAATGGTTCATTTTGAAGTTGATGAACCTAGATTATTTTCAAGTAACAAGACAATGTCATTTAGTTCAGAATTAATTAAATCTCTGCCAAATGGCTTATTGACCTAGTGTGAATGCTTACGATGGTCATTTATTCAACAAATGTTTGATGAACACCAACTATGTACCAGAAACTGTGAAAGGCATAATGGGACTGTAAAGATTATTAATACATAAATATATTTCATATATCTTCAAGCCAGATCTGATATATAGGTTTCAAACTTTTTTCTCTGCATAACACTTAACTTTTAGAAATTGATTCCAGTTGGTTTCATTGATCTATTTATCTTTATATACTCCAATACACCTTCTTGATTACTGTCATTTTGTAATCAAGTAGCATAATTCCTTCAACATTGTTCTTTTTCAAAATTATTTTGGCTATTCTGAGATCTTTTTTTTTCCTACCTAAATTTTAGAATCAGCTTGTCAATTTCTACAAAAAAAGAAGCCTTTTGTTAATTTGATTGGGAATGTAATTTGTGGAGAATGAACATTGTAATGATATACTAGCGATGCCAGAAATGTGTATGCAAGTGGACACTTTTGGCAACATTGCTCAAGCAGTAGTTCGCCATAATCAGAAGTGTCTGGATGCTGATGGTAACCACTTTGAGCATCTCTTTTAATTGCAGAAGTCAAACGTGACTTGTATTCAGCTTTTGTTATCAGTATATACTGAGTATTGCAATTTTAATAGTTTTTTTTTTCTTTCTTAAAATGTGTATACATGATTTGGCACCCTCTGTATATACATGAACATAGTATATTTCTACATCTATCTGGATCTTGTTAAATTTCTTTCGGTAATGTTACATAGTTTTAAGCATAGAGGTCATACATTTTTGTTAATTTTTATTAAATATTTTGTTATTTCCTGATGCTATAGTAATTGACTTTTTAAAAAAATTTATTGGGGTGACAATTTTTAGTAAAATTACATAGATTTCAGGTGTACAATTCTGTATTACATCATCTATAAATCCCATTGTGTATTCACCACCCAGAATCAGTTCTCCTTCCATCACCATACATTTGATCCCCCTTACCCTCTGGTAACCACTAAACTATTGTCTGTGTCTATGAGTTTTTGTTTCTCATTTGTTTGTCTTGTTCTCTTGTTGTTTTTGGTTTTAAACGTAATTTTTCAGTTGTTTGTTGATAATAAGGATAAATTCAAATGATTTTCATATATTGATGATGAATCCTGTGGACTTCCTAAATCTTATCTTATTTATTTATTTATTTATTTATTGACTGCCTTATTGTGTGGTCTACATCCTCTAGGACATTATTGAATAGAAATGGTGAAAGCAGACATCATTTCCTTGTTCTTGATCTTACGTACAAGAAAATTTTTCAGTTTTTCACTATTAAGTATGATATTAACTGTAAGTGTTTTCTATAAATACCTTTTACAAGTTAGAGGAAGTTCCCTTTATTCATAGTTTGCAAAAATTTTTATTATTATTATTTTTAAAATGGGTGCTATATTTTGTTAAATTTTCTGCACTTATTGAGGTGGTCATATGAATTTTATCTTTTATCCTCTCAATAATGTGGATAACATTGATTGATTTTTTTGAATATTGTACCAATGTCACATACCTGCTATAAACCCTACATGGTTAGGATTTATTATCCTTTTTATATATTGCTTGATTACATTAGATAATATTGTATCAATGATTTTATGTCTATGACAGATACTGGTGTATAATTTTTTTTCTTGTAAAGTCTTTAAAAAGTTTGTGTTTTGGGGTATACTGGCTTAGTAAAATTACTTGGGAATATTTCTTCTTCTATTTTCTGAAATAATTTAAGATTGAAATTATTTAATTTTTAAATATTGGTAAAATTCAGCAGTAATACCAACTTGGTCAAAAATTATCTTGGAATTTGTTTGAAAGCTACAAGTTCAATGCCTTTAATAGATATGGGGGTAATTATATTTTGTGTTGGTTCTTGTGTAAGCTTTGCCAATTTTTAAAGTAATTTGTCCATTTCATTTATGATGTTGAATTTACTGCTATTAAGTTGTTCCCAAATTCCCTTATTTTATCCTCTTTAGTGTCTATAGGATCTATAGTGATGTTCCCACCTTCATTTCTGATATATCTTCCACCTTATTAAGTGGTAGTTAGAAATAGGTCAGTCTTGAGTAATGTATAATTATGAATGTCCCTCCTTTTAGATTCCATAGCCACTGCTTCTTAATCTTCAGGCACTTGTTTCTCTTGTTCTCTCTTCTATGGAAGAGAGAGTTTCTCCTGTTCTCTCTTCTATCACTCCATCCTTCCCAAACAAATACAGTTACCCAGAAAAGCTATTTTTTCTTTACAGTCACGTATTGCTTAATGACAAGGATACGTTCTTAGAAATGCATCCTTAGATATCATTGTGCAAACATCATAGAATGCACTTACACAAACCTAGATGGTATAGCCTGCTACACCCCTAGGCTATATGGTATAACCTATTGCTTGTAGGCTACAAACCTATTCAGCATGTTACTGTAATGAATACTGTAGGCTATTGTAGCACAATAATATTTGTTTATCTAAACATAAAGAAACATAAAAAGAACAGTAAAAATATGGTATATAAAAGAAAAAATACGTACACCTCTTTAGGGTATTTACCATGAATATAGCTTGCATGGCTGGAAGTTTCTCTGCATAAGTCTGTGAGTGAGCAGTGAGTGAATATCAAGGCCTTGGATATTACTGTACACTGCTGTAGACTTTATAAACACTCTACACAAGCATCAGCACCAACAAATGAGTAATGCATTTTGCTATGATGTCACTAGGCAATAGGAAATTTTCAGCTCTATTATAATCTAATGGGACTATGTATTTGGTCCATCATTGACCGAAATGTTTTCTGCTTTCTTCCAGGGAATTTATATTCAGTAAGAAGCAATGGATTATCTTGAGCCAATCAAACCTGACTCCAAAAATAGCTGCCACCTTTGAACTTTGAACTACAGTAGTTTTCAGATTGTTTAAAGAACAACCAAAAATCTGGTATTAATGTAAATGCTTCAATTAATCATCCACAGTTCACAGTTCTAGAGTTCTAAAATCCTGTGGAGTGAATCAAAAGTAGTTAGGAAGTATAAAATCTTAGGTGAAAATTAGATAAGTGTCTGATAGACAGTCTCATACTGTCTTTTAAATGTAAAAGATATATGCATATAATGCAGAGCATGTGAATCATATATATCATCCATAATTCTAACATCTTAACTGCTGTGGTTTTTATGCATTTTCATTTGGTACATTTTAGGTGTCTCCATTTGGTCCTTTTAATGCACAGATTTGTTTTGACTTAGTTATAAATAATAGTGTATATTTATTTTCCCTTCACTTAACATTATATCTAGTCTCTACATGTTATTTTCCAGTCTCTACATAGTATTTTGCCTTTACCTTTTTATATACTTATATATTTATTTATAGTTGACATTTAATATTATTCTACTTCAGCTCTTCAGGTGTATAGCACATTGGTCAGTGATCTACACAGTCTGTGGCGTGATCCTCCTGATAAGTCTAGTGACCATCTTGCACCTTACATGATCTTTACAACGTTGTTGATTATATTCCCCATACTGTATTAACTATCAATTTGTATTTCTTAATGCCTTCACCTTTTGCACCATGCCCCTAACCCCATTCCCACATTCCCATCTATTGTCCTGATAGATCTAGAACCTATCTGGCACCATACCTAGTTATTATGTGCTATACCCTACATCCCCATGACTACTGTATAGCAACGCATTTGTACTTCTTAATCTCTTCCCCTTTCACCCGTCCTGAACCTCCCTCCCATCTTAAAGAAGTGCTTCTAAGATTCCTTGTTATACTCATTTGGCAGTGATGAACTCCTTCAGCTTTTTCTTGTCAGCTTTTCTTACCTGTCCTTTAATTCTAAATGACAGCCTTGCTAGGCAGAGCAATCTTGGTTGCATGTCATTGCTTTTCATCACTTGGAATATTTCCTGCCATTCCCTTCTTACCTGCAAAGTTTCTGTTGAGAAATCAGATGACAGTCTTATGGGGACTCCCTTGTAGGTAATTAACTGTTTTCCTCCTTCTGCTGTTAAAATTCTCTCTTTGTATTTAAACTTTGGCATTTTAATTATGATGTGTCTTGGTGTTGGCCTCTTTGGGTTTATCTTGTTTGGGACTCTCTGTGCTTCCTGGGCTTGTATGTCCATTTCCTTCACCAGGTTAGGGAAGTTTTCTCTCATTATTTCTTCAAATAGGTTTTCAATTCCTTGCTCTCTCTTTTCTCCTTCTTATACCCCTAAAATGCAAATGTTGGTATGCTTGATATTGTCCCAGAGACCCCTTAAACTCTTCTCAATTTCTTTTTCTTTTTTTTTTTTTTTTGCTATTTTGATTGGGTGTTTTCTGCCACCTTATTTTCTACATCGCTGGTTGGATCCTCTGCTTCATCTAATCTAGTGTTGATTCCCTGTAATATATTCTTTGTTTCCATTATTGTATCCTTTATTTCTGACTGGTTCTTTTTCATGGTTTCCATCTCAATTTTTATGCTTCCTATCTCTTTGTTGAAGTTCTCTCTGAGATCATTGAGCATTCTTATAAACAATGTTTGGAATTTTGCGTCTGATAAATTGCTTACCTCCATTTCACTTAGTTCTTTTTCTGAAACTTTATTCTGTTCTTTTATTTGGGACATGTTTCTTTGGCTCCCCATTTTGGCTGCCTTCCTGTGTTTGTTTCTATGTATTAGGTAGGATTGCAACATCTTCTGGTCTTACTAGAGTGGCCTCAGTAGTAGGCATGCTGTGGGGTTCAGTGGCACAGTCTTACTGGTCACCTGAGCCATGCACTCCAGGTGTGTCCCTTGTGTGGGTTGTGTGTGCCCCCCTATTGTAGTTGAGCCTGGGTTGATAACTGCACATCAATGTGAGACACTGATCCTTGGGATCACTGGTTGTGAGGAGTAGTCTTGACTACAGTGGAAAAGTTGTTGTGTAGGGGCTGATTCCATGCTCAAGCCAGATGCTGCTTCTCTGGGTTCCGTGAACCTTTGAGAGACCCTAGGAAGGTCTGCAGCTTGAGCCTAGCCAGGCAGTCTGCATGAAAAAGCCTCTGAAAGCAGCCTCAGTGTGCCTCAAAGTTGGGCGAGGCCAGGTCTCAAATCGTCAGGGCGTGGTGAACTAACAGCAGAGACTCAGAAATGGTGGCTGCCTGTGTCCACATGCCAGGAAAGGAGAGAGCTCAGCAAAGAAATAATGGCCTGTGCCAGCTCCCCTGTCCTGAAGATAGCCACCTCTTCAGCCTCCATCCCAAACCAGAACAACTCAGTTCCCCACCATTTGTCCCTGCCACCTTTCCAACTGTTGCCCCAGAGCTGGAGCTCAGAGCGAGTGATTCCATTGGTGGGTAAGTCCGCGTGCAGTCCCTTTAAGAGGAGCTCCTGTGAGTGCAGCCACAGTCAGTCTCACTCAGTCACAATCTCTGTTGGTTTTCACAAGCAAATATTATGGAGACTTCTCTCCCAGCACAGGAACTTTGGGCTGGGGTAGGGCTGGGATCTCTTGCTCCTTTAGGGGATGGAAGGACCCCCATAGCTGAAATAGTCCTTCCAATTTTTAATGGTCACATGCAGGTGTGGGACTAACCCATTCTGTGTCTCTGACCTTCCTACCAGTTTGGAGGTGGCTTCTTCTGCACATCCTTAGTTGAGTGGCTTCAGTTCAGCTTAATTTTAGGCAATTCTCAATAATGTTTATTTTGTAGATTAGTTGTAATTTTGATGTGGTTGTGAGAGAAAGTAAACAGTGTTTACCTTTTGTACCATCTTGATTCTGTCTCTGTATAATCCTGCCTTTACTTTTAATGATGGAATAATAGTAAATCAAATAGCTATAACAAAGTATAACATTTTACCTACTTTTACCTAGTATTGGACTTTTTCTCTAATATTTCAATTCCCTAAACAATGGTGAGATGAACATCTTCATATATATATATATATATATATAACTTTTCCTAATATTTTGCATTTTTAAATTAGGATAGGCTCATAGAAGTGACATTGTAATCAGATGTTAAATAAGAAAGCCACAAAATTTCTTAAGAATTTGGCTAACTACTGAGATTTTTTGATCATGAACTTCCTATTGGAATTTTTAATATATTGATTTTGGTGATTAGTATTATTATCATGGGAATCTCAATTTAGGATACTAAGAAAAAAATTATTGAGTGAAAGATAAGTCATAGTGTCGCAGAAACATGAGAAAATTTAAGTCTTTCAAGACTTTGGATTTATAAGGAACTGAGGTTTAGGAGAAGGATGTGGTGAAGGAATGGTAGGGCAGGGTGTGCAGTTAATTCCATTCAAGAGTGAGAAGATGTGTAGCAGCTTATGAAGTTTCACTGCTGAGAGACTTGTGACACATCCACTGGGAATGTCCTTGTTTCATAGAAATGTCATTTAAATATTCTCTGTGAGAATTCAAAGCTATAAACAATATGATTGCTTCTAAGGTTGTTGGTCATTATATTGCCTTGTATTCAGAGGGGAACATTCTGGTATTTTATAGGAGAATGCTTCAGAGGAAGTTATATGATCAAGTAAACCCTAGCCTCCAGGCCACAAAGAGTCAAGTCAGCTTTCAAATTCTTCCTCAGCATAAGGTTTAGGTATTATATGACAGTGACAACTGCATTTCATTTCTTAATTAAGAGGAAAAAGGTCACCTTGACCATCATCCTCAGAAAGATTCATGAAAAAATTCAAAAGTATATGCTATGATACCTTTGGGCTAGACTGTCCCAAAGAAATTCCACACCTTAACATTTCATTTTCATTGATTGAAAGATGTTAGGATCAATGAAAATGGAATACAGGAAATAAACTTGAAAGAACTCCTTATTTAGCATCTACCAAATTTTGAGTCGAGCTATTATTAGTATTATTATTTAAAAATAATAATGATCACCTCTCATTATGTTTCCCCCTGTGTGTCAGCTTGTACACCATTCTTTCCAGCTTATGTCCTGATTATGGGTTAGAGAATGCAAACTTTTAACAACCAGATTGCTTCCCTAGTGCCCAAATGGCACTGCAGCTCAGTACACTGGATGTCCCACATTTATTTTCACTACTTTTATAAGTAACGTTTGAGTTGCAATGTTGAGTAGAAATATCAGGGTTACTGACTTCTCAACCTCATTATGTGGTGCTCCAGTAACTGCTTACCTCTTGTTTTTATTTTTTTTCCCCTTTAAACTATGAACTTTAAATTCCTTTAAAAGTTAAATGCAGCTAATTAGTGTTTATAATATTGTCTTAATTAAACACTCTTGGAGGTCTAGGCTATGCATTTTATGAAACAATGACAGCATTTCTAAAAGATAGCCCACACCCAGTTCATTTTCTGTTCAAGTAGTTTGAAAATGATTACCACCCATGCTACATTTGTCAACCTATGTGTATTCTAATGTCAAGATACCTTAGAGATATATAAATGACTTCTTATCTCTAAGCATAGTGGATGTCACCCATGTGTTAGTCACACTTTCTCATGAGTAAATGCTCTAAGGTGACACTGTATCAAAGAAAGTTACAGTGAGCCTTGATGGTGATTCCGAGGTCCATGCCTTTACAGAAGTGTTTTTTATAAATTCAGCAGGATTGAAGAATCAGATGCCCTGCTTAATCAAATAATGTGCTTTGTACCACTTCCAGGAAATGAGAATTTAGTAAAATATATTTAAATGTAAAACTATAATGAAAGAGTATTGTCTTTGAATATTCAGAAGGTACATCCAGTTTCTGCTATTTTTTAGGGTCATCATGAGAGACATCTATTATGATACTTGCTGAAGCCCCAATCAATAGACATTTCTTGTTGACAGAATGCCATAACCCAGAGTGCTGACTGTATTTCACATGCTTTGTGGAAGAAGAAAGGGTCAGAGTCAGTTATGGTGGCCACTTTTGACCTAGATATTAGAAACACATAATAAATGAGACTTAGGGGAAAAAAAAGTTCTAGAAATACCAATTCCTTTTTTTTGAAATTAAAGTTAATTGAGGTGACAATTGTTAGTAAAGTTTCACAGATTTCAGATGTACAATTCTGTATTACATCATCTATAAATCCGATTGTGTGTTCACAACCCAGAGTCAGTTCTCCTTCCATCACCATATATTCGATCCTCTTTACCCTCATCTACAACCCCCCTATCCCCTTATCCTCTGGTAATAACTAAACTATTGTCTGTGTCTATGAGTTTTTGTTTCTCATTTGTTTATCTTGCTCTTTTGTTGTTTTGGTTTATATACCACATATCAGTGAAATCATATGGTTCTCTGCTTTTTCTGTCTGACTTATTTCGCTTAGCATTATAATCTCAAGATCCATCCATGTTGTCACAAATGGTCCTATATCATCTTTTCTTACCACCAAATAGTATTCCATTGTGTATATATACCACAACTTCTTTACCCATTCATCTATCGAAGGACATTTTGGTTGTTTCCATGTCTTGGCCACCGTAAATAAAGCTGCAATGAACATTGGAGCACACGTGTCTTTATGAATAAATGCTCTCAGATTTTTTGGGTAGATACCCAGGAGAGGGATTGCTGGGTCATATGGTAATTCTGTTCGTAAATTTTTGAGGAACCTCCACACTGCCTTCCATAATGGCTGCACCAGTCTGCATTCCCACCAACAGAGTATGAGGGAACCTTTTTCTCCACAACCTCTCCAACACTTGTTACTATTTCTCTTGTTGATGATAGCCATTCTGACTGGGGCGAGGTGATATCTCATTGTGGTTTTTATTTGCATTTCTCTGATGATTAGTGATGTTGAGCATTTTTTCACATGCCTATTTGCCATTTGTATGTCCTCTTTGGAGAAATGTCTCTTCAGATCCTCTGCCCATTTTTTAAATGGATTGTGTTTTGTTGTTGTTGTGGTTGTTATTGTTGAGTTGTGTGAGTTCTTTACATATTTTGGATATTAGCCCTTTATTGGAGGCATTTCTGTGTAAATATCTTCTCCCATTGAGTTAATTGCCTCTTTATTTTGTCGATGGTTTCTTTTGTTGTGCAGAAGATTTTTAGTTTGATATAGTCCCATGCATTTATTTTAGCTTTTACTTCCATTGCCTTTGGAGTCAAATGCATAAAATGCTCCTTGAACCCAAGGTTCATAAGTGTAGTACCTATGTTTTCTTCTATGCAGTTTATTGTTTCAGGTCTTATGTTTAGGTCTTTAATCCATTTTGAGGTAATTTTGGTACATGGTGACAGACAGCAGTCTAGTTTCATTCATTTGCACGTGGCTTTCCAATTCTCCCAGCACCATTTATTGAAGAGGGTGTCTTTTTCTCCATTGTATGTTTTTTGACTTCCTTGTTGAAATTACCTCTCCATATTTATGTGGGTTCATTTCTGGGTTCTCAGTTCTGTTCCATTGGTCTGTGTATCTGTTTTTCTACCAATATTATATTGTTTTCATTATTGTTGCCCTGTAGTACAAGCTGAAGTGAAGGAATGTGATACCTCCAGCATTGTTCTTTTCTCTTAGGATTGCTTTGGCTACTCAGGGTCTTTTGTGATTCCATACAAACCTGATGATTTTTGTGTTCTATTACTTTAAAAAATGTCATTAGGATTTGGATGGTGATTGCATTAAATCTGTATCTTGCTTTGGGTAATATGGCCATTTTAGCTATATTGATTCTTCCAATCCATGACCATGGAATGTCTTTCCATTTCTTTGTGTCTTCTTCAATTTATTTTACAAATGTTGTTTAGTTTTCAGTATATAGGTCTTTCATGCCCTTGGCTAAATTTATTCCTAGGTATTTTATTCTTTTTGTTGTAATAACAAAATGAGTTCGTTATTTTTTATTTATTTTCCTGAGATTTCATTGCTAGTATATGTGAATGAGATGGATGTTCGTACATTGGTTTTATCCAGCAACTTTACTGTATTTTTTCATTGTTTCTAATAGCTTTTTGGTTGAGTCTTTAGCATTTTCTATAGCATCATGTCATCTGCAAAAAGTGACAACTTAACTTCTTCATTCTCAGTTTGGATGCCTTTTATTCCTTTCTGTTGCCTGATTGGTCTGGCTAGGACTTCCAATACTATGTTGAAAAGCAGAGCTGATAAGGGGGCAGCCCTATCTTATTCTTGAATGTAGAATGATGGGCTTCAGTTTTTCACCGTTATTTATGATATTTTGTAAGGGTTTGTCAATTATAACCTTTATTATATTCAGGTATTTTATCTGTATATTTATTTTATTAAGTGCTTTAATAATAAAAGGGTGTTATATTTTGTCAAATTATTTTTCTGCGTCTATTAACATAATCATATGATTTCTGTCCTTTTTTTGTATATTTGGTGTATCACTTTGATCGATTTGCACACGTTAAACCATCCTTGTGCCTCTGGGATGAACACCATTTGATCATGATATATAATCTTAATCCATTGCTGTAGTTGATTTACTAGAATTTCTTTACGTATATTTGTATCTATATTCATCAGAGTTATTGGTCTGTAATTTTCATTTTTGTGTGTGTTATCTTTACCAGGTTTTAGGTATCAGGGTAATGTTGGCCTCATAAAATGAGTTAGAGTATTGTCTCTTCTTCAATTTTTTGTAAGTTTTTGAGTAGGACAGGTATTAGATCCTTTTTTCGTATCTGGTAGAATTCAGTGGTGAAGCCATCTGATCCTGGACTTTTCCATTTGGGAAGGTTTTGATGACTGCATCAATTTCCTTAGTGTTGATTGGTCTACTTAGATTTTCTAGTTCTTCGTGATTCTGCATCAGAAGGTTATATGCTTCTAAGGACTTGTCCATTTCTTCTGAGTTATTGTATTTGGTAGCACATAGTTCTTCATAGTATTCTTGGAGAATCCTTTGTATTTCTCATGGTAACTTCTCTTTCATTTCTAATTTTGTTTGTTTGTGTCTTTTCTCGTTTTATTTTAGTGAGTCTAACTAAAGGTTTGTCAATTTATTAATATTTTCAAAGAACCAGCTTTTTGTTGCAGTAATTTTTTCTATTGCCTTTATATTCTCTATTTTATTTAGTTCTGCTCTGATTTTTATTGTTTTCTTACTTCTGCTGACTTTGGGTTTCACTTGTTCTTCTTTTTCTAGTTCCTTAAGGTGTAATGTGAGGTTATTTTTCTGATATTTTTCTTCTTTCTTGAGATAGTCCTGTATTGATATAAATTTCCCCATTATTGTGCTCGCTTCGGCAGCACATATACTAAAATTGGAACGATACAGAGAAGGTTAGTATGGCCGCTGCGCAAGGATGACACGCAAATTTCCCCATTATTACTGTTTCGTTGCATTTCCAGAATTTTGGTAGGATGCATTTCCATTCTCCTTTGCTTCTATATATCTTTTGATTGCTCCTCTTATTTCTTCTTTGACCCCGCCATTCTTTAAAAGTATGTTGTTTAATCTCCACATATTTGTTTTGTTCCTACTTTCTTTATGCTGTTGATATCCAATTTGAAATCCTTGTGATCAGAGAATATGTTTTGTGTGATTTCTATCTTCTCAAATGCGCTGAGGCTACTTTTATGTCCAATATATTGTCTATCCTTGAGAATGTTCCAGGTACAGTAGAAAATAATGTATAGTCTGATGTTCTAGGATGAAGTGCTCCATAAACATCAATTATGTCCATTTAATCTAATGTGTCATTTAGGGCTTATGTTTCTTTCTTTGTTTTATGTTTGGGTTATCTATCCAAAGCTGTCAATGATGTATTTAGGTCCCTTACAATAATTGTGTTTTGATCAATTTCTCATTTTTGTTTCTGGTAATTGCTTAGTATATTTTGCCCAGATAAGTGGGATCGAGGTGAGTGTGGGTTGTGAGAGATTGCTTTGAACAGTGACAACTACCAGTCAACAGTTGCCTGCCCCTACATTTCCTTCCCGTTTGCCGAAATTAGTTGCACTGTTTGTCTGTGTCCGAGGGGCTGCAGTTCTCAGTGCTGTACACATTTTGTTCTTTTGATCTGACACTGCTACCATTTCTTCTGAAGTGAGCTCCTAGGACTGGTAGGGTGGGGAGTAGTTAGCCATGCTCTGTACTGATGTCTTCTGCCCTCTGTTTGGCAATAAGGGCTTAAAGTACTGTTCTCACCCTTTTTCCCTCAGTCTTTGCTGTGAGATCTCTGCCGTGAGTGTTTGGGTTCATCATGTTATATGCTGATCATCTAGCAGGACTGTGGGCCATAAAGGGAGCACTAGAAGCCCAGAATTCTCCTTTGTCCCACAACTCCGGAATGCAGGGAGCTCCAAGCTGTGGTCTGCGTACTGCAGTCCGTGGCCCAAGTCTCTGGACTTCCCTCTTCCCTCCAAACCAGCTCGACCTACTTTCCCACCTTTAGATGATTCCACTTGCGGGTCTCTTAGGCGGGCCTGAGTGCTGTGTAGGGAGCCCTTTGTTGAGTTATAGCTGTTCAATTTGTTGTAAATTCCTGGGAAGATTTCACAAAGCACTCCTCACACCACCATTTCTGTGATGTAATCCCGGAGAAGTCTTTTTTGAATACCACACAGGCCTCTGCTTTCCAGCATCTTTTTTCCCTGCTGGAGAAGAGCTAGAATCACTTGCAATGGCTCTATCTTTTGTACCAAACTAAGGTTTACTAGTGGGTTATAACCCCCAGGGAAAAGAGAGCAAAGATGTCATTCTGTATACGAGCACTTAGCTACTTTTGCCCTATAATTTTACTATTCTTCATTGCTTCCTGGTTTAACATGTATTTTCTTTTTCCCTGGGGGTTATTTTCATTTTCTGAAATTGTAAATCCTTATTCTGTAACCAGAGACAAACCTAAGACTCTGTTTCATCCCTACTTTCCTGAGTCGATGGGGAATCCAGATGACAACTTGGAGTCCTTTTCTACAGTAGATGATCTGGATAATTTGTACTCACAAATGGGTCAAGCATATTGCATTCAATGATCCATCAAGTCATGCCAATTCCATGCTCTCATAGGTTTAGATTTCAAAAGAATAGACTAGGAGGTTGTCCATTTCCTGGTATATGGTATACCTCTTAGTGAAATGAATGACACTCTGTAGTCTAAAAGCTGGTAAGAATTATATATTTGATTTCATCAGCAAACCTGCCATATGTCACAGAATTTTACTGCTTCCTCCCTGTTATTTCATCTGAGTACTTCTTTCCTGCACAGGGCTCTTGGATTAAGCAAAATGGATAATCAAGTCAAATGATGTAAATAACTTCAATTGTTCCTCAGTTACTTATTTAATTATTACTAAATTAATTGTATTTTAACTTTGATATTTTTTATCGGAGACAACATGTTATAGTGAAAAGAGCACGAGATAGGAGTAATGAAACCTGGGTTCTCATTGAAGATCTGCTACTGCCTTGCTATGTTTTACAAATATTTTGGGCTCTTTTTTCTCATCGGAAAGTGGGTGTAATAATATCCTACTGATGTCTATGGGGTATGCCATAGGGGTATAAGCATATAAACTGTCATACTGTGTATGATATTTAAATCTTTGAAAACATCTACAACTGTTTTGCACAATGTGAGCTACTAGTAATATATAACTTGTAATGAATGGCTGAACAGCCACATATCTATGTGAACATGGATAAGAATAGCAGAAAACAAAGTAAAAATTTGAAGTTTTCCACACAAAAGTTGTCATTCCTGTTTTTCTGATGAAAAAGTAATACATCCTCAATGTAGAGAATAGGGAAAATATAAAGGAAATAAAAAATCACACATACAAAATAAACATCATAATCACATAGCACATAGATTATTGCCATTCATATTTTGATGTACTTTTATTTCCCTTCAGTTCTTCATCCATTCTACTATCCAATTCCTTCCCTTGCCTCCCTAGATTTTTTGAAGTAAGACAAAGATATCATATAATTTCATCACAAAACTTCAGTATACTTTTACAAGATATGAAGACTCTTATTTAACCTAACTGAAATTCCATATTGCACCTTAAAATGAACAATAAATCTTTAATATCATTAGATATTACTTCCATATTTCCCAGACAATCTCATAAATGCTTGCGTATTTTTTTCATTTTTGTTCTAATGAGAATTCTCATAAAATGTACACATTACAATTTACAGATATGTCTCTTTTATGACTTTTCATCCCTATATTACCCTTCCAACTTTTTTCTCAATTGTAATTTATTTGTTAATGAAACTAATCATTTTTCCTATAGTTTCTAACACTCTTTATTTTGAAATTTACATACCTTTTGCATTATTTGATATGTCTCTTTTTCTTAGTACTTTCTTTTTTTTCTTTTTTTTTTTCTCTGAAATTTTCAGGGTATTGTTCTTGTCCTATTTTTTTAAATTAAATTTATTGGGGTGACAATTGTTAGTAAATTTACATAGATTTCAGGTGTACAATTCTGTATTACATCATCTATAAATCCCATTGTATGTTTACCACCCAGAGTCAGTTCTCCTTCCATCACCATATATTTGATCCCCCTTACCCTCATCACCCACCCCCCACCCCCCTTAGCCTCTGGTAACCAATAAACTATTGTCTGTGTCTATGAGTTTTTCTATGTCATTTGTCTTGTTCTTTCATTGTTTTTGATTTATATACCACATGTCAGTGAAATCATATAGTTCTCTGCTTTTTCTGTCTTACTTACTTCACTTACCATTATACATTCAAGGTCCATTTATGTTGTCACAAATGTTCTTATATCATCTTTTCTTACCGCCGAATAGTATTCCATGGTGTATGTATACCACAGCTTCTTTATCCATTCATCTATCGAAGGACATTTTGGTTGTTTCCATGTCTTGGCCACCATAAACAAAGCTGCAATGAACATTGGAGCACACGTGTCTTTACGTGTAAATGTTTTCAGATTTTTTGAGTAGATACCCAGGAGAGGGATTGCTGGGTCATATGGTAATTCTGTTCGTAATTTTTTGAGGAACCTCCACACTGCCTTCCATAATGGCTGCACCAGTCTGCATTCCCACCAACAGTGTATGAGGGTTCCTTTTTCTCCACAGCCTCTCCAACACTTGTTACTATTTGATGTCTTGTTGTTGATAGCCATTCTGACTGGGGTGAGGTGATATCTCATTGTGGTTCTCATTTGCATTTCTCTGATTATTAGTGATGTTGAGCATTTTTCCATATGTCTATTTGCCATTTGTATGTCCTCTTTGGAGAAATTACTCTTCAGGTCCTCTGTCCATTTTTCAATTGGTTTGTTTGGATCGGAGGCACTGTTTGCAAAAATCTTCTCCCATTAGTTGGTTGCCTCTTTATTTTGTCAATAGTTTCTTTTGCTGTGCAGAAGCTATTAACTTTCATATAGTCCCATTCGTTTATTTTAGCTTTTACTTTATTGCCTTTGGAGTCAAATTCATAAAATGCTCTTTGAACCCAAGGTCCATAAGTTTAGTACCTATGTTTTCTTCTATGCAGTTTATTGTGTCAGGTCTTATAATTAAGTCTTTATTCCATTTTGAATTAATTTTGGTACATGGTGACAGATAGCAGTCCAGTTTCATTCCTTTGTACATGGCTATCCAATTCTCACAGCACCATTTATTGAAGAGGCTGTCTTTTCGCCATTGTATATTTTTTACTTTTTTTGTCAAAAATTCTCTGTCCACATTAATGTTCTTTTATTTCTGGGTTCTCAATTCTATTCCATTGGTCTATGTGTCTGTTTTTCTGCCAATACCATACTGTTTTGTTTACTGTAGCCCTGTAGTACAAACTAAAGTCAGGGAATGCCATACCTCCAGTATTGTTCTTTATTCTTAATATTGCTTTGGCTATTGGGGGTCTTTTGTGGTTTCAAACAAATTTGATGATATTTTTGTTCTATTTCTTTAAAAAATGCCATTGGGATTTTGATGAGGATTGCATTAAATCTGTATATTGCCTAGGGTAATATGGCCATTTTAACTATGTTGATTCTTCCAATCCATGACCGTGGAATGTCTTTCCATTTCTTTGTGTCTTCTTCAATTTCTTTTAAAAATGTCTTACAGTTTTCAGCATATAGGTCTTTCACATCCTTGGTTAAGTTTATTCCTAGGTATTTTATTCTTTTTGCTGCAATTGCAAAAGGAATTGTATTTTGCATGTCTTTTTATGAGATTTCATTGTTAGTATATAGGAATGCAATGGACTTTTGTACGTTGATTTTGTAGCCAGCAACTTTACTGTATTTGTTGATTCTTTTTAATACCTTTTTCATGGAGTCTTTAGGATTTCGATATATAGCATCATGTCATCTGCAGAGTGACCATATAACTTCTTCATTCACAATTTGGATGCATTTTATTTGTTTCTCTTGCCTGATTGCTCTGGCAAGGACTTCCAACACTATGTTGAAAATCAGAGGTGATAGGGGACAGCCCTGTCGTGTTCCTCAACATAGAGCAAAGAGCTTCAGTTTTTCACCATTAATTATGAAATTAGGTGAGGGTTTGTCATAGATGGCCTTTATTATGTAAAGGTATTTTCCTTCTATACCTATTTTGTTAAGTGTTTTAATCATAATTGAATGTTGTATCTCGTCAAATGCTGTACTTGCATCTATTGGTATAGTCATGATTTCGTCCTTTATTTTGTTCATGTGATGTATCACATTGATGGATTTGCGGATGTTGAGCCATCCTTGTGCCCCGGGGTTGAACCCCACTTGGTCGTGACAAATAATCTTTGTCAAGTATAGTTGCATTCAATTTGCTAGAATTCATCAGAAATATTGGTCTGTAGTTTTTTTTGTGTGTGTGTTATCCTTACCAGATTTTGGAATCAGGGTAATGTTGGCCTCATAAAATGAGTTAAGAAGTACTGTCTCTTCCTCAATTTATTGGAACTGTTTGAGCAGGATTGGTATCAGATACTCTTTGGAGGTGTGGTAGAATTCAGTAGTGAAGCCATCTGATCCTGGTCTTTAGCATTTGGGAAGGCTTTGGATGACTGATTCAATTACTTTACTGGTGATCAGTCTGTTTAGATTTTCCAGTTCCTCATGGTTCTGCCTTGGAAGGATAAATGTTTCTAAGAACTTGTCCATTTCTTCTAGGTCATTGAATTTGGTGGCATGTAATCCTTCATAGTATTCCTGGATGAACCTTGTATTTCTGTGGTGTCAGTGATAACTTCCCCTTGTTCATTTCCGATTTTGTTAATTACTGTCTTCTCTCTTTTTATCTTAGTGAGTCTAGCCAAGGGTTTATCAATTTTGGTGATCTTTTCAAAGAACCAATTCTTTGTTACATTAATTTTTTTCTATTGTCTTTTTGTTCTCTATTTCATTTAGTTCTGCTCTGATTTTTGTTATTTCCTTTCTTGTGCTGACCTTGGGTTTCATTTGTTCTTCTTTTTCTACTTCTTTAAGGTGTACCGTGAGGTTATTTATTTGGGATTTTTCTTGTTTTTTGAGATAGGCCTGTAATGATATAAATTTCCCTCTTAAAACTGCTTTCACTGCATCCCAAAAATTTTGGTGAGGTGTATTTTCATTGTCATTTGTTTCTATGTATCTTTTGATCTTCCCTCTAATTTCTTCTTTGACATGGTCGTTCTATAAAAGTACTTTGTTTAACCTCCATGTATTTGTGTCTTTTCCTGCTTTCTTTTTGCAGTTGATATCCAATTTCAAAGCCTTGTGATCAGAGAATATGCTTTGTATGATTTCAATCTTCTTAAATTTGCTGAGGCTGATTTTGTGTACCAATATATGCTATGTCCTTCACAATGTTCCATGTACACTAGAAAAAATGCATATTCTGATGTTTTAGGATGAAGTGCTCTGTATATGTCAATTATGTCCATTTTATCTAATGTGTCATTTAGGCCTGCTATTTTTTGTTTTCTGTTTGGATTTTCTATCCATAGCTGTCAGTGATGTATTTAATTCCCGTAGTATAATTGTGTTTTGGTCAATTTCTCCCTTTTTTTCTGTTACTTGTTGCTAGGTATATTTCTGTGCTGTCTGATTGGGGGCATAAATATTGATAACTGTTATGTCTTCTTGTTGTACAGTCCCCTTTACCATTGTGAAATGTCCATCTTTTTCTCATGTTACTTTTTCACCCTGAAATCTGTTTCATCTGATATCAGTATGATTACACCGGATTTTCTCTGGATACCATTTGCTTGGAGTGTCAATTTGTACCCTTTAACGTTGAGTCTTTGCTTGTCCTTGTAACTAAGATGTGTCTCTTGGAGACAGCATATATTTGCATTTAGTTTTTTGATCCAATCTCCTACGCTGTGCCTTTTTATTAGTGAGTTTAGCCCTTTTGTGTTTAGGGTGATTATTGATATGTGAGGATTTCCTGTCATTCTATTTTCAGTTTTCTTGTAAGGCTTTGTCTCCATTGTTTCTTTGCTCTTTTTGTTGTCTATTATTTCTGTTTGGTGGTATTCTATGATGTTTCCCTTTGTTTCTTCTTTTATTACAGTATGCATTTAAGTTCTGGGTTTTTTGTGTGTGTGGTTACTCTTAAGTTTACGTAAAAGAAAGTTTGACATTTAGAGTATTCCAGTTTCTTCAGCACGCTTACTTTCTCCATTTCCATATTCCGGTTCAGGGCTTAACTCTTGCCCTTTTTATGTTTTTCTTGCCACAAATTGTCCCTGTTGATGGTGGTCGAATAGCCTCCTTTAGTATTTCTTGTAGTGCAGGTCGTGTATTAGAAAATTCCCTCAGCTTCTGGATGTCTGAAAAGGTCTTTATTCCTCGTTCATTTCTAAAGGATATCTTTGCTGGATATATTATTCGTGGCTCATAATTTTGCTCTTTCAATAGTTTGAATATTTGGTTCCACTTCCTACTGGCTTGTAGAGTTTCTGCTGAAAAATCTGATGATAATCTAATGGGCTTTCCTTTGTAGGTTGCCGTCTTATTTTCCATGGCTGCCTTGTGGAATCTTTCTTTGTCGTTGATTTTAGACAGCTTCAATACAATATGCCTTGGAGAATGCCTGTTATGGTTGAGGTAATTTGGAGTTCTATTTGCTTCTTCGATTTGAGGATCCAGTTCTGTCCACAAGTTTGGGAAGTTCTCATCGACAATTTGTTTGAATATATTCTCTGTTCCCTTCTCTCTTTTTTCTCTTTCTGGTATGCCCATTATTTTTATATTGCTCTTTCTGATGGAGTCAGAAAGTTCTTGTGGAGTTGTTTCATTTCTTTTAAGTCTCAACTCTCTTTTTTCTTCCATCTGTGTCATTTCCAGGTTTCTATCTTTGATGCCACTGATTCTTTCCTCCATCTGGTCAACTGTACTAACTAAGCTGGCTGTTTCATTCTTAATTTCTTTGTTGAGTTCTTAATCTCCAGAAGTTCCGTTTGGTTCTTTCTTAAAATTTCAATTGTTTCGTAAAATGCTCATGTTGTTCTTTGATTCTGTTTCTGAGTTCATTAAACTGCCTTTCTGTTTTTTGTTGCATCTCGTTGAGGTTTTTCAGAAATGCAATCTTGAATTCTCTGTCATTTAAGTCACCAATTTCCATTTCTCTAAGTTCATTTTCTGGAGACTTTTTACTTTCTTTCTGAGCTGTCTTCTTTCCTTGGTTATTCTGATTTATTATTTATCTTCCTAGACATCTGCAGGAGTGGATTGTGCAATAGGTTGATAGGAAGAGGTCTTTCTGTTGTGTTCCAGTACTTTTTGGTAGAATGTTTTATTTTCTCTCCAACTCCAGCCTGTTTTCCTCTCTCACACGGTAGTGGTTTTTTTTCTGTGCACTATTCCAGCTTCTGACACAATGGGGGGGCATTCCCTGAGAGATGGGTTTCTCCTCTGTTAATAGTTTGCCTGGGTCACAGTGTGCAGTGTCCTTGTGGGTATACGGAGAGCTTTTGAAGTTCCAAAGCTCTTCATGCACCAGATTCAGAGCCCGTATGTTTCAGCAGTTCTGTTTACTCCTGCAGGTATCCGCCCAGATAGGTGGGGCTACGGGCAGGGTGAGTTGTGAGAGGTGGCCCAGAGCAATGACAGCGAGCACCACCACAGCTGGTCCTACTTACACAGCTTCCATCCCTTTGCCGGAACTAGTTGTGCTGCGAATCTATGTCCACAGGCCTCAGGTCTCAGAATAGCAAATATGCTGTTATTTTGATCTGACACTGCTACGGTTCTGCTTTTGGCACCGGGCCGGTTGGGGAGGGACAAGCTCTGCCAGGGTAGGGAGGGGGTGGCTAGTCTCAGTGCCTAAGGCTTCCGTTCTCTGCTCGGCAGTGAGGGTTTAAACCACCGTTTTCAGCCTTCTTCTTTCAGTCTTTTCTCTATGGTCTCTGCCATGAGCTTTGGGTTCAGCCACATTATATGCTGTTCCCTCAGCCCTGTGGGACATAAATGGAGCCTTAGCAGTTTGTGTTCTTTCCTGTCCCACAGCTGCGGTAGTTCCGGGATGCAGCGAGCTCGTTTCACTGAGCTAGGTCTGTGTCTTATTCCCGCGCCGCTCCATCTCAGCACTTCTCCCTTCCCTTCTCTCCTGCTCATGCAATTTGCCCAGCTTTAGGTGAATTCAGTAGTGAGTCTCTTCGTTTTGCCTGTCTGCTGTGCAGGGAGTCCTTTGTGGAATTATAGTTATTCGATTTGTTGTAAATTCTAGGGGAGATATACAGAGGCTCATGTCACACTGCCATTTTGATGAAGTCGTACAACAACTTGCTGACACCAACAGAAAGAGCAATATAAGAATAATGGGCGTACCAGAAGGAGAAGACAGGGAGAAGGGCACATACAGCATATTCAAACAAATAGTCGATGAGAACTTCCCAAACTTGTGGAAAGAACTGGATCCTCAAACTTAAGAAGCAAATAGAACACCTAATTACATTAATACAAAGATTCCTCCCCCAAGACACTTTGTATTGAAGCTGTCAAAAGTTAACAACAAAGAAAGAATCCTCAAGGTATCCAAGGAAAAGAAGATGGTAACCTACAATGGAAAGGCCATTAGATTACCATGTTTTTCAACAGAAATTTTACAATCGAGAAGGAAGAGTTTGCAAATATCTTCTCCCATTTAGTCGGTTGCCTCTTTTTTTGTCGATAGTTTCTTTTGCTGTGCAGAAACATTTAAGTTTCATATAGTCCCATTTGTTTATTTAACTTTTACTTCCATTGCCTTTGGAGTCAAATTCATAAAATGCTCTTTGAACCCAAGGTCCATAAGTTTAGTACCTATGTTTCTGATAAGGGTCTAATATCCAAAATATACAAGGAACTCATGAAACTCAACAACAAAAAAACAAACAATCCAATTGAAAAATGGGCAGAGGACCTGAAGAGACATTTCTCCAAAGAGGACATACAAATGGCAAATAGACATATACAAAAATGTTCAACATCACTAATCATCAGAGAAATGCAAATAAAAACCACAATGAGATATCACCTCACCCCAGTCAGAATGGCTATCATCAACAAGACAAATAGCAACAAGTGTTGGAGAGGCTGTGGAGAAAAAGGAACCCTCATACACTGTTGGTGGGAATGCAGACTGGTGCAGCCGCTATGGAAGGCAGTGTGGAGGTTCCTCAAAAAATTACAAATAGAATTACTATATGATCCAGCAATCCCTCTCCTGGGTATCTACCCAAAGAATTTGAAATCATTTATACATAAAGACACGTGTGCTCCAATGTTCATTGCAGCTTTGTTTACGGTGGCCAAGACATGGAAACAACCAAAATGTCCTTCGATAGATGAATGGATAAAGAAGTTGTGGTATATATACACAATGGAATACTATTCAGCGTTAAGGAAAGATGATATAGGAACATTTGTGACAACATGGATGGATCTTGAGAATATAATGCTAAGCGAAATAAGTCAGACAGAAAAAGCAGATAACCCTATGATTTCACTGATATGTGGTATATAAACCAAAAACAAGACAAACAAATGAGAAACAAAAACTCATAGACACAGACAATAGTTTAGTGGTTACCAGAGGGTAAGGGTTGTGGGGGGAGGGAGATGAGGGTAAGGGGGATCAAATATATGGTGATGGAAGAACTGACTCTGGGTGGTGAACACACAATGGGATTTATAGATGATGTAATACAGAATTGTACACCTGAAATTATGTAATTTCATTAACAATTGTCACCCCAGTAAATAAATTAAAAAAAGAAGGGAGTGGACTCAAAAATTCATACTATTGAAGGAGAGAAATTATGCACCAAGAATAATATATCCAACAAAAATGTCTATTACATATGAAGGAGGATTAAAGATCTTTCCTGACATACAGAAGCAGAGGGAATTTTCTAACATACAAACTGCACTACAAGTAGTACTGAAGGAGACTGTTGGACCTGAAACAAACAAACAAACACAGAAAAAAGCAAAAGAATACAAAACCATGAGTACTATTATGAGAAGAAATATGTAAGGAAGAAATGGGAACCCCAACACCACATAGGACAGTCTACACTTAAACATAACATACAGGGTAAGAAGAAATAAAATATTAAAAAAAAGAGAGAGACAGAGGAAAAAGACGATATGTTGCTGCAGTGTAGCAATCAACTCACAGCATAAATAGGGATAATTTGTGAAAACAAAAACATGAAAGGAGAGAGAGTAAATTTATGAAACAGCACAAGGAAATGGAGAAAGGAAGCATGCTGAAGAAAATGGTACTCTAAATATGAAACTTTCTATGACATAAACTTAATGGTGACCACTCAAAAAAACCAAAACAAAACAAAACAAAAAACCTGGACTGAAATATAATATAAAAAGAGAAGAAACAGGAAAATTTCATAGAATACCAAGATCTCCACAAAATAGAAAACAACAAAAAGGCAAAGAAACAATGGAGACGCCGTCCTACAGGAAAACCAGAGATAGAATGATACGGAATTTTCATATGGTAATGATCACCCTAAATATAAATGGAGGGAACTCACCAATAAAAAGGCACATCATAGCAGATTGGACAAAAAATAAATAAATAAACCCAAACGTATGCTGCCTCCAAGAGACACATCTCAGCTATAAGGACAAATATAGACTCAAAGTGGAAGGGTGGAAATTGACACTCCAAGCAAATGATATGCACAAAAAATTAGGTGTTGCCATAGTGATATCAGATGAAACAGACTTTAGGATGAAAAAGTTAACATGAGACAAACGTGGACATTTCATAATGATAAAAGGGAGAATACAATATAAAGACATAAAAGTCATTGATATTTATGCCCCCAATCAGGGAGCGCTGGAATATACCAAGCAACTACTAACAAAACTGAAAGGAGAAATTGACCAAAACTCAATCATACTATTGTGTTTTATGTGGGACCTAAATATGTTATTGACAGCTGTGGATAGATCATCCAAACAGAAAATAAACAAATATCACCTATAAGTGACACATTAGATGAAATGGACATAATTGACATTTATAAAGCACTTCATCCTAGAACATCAGGCTATACATTCTTTTCTACTGTACCTGTAACATTTTCAGGGATAGACCATATATTGGGATATAAAAGTGGCCTCAGTAAATTTAAGAATTTGAAATCATACTAAGCATATTCTCTGATCACAAGGCTTTGAAATTGGGTATCAACTGCAAAAAGAAAGCAGGAGAAACCCAAATATGTGTAGAATAAACAACATACTTTTAAAAAACAACTGGGTCAAAGGAGGAATAAGAGGAGAAGTCAAAATATACATAGAAACAAAGTGGAATGAAAATACATCCTACCAAAATTTTTGGGTTCCATTGAAAGAAATTTATAGAGGGAAATTTATATCATTCCAGGCCTCTCTCAACAAAGAAGAGAAATCCCAGATAAATAACCTCACATTACAATTTAAAGAACTTGAAGAAGAAGAAGAAATGAAACACAAATTTAGCAGAAGGAAGGTAATAATAAAAATCAGAGCAGAACTAAATGAAATAGAGACCAAAGAGACAATAGGAAAAATTAATGAGACAAAGATCTGGTTCTTTGAAAAGACTAATAAAATTGGTAAACCCTTGTCTAGAATCACTAAGATAAAAAGAGAAAAGACACAAATAAACAGAATCAGAAATCAAATAGGGGAAGTTATCACAGATGCCACAGAAGTACAAAGGACCTTCCAAGAATACTATGAAGGATGGTATGCCACAAAGTTGAATAACCTAGAAGTATGAATAAGTTCTTAGAAACAAATAGTCTTCCTAGGCTGAATCACGAAGAACTGGAAAATCTAAACAGACTGATGACCAATAAAGAAATCAAGTCAGTCATCGGAAACCTCCCCAAAAGGAAAAGTCCGGGAACAGATGGCTTTTCTAGTGAATTCTCACAAACATTCAAAAAGAATCTAATACCTGTCATACTCAAACTCTTCCAAAAAGTTGCAGAAGAGACCAGACTCCCTAACTCAGTTTATAAAGCCAATATTATTACCCTGATACCAAAACCTGGTAAGGATAACACAACAAAAGAAAATTACAGACCAATATCTCTGATGAATACAGAAGCAAATATCCTACCAAAAATTCTAGCAAATCTTACACAAGAATGCATTAAAGAGATTATACATCACGACCAAATGGGGTTCATCCCAGGGGCACAAGGATGGTTCAACATACGCACATTGATCAATGTGATACACCACATCAGCAAAGTAAAGGACAAAGTCATATGATTGTATCAATATATGCAAGAAAAGGATTTGACAAGATACAACATCCATTTATGTTTAAAATACTTAATAAAATGGGAACAGAAGGAAAATACCTTAACATAAGAAAGGCCATACATGAAAAACCCTCAGCTAATACTACATTTAACGGTGAAAAACTGAAGCTCTTTGTTCTAAGTTCAGGAGCACGACAGGGGTGTTCCCTATCACCTCTGCCTTTCAACATAGCATTGGAAGTCCTTGCCAGAGCAGTCAGGTAACAGAAAGAAAAAAAAAATTATCCAAATTAGGAATGAAGAAGTTAAATTGTCACTCTTTGCAGATGACATTATGTTATGTACTGAAAACACTACAGACTCCACCAAAAACCTATTAGAAACAATAAACAAATACAGTAAAGATTCCAGTTATGAAATCAAGGTACAAAACTCCACTGCATTCCTATATACTAACAATGAAATCTCAAAAAAAAAAAGAAATGAAAAAGCAATTCCTTTTGCTTTGCAATACAAATAATAAAATATCTAGGAATAAACTAAACCGAGGATGTGAAAGACCTACATACTGAAAACTATAAGACATTTGTAAAATAAATTGAAGAAGACACAAGGAAATGAAAAGACATTCCATGTCCATAGATTGGAAAAATAAACATAGTTGAAATGACATATTATTGAAAGCAATATACAGATTTAATGCAATCCCTATAAAATCCCAAAGGCATTTTTTAAAGAAAAAGAACAAAAAGTCATCAGAGTTTTATGGAACCAAAAAATACCCCAAATAGCCAAAGCTGTCCTAAGAAAAAAGAACAATGCTGGAGGTATCCCACCCCCTGACTTTAGCTTGTAGTACAGGTCAACAATAATCCAAACAGTATGGTATTGGCAGAAACACAGACAAATGGAATAGAATTGAGAACCGAGAAATAAACACACATAAATATGGATAGGTAATTTTTGAGAAAGAAGCCAAAAACATGAAATGGAGAAAAGACAGCCTCTTCAATAAATGCTGCTGGAAGAATTGGAAAGCCATTTGCAAAAGAATGAAAGTAGACTGTTATCTGTTACCATGTACTAAAATTAACTCAAAATGTGTCAGAGACCTAAACATAAGACCAGAAACAATAAAATGCATTGAGGAAAATATAGGTACTAAACTTATGGACCTTGTGTTGAAAGAGCATTTTATGAATTTGACTCCAAAGGCAAGGGAATTAAAAGCTGAAATAAATTAATTGGACTATGTCAAACTAAAAAGCTACTGAACAGCAAAAGAAACCACCCATAAAAAAAGAGGCAACTAACCGAATGGGAGAAGAATTTTGGAAACAACGCTTCTGGTAAGGGGCTAATATCCAAAATGTGTAAGGAACTCATAAAACTCAACATCAAAAATTAAAAAAAAAATAAAACAATCCAGTTAAAAAATGAGCAGAGGACTTGTAGAGACATTTCTCCAAAGAGGACATACAAATGGTCAGTAGACATGAAAAAAATGCCCAACATCACTAATCATCAGAGAAATGCAAATCACAGCCGCAATGAGATATCAGCTCACACCAGTTAGAATGGCTATCAACAGACAAATAGTAATAAGTGTTGGAGACGCTATGGAGCAAAAGGGACCTTCATTCACTGTTGGTGAGAATGCAGATTGGTACAGCAGCTATGGAAGCCAGTGTGGAGGTTTCTTAAAGTATTAAGAATAGAATTACCATATGACCCACCAATCCCTTCTCCTGGGTATCTGCCAAAAAAATCTGAAAATATTTATCCATAAAGACGTATGTCCTCCAATGTTTATTGCAACTTTATTTACGATGGCCAAGACATGGAAACAACCAAAGTGTCCTTTGATAGATGAATGGATAAAGAAGTAGTGGTATTATGTACACAATGGAGTACTGTTCTGCCATAAGAAAACATAGTACCTTTTGCGACAACATGGATGGATCTTGAGATCATAATGCTAAGAGAAATAAGTCAGACAGAAAAAGTCAAGAACCACATGATTTCACTGATACATATCTGGTATGTAAAACTGGAAACAACAAAAGTACTAGACAAACAAGTGAAGAAACAAAAACTCATAGAGACAGGCAATAGTTTAGTGTTTACCAGAGTATAGGGGGGAAAAAGGGTGGTAGATGAGTGTGAAAAGGATCAAATATATGGTGATGGAAAGACAATTGACTCTGGGTGGTGAACACACAATGTAATATATAGATGATGTATTGCAGAATTGTACACCTGAAACCTCTGTAACTTTACTAACAACTGTCACCGCAATAAACTTCAATTAAAAAAAAGGAAACAGGAGAAATTAATTTTAATAATATATTTTACTTAACCCAATATATCCAAATGTTATTATATCAAAAATAAATTATTAGTAGAACTTTGTATATTGTTTTTTAAGTGTTTTAAATACTTAAGTGTTTTAGATACCCTCAAATTTCTAATGTGTAGTATTTCTATAAAGTTTTGCCATAAAACACTAGTAATTTGGGCAGGATTTCTGGCTGTGACCTATTGAGGATGTGCATGTTCATTTTCCAGAAAGCAGATACAAACTACAAAGTCTGACAAATTGACAAACATACCCTTTAAACACCGTGGAAATCAACCAAAGGCCTACAATAATCTGCAAATTACTTATACTTGAATACACTACTGGACTTTTGATAATAAAAGTGGGAATCTATGGTGTTTTAGTTTGGAGCTGTTCATGCTCCCTCCTTTCCCCCAACCCACAGGACTGGTCAATGCTCATGGTTTTACAGGCTGTTAGAATTGAAGTAGCACTGCTTTGGTTGAAGATAGTTCAGGTAATGTGGAGAGGTGCATGATACCAATGTGCAATGACATTGATGGTAGAAGTGACCATCTCAGTGAAGTTGGGCCAGTGGGGAGGGTCAACAGTTCTGGTAACCTGAGGCTTTGATAAGCATATTCCTGTCTGAGACTGTGCACATACGCACTAGACATTGGAGACCTGAGAGGGTTTACGCCAGCCACACACTGTTAGTTAACACTGAGGTAGTGTACAGAGGAGATGTGAAAAGGCCAAATGGAAAATAAAAGTTGTGGCGAATTTGAAAATGGCATGAACTTTGAATGTGTTTCCTTTTCCCCACACAGATCCATTGACAGAAGATAGAACCCTTATAGGCTCAGGGTGGGTGAGCACAACCTTTACAATCATTGACTGACCACAAAACCCTTAGGAAATCAGGCTTAAAAAGAGAATGTAACAAAAACCCTGACTATAAAAATCAGTAGCCATACATCATTCGGCAACACATTTCACAGACCTAGCTCAGGCAATTTACTAAATAAATAAAGGAAAAAAACAGGCAATAATTATTTTCAGGGGAAAATCAAAATTTGGATTCAATGCAATGAGAAGAGCATGACATATACTCATTAAAGAAAAAAAATTAATCGATATAAACTGTCTCTGTCTCTTGATGTGGCAATCAGCAGACAAGTCTTTAAAGCAGCTATTATAAATATGTTCAAAGAATGGAAACCATGAATGAAGACTTAATGGAAAATATGACAAAAAGGAACAAACTAATTGTTTTCAAGAAGAAAGTACAAATTATAAAAAGAACCAAATGGAAATTCTATGATTAGAAAGTACAATAATTGAAATGAAAATTTCACTCTAAGAACTCAACAGTAGATTCAAGGTGACAAAACAATCTGGTAACTTGAAGATTGATCTATAGACATTGTCTATTCTGAAGAACAGAGAGAAAAAAGATCAAAGGAAAATCAACAGAGCTTCAGGATCATGTGAGGCAACATCAACAATAGCAACATATGCATAATATGAATCCTAGAAGGAGAGGTGAAGAAGAAAGGGCAGAACATCTCTAATAAAAACATTTTCAAATTTAACACAACATATTAAAAGGATTATATTCTGGGGGAATAAAGCACCATGAAATACTGATACATGCACAACTTGGATGAACAAGAACATTATGAAAGCATTGTGAAAGCCAAATGAAAAAGACGACATATTGTATGATTCCATTTGCACAAAATGTCCAGAGTAAGCAAATGCAAAGAGACATAAAGTATATTAGTAGGTCTCAACGACTGGAGAGACATCGAACTGGGAGTGGCTTCCTAATGTATGTGGGGACTATTTTCAGGAATGTTTTAAAAAGTGGTTGGTGGTGATGGTTTCATACCTCTAGAAATGTACCCCAAATCTTTGAATTTTACATTTAAAATGTGTGAATTGTATGTTATATAAATTATACTTTAATAAAGCTGTTTAATAAAGAAATAGTAAAGAAACCAACAATAAGAACAAAACAAAAAGATCAGTAACTTTGACTCCCTGAATATTTGTTTTCAAACAATAGATAACCTAGGATTGATATATTTACAGTTGCAAAAGTCATTAACAACCATAAGTACAAAATATTTTACAGTTTATATATGTATTATTTTATTGGAATCATCTGCCAGCACTCTAAGAATGGTAGTTAGCCTTTATTATGGGAAATGAAAAGAAGTTAACTGATTTATTCAATGACATACAGTAAGTGACTCCTAACTCCAAGTTCAGTGCCCTTCCTATTACATTATGCCAACCCTACTCTTTGTGGTGGCAACCCAATTGCAATTACATTGTATCACTCCCTGTAGATGAATATGGAAATTTAGATATTAGAAGAGCAATCACAAAGGTGCAAATTACAGTGCAATCTGTGTTGTGTTCTTACTGAGTATTTGTTGGTTCGGGAGGATGAGCAAATCTAATAAATTTCCTGCTTGTGGTCTGGAATGGTGCAGAGATCTGTATCAGACTGATTACACATTGACCCAGGAACACCAAGTCACTTTGAGGCTTCCTTCATCTGTGGTGTCTAGCAAATGCAGATTGTGTTAGGTAGGGGAAATTGGGTTGCAGACTGACACCATATAATCTTGCAGAGCATCCATGTATTTTTATAGTTTGACTGGTTTCACTCATGACATCTTAGGATTCTTCTACTCAAGTCTAAATTCCCTCTTTCTTGGGCATCTTTATGCCATCCTTGCCATAGAAGCTTCTTCTCTTTGTTATATAAGCAGAGCAAAATAACTTTCAGGAGCTCTGTAAGATCTTGAGGCTACCTACCTGGTATTCTAAGCTGCAACCTAAAATTTTGGCTGAGTTTCCCTTCCTGGTTCCAGCTATAGCCTTTGAATCTTATGTGAGAGAATCTGTGACCCTTGTAGAGCATAGAGATAAGAATACAGGCTCTGGAACTAGACCTTTTGGATTTAAATTCTAGTTCCACTATCAGTGTAATCATGTTGAAATTACTGAACCTTTCTGTATCTCAGTTTTCTAATCTGTAAAATGAGGAAAATATACCTCATTATGAAAATTTTGAGGATTAAATGTAATTATGGAAGTAAATTTCTTAAAAGAGTACCTGATTTTTTTCTAGTCCTTTTACTTCTGAAAACTATTAATAATAATAGTAATAATATCGGTGGGATGTCAGAGGGAGAGTGGATGGGGGAGGGGGATTCACACAGTGTGAGGGATATAAATGATAAACATCTAAGTATTACTTTGTCTTGTGCACCTGAAACTAATACAAAAAAGTTTTTCTGACAAAAAAATAGTAATGATAATTATTATCATTTAAGCTGACAACTTGAACTTATACTATGGGCTTTCCTGTGGTATTTGTTTTTTTTAAACTTTCAATCATTATTTTCATGTGCTAGCCATAACAGCCCTGTGTGTTTCATAGGATTAATGATAGGTTTCCTTTTCCCACTTTTTAGATAAGAAAATGGTGGCACACTACTTTGTCATAAAGCTGGGTCTAGAACCTACATTTCAGGATTCTCTCATAGGGCTCTTTCTAGTATAGCCTGGTGTCTTTAGTCTAGTTAGAATTTGCCCAGAGTAGCAAAATACTTGGTGCAAACTCCAGAAATCAATTATTAACTCTTATACCCACCTCTCCAATTAAGTCACTTTAAGAGTCTACTTCTTAGTAGCATGTGCTATGTTAATTTGATTAGCTCCTTTTCCGTCTAATATTGAACATAATTGAAAATGAGGTTCAAGTAATAAGCAGTGAAAATGTTTCTGCTTCCAGTTGGTATACATGAAACTTGAGAGAGTTCAGATAAATTGCAGATTTTACTGAACTAACAATACAGAAGATGGATGGCAACAGAGAGCTGTTAATAGCTGTTATTTGCAAACTATGGAAGGAAGTGATATCTCTGGTTGCTCAATACCATATTTAAAGCCTGTTTTCAAGATGTTATATTAAGTTTGATGCTACATTTTGGATAATCACGTTAACGCTAAAATTACTATGAAATTTACAAAATTCCAATGGAATTCATTGTAAGAAAAATGAATTGAATATGATTGTTTACTTGGGGAAATAAGCAGCTATTCTACTCCAAAGAGTAAAAAAGCATTTTATACATTGAGTTACCTTCAATTTTCTGCAGATTTTTCCCATATTAACCGTTTAACTCATTTACATAATCCCCCCAAAGGATAGTGAGAAGTTAGAAGAAAAAGATAATTTGAAATCACACTAGGAAGTTGCTTCAGGTCCAAAAGAGATAGTGTGGTGGAGATAGATATCACTGCAACTCAGAGATGTATTATTATCTTAAAATTAATAAGGGATAGAGATATTATAGGTACTTACACAATTAAAAAAAATCCCCATCTCATTGAATTTGGAATATGAACCAGAGATTCTGGGCACTTATTTTGGCATGCACCAAACTGTTGCCATTTACCAAATAGAATATTATACAATACTCAAATCTTTTTTTAATTCAAGTATATCAGGGTGACAATGGTTTGTAAAGTAACACATTATATATAGTTACTGGCCCCAAGAACTTTATTCAAAGTTGCGTGTGTGTGTGTGTGTGTGTGTGTGTGTGTGTGTGTGTGGTGTATGAGGGACTTTTGGAGTCCAGATCCCTTAAGCAGCAATGGAAAATACTAAATGAACGCAAAAGTCTAAAACATTTAGTCTTGACTTCTGTATATTGATTTTTCTCTTCTTTTTCTTTTTTTTATGTTAAAGTTTATTGGGGTGACAATTGATAGTAAAGTTACATAGATTTCAGGTGTACAATTCTGTATTATATCATCTATAAATCCTATTGTGTGTTCACCACCCAGAGTCAGTTCTCCTTCCATCACCATAAATTTGATCTCCTTTACCCTCACTTACCAACCCCTTCCCCCCTTACCCTCTGGTAACCACTAAACTATTGTACGTGTCTGAGTTTTTGTTTCTCATTTGTTTGTCTTGCTCTTTTGTTGTTTTTGGTTTATGTACCACATATCAGTGAAATCATATGGTTCTCTGCTTTTTCTGTCTGACTTATTTCGCTTAGCATTATAATCTAAAGATCCATTCATGTTGTCACAAATGGTCCTATATCATCTTTTCTTACTGCCAAATAGTATCCCATTCTGTATATATACCACAACTTCTTTATCCATTCATCTATCGAAGGACATTTGGGTAGTTTCCATGTCTTGGCCACCGTAAATAATAAACAGTGCAATGAACATTGGAGCACACGTGTCATTACGGATAAATGTTTTCAGATTTTTTTGGTAGATACCTATGAGTGGGATTGCTAGGTCATACAGTAATTCTATTTGCAAAAGGAATTTTTTTTCTGATTTTTGAGAATTCATTATTAGTATATAGGAATGCAATGGACTTTTGTACGTTGGTTTTGTAGCTGGTAAGTTTACTGTATTCATTGACTGTTTGTAATAGCTTTTTGGTGGAGTCCTTAGGTGTTCTCTTTTAATCTATTGGGGTGACAATTGTTAGTGAAATTACATAGATTTCAGGTGTACAATTCTATGTACAGCATCATGTCATCTGCAAAAAGTGACAATTTAACTACTTCTTTCCCAATTTGGATGCCTTTTATTTCTTTCTCTTGCCTGATTACTCTGGCAAGGACTTCCAGCAATATGTTAAAAAGCAGAGGTGATAAGGGACAGCCCTGTCGTGTTCCTGAATGTAGAGTAAAGAGCTTCAGTTTTTCACCATTAATTATGAGATTAGCTGAGGGTTTGTCGTATATGGCCTTTAAAATGTTAAGGTATTCTTCTTCTATACCTCTTTTATTAATGTTTTAATCATAAATGGATGTTGTAGCTTGTCAAATGCTTTTTCTGCATCAATTGATATAATCATATGATTTTTGTCCTTTATTTTGTTTATGTGATGTATCACATTGATGGATTTGCAGATGTTGAACCATCCTTGTGCCCCCGGGAAGAACCCCACTTTGTCGTGATGAATAATCTTTTTAACACATTGTTACATTTGATTTCCTAGAATTTTGTTTAGTATTTTTGCATCTGTGTTCATTAGAGATATTGGTCTGTAGTTCTCTTTTTTTGTGTTGTCCTTACCAGGTTTTGGTATCAGGGTAATGTTGGCCTCATAAAATGAGTTAGGGAGTACTGTCCCTTCTTCAATTTTTTGGAAGAGTTTGAGCAGGATTGGCATTAGATCCTCTTTGAAAGTCTGGATCTCAAATGACAATTGGTAAGAGGGGTGCCTCGTCAATCTACATTCCCCCCACTGGTTATGAAACTGGACGTGTTACCTGTATTTTGGCAGTTCATCTGGATGGAAAGAAAGCCCCACCTCTGATCATCACTAAGGGCAAGCAAGATAATGGTGAATATGTTTCAGGCATTTATGTTCTTGAAACCGAAAAAGCCTGGTGCACACAAGCAGTTATAAGGAAGTGGGTGGATTTAATGCTGCCACTTGTTTTACGAGGTAGCCAAAGAGGTCTGTTAGTCTGGGATTCATCCAGCACTCACTGCACTAAAGACATGAAGAACTTCCTTGCATAGAGAAGAATAGATCAAATAATGATTCCCGCAGGAATGACTGCCTATCTCCAGACTCTTGATATTGCAATAAACATGTCATTCAAGAACCATTTGCGCATTGGAATCAGTGACTACATTGAAAATAGAATGGAGAGAAATCAGCGTGGAAATTTTGTGAAGCCTAGCCTGAAAAAGGTTGTGACTTAGTGAAGATTCATGGGATAAAATCACTGACAGCTTTGTTGCCAATGTACTACTAGCAAGCTACATGGACAAGAAGTGCTCATTTAAGGAGAGCTCTGTTGCTGGACATGAGACATTGGGGCCAATGGTTCTACAGGAAATGGAGTTGGAAGAAATTCAAGCCAGAATTTGGGGTTGGGAGAGTTTTGACGGTGTTCCAGAAGATGACATGACTGTATTTGAATAAATGTAGATCTTTGTGCATGACTAAATGAATAAATGTAGATTGTCATAAATTAATAAATGTAGATTGTTGCACATGACAAAATAAGATATCCCCTGAAAATAAGCCCTACTGTGTCTTTTGGAGCAAAAATTAATATAACACCGAGCCTTATTTTGGGGGAAATATGGTATTTAGTTGTGAAGTTAAGCGACTTCGTTTTTTCCTTTTCATTATGGACAAAAGAGCCTGATGCGACACCATGAGGACATCCACTACAGCTGTTCTTACAACTGAGTGAAATCAGTTTGGGAGGATTCTTTTTCTGGAGGGACCTTTCATCCTCCTATTGTAAAATTTTAAAAACCCTAGTAGGACAGTTAGCTTAAACAAACACATGTGAACCAATGTGATAAGCAGAATTGCATTTCAACTCTTGTGTTTTATTTCTTTGGTATAATAGGATATCTTTACCACAAGAATAGCCTACTTCCAAAGCCATCATTTCCTGGATAAGTCCCATAGGCAGTGTGTAAAATTCTCAGCCTATCTCCTGAAAAATGATGATTTATTTCTCCTTTTATTTACTAAAATTTTATATCCATGAGACATCAAAATAACTGGCCAATTCTATGACAAAATCAAACTAATGCTGTAGGCTTTATGTACCTATCTAGGCTCTCATCACATGGAAATTGTTTTTCTTTGTTTTTTTTTAATGTTAGAATTCAGTCAAACTACAGTTTATTTGGTGAATAACTAAGTGAAGTCCATCAAATGTCTGTTGAGTAATTAGATGCTAATAAATTATTATCAGAAAAACTCTTGATTTTACCAAGTTTGTCATATTTTTCTAAAGCAACTGATTTATGCCCATGCAGTGATCATGATTTCTGCTTAGTATAATGTTCATTCATATAAAAAGGACAAAAATAAAAAGGGAAAATAACAAGTTATGAAGAATAGTTTCAACAAATATTATAAAGTCTTAATTTATTTTTGATATTACACCAATATAGTTTAATTTTTTAAAAACGTATTAAGATCTCCAATAGATAAATGCACAAAAGACATAAATACATAGTTCACAAGAGAGGAAATAGAACTAGCAAATACATGAAGGAAAAACATTCGGCCTCACTGATAATAAAGGAAGTGAAAACCAAAAAAATGTACCTTTGATTTACTTATTTCCAATAGACATTAAAAAATAATACTCAAAGTTGCCAAGGGTATAATGAGAGGAAACTGTTACCACACATTGCTAATGAAAGTGTGAATCATTACAATCCTCCAAAACCCCAAAATGTTCAAACCTTTTGGCTCATTAATTCAACTTTTTGGAATCTACCTTAAGGAAATAATAAAATTATTGAAGATGTTTGTGTTATCTTTATATGACTTCAGTTATAATACTTATAAATAGGGAGGGAAAATATAAATACCCAACGTTAAGTAATGGGGATGTGAATTATGGTATATCTACTGTATACTGTTATTAAAAATCATGTTCATTGCAGCTTTGTTTACGGTGGCCAAGACATGGAAACAACCAAAATGTCCTTCGATAGATGAATGGATAAAGAAGTTGTGGTATATATACACAATGGAATACTATTTGGTGTTAAGGAAAGATGATATAGGAACATTTGTGACAACATGGATGATGGATCTTGAGAGTACAATGCTAAGCGAAATAAGTCAGACAGAAAAAGCAGAGAACCCTATGATTTCACTGATATGTGGTATATAAACCAAAAACAACAAAAGAACAAGACAAACAAATGAGAAACAAAAACTCATAGACACAGACAACAGTTTAGTGGTTACCAGAGGGTAAGGAGGGTGGGGGGAGGAAGATGAGGGTAAGGGTGATCAAATATATGGTGATGGAAGGAGAACTGACTCTGGGTGGTGAACACACAATGGGATTTATAGATGATGTAATACAGAATTGTGCACCTGAAATTATGTAATTTCACTTATTGTCACCCCAATAAATTTTAATACATAAATAAATAAATAAATAAATAAATAAATAAATAAATAAATATCATGGTTATACATTGAGGTGACAGAGGTTCTGAAGGTGCATGCATGATTTTTTTAATTGTTTATATTTAATAGCAATAGGCAAGTGATCCCAGATTACTTTTCTTATTTAAGAATAAATTTAAGACAGCAAGTGGAAAGCTTATGTAACATAGTCAGTATACTGTAGTGAACTGAGCATTTTTTGTATCCAGACATCATAAATTAAACTACAGCTCTGTATCCTATTATTTGGGTAACTGATATTTTCTTAAATTTATCTGAGTCTTCATTTCTTCAACATAAAATAGGGATAATTAATATATGTCTTTCAGTATTCCAAAGCATATTTAATGTATATAAAAATGACCAATATATAGTGGTTAATGTTAATAATTGCAAATCACTTTGAAGAATTTACTATATATCATATGTTTTTATTGTTTTTGTTATGTATCTTTTGTTTCATTTACCTGTTCCTAGATGCAAGTCCTTTAAAATAAGATTTTGTTAATAATAAAAAAATCATAGTTATAGAAATTGTATGGAAACATGCAAAAATATCTAGAATGAAGTAAGCAACATGAAAAAGTGCATGCATATATTATGACTGGAATGAAATGGACCTGAATGTCAACAGTCATTCTTATAGGCTGGTAGAGTTATGGTGGAGATTTCTTCCTCAATTTTTTTAATGATCCAAGTTATTATGTTACTTTTAAAGCCCCCCTCATGCACACACACCCCCACACACAACAGTTTACTACTTAAGTGTTTCCTTGAGAAAAAGAAGAGTGAGAAGAATCAACCAAGAGTCCATATTCCTTTTAAGGGCTTCCTAAGTCCAGTGTTTTCTGAATCAGTCAATCTGAATTCACAAAAAGGTCTTTGTTTAGGAAAAATTAATTTAGTGCTTGCTAAGATTACTATCCCCCTTTGCTAGCTATTCTCCATGTACTGGGTGGCCTCCTTTCCTCTGTCTGTTGGGCTATGAAGGCCTGCTCTCCTTGAATAATGTCCTATGACCCTTTATTTATTTATTTTTTTCAGGAGTGGAGTGAAACTTTTTGATGAAGGCCCCAACGTATAAAGAGCATTTATGAATAGGACAGGACTGAGGATAAAGCAGGAACATTTTCCATTTGGAAAGGGCATAATATACGATTAAGAACAAGAAATGGAAAAGACATAACATGGTAGAGGAAGAAGGAGGGTTATCCCCAATGCATAGATATATATACAGACCTGTGGATTCAATAGCAATATTTAGTTAACCTACCCTATAATAGATTGGAATGTATGTAAGAGGGTTGAGAGAGGAAAAGGAATGGAAAGGAATGATAAATAATGTTTAGCCTTGAATATACTCACCAGGTATTTTTTTGCCAGTCAATCTAATCTTACTTCAATTTCACATGAAATCATGGGATCATAGAGCTGGAAGATCTCTTTGAGATCATCTAATCTTATTACATTTAGAGGAAATAAAGGCCTTGAGAGATGAATGGTGATGTACCTAAGGCTACTTTGTCAAGTGTTCTTCTGAAAGACAATTTGGAATAACAATTAAGAGTGTGACCTTTGGTGTCAGATTGAATTGAAATCTCAGCTCTACAGTTTACTAGCTGTTTGACCTTGGACATGCAACTCAGCTTCTCTGTTCCTTGGATTTTTTTTATAAAATGAGGATAAAAATAGTACCTATTTCATAGGGTGCTATAAGAATTAAAAGAGCTAATATATGAAAAGCACTTACAACAGTGCCTAGTAGACCTGGTATCTGATCAGTGCCATAGAAATTAATTGCTGCTGCTGCCTTTGTGATTATTCTGCCATTCCAAGGCCAATGATTTCCACATACCAAATTGTTTCTCCAGAGCCTTGTGGTGACTAAAGAAACAAACATAAACCTCCATGGGTCTCCTCTGAAGTCACCTTGGGGTTTATCTTGTTAGTAAGCAGCAAGTGAAAAACACGAGGGTGAAATGAACCCCAGGTGGTGATATTTGAATTTATATTATGTGATCTATATGAATGGGTCTTTTGCAGAAGGAAAGATAATTGACTTGTTTATCACCTTGTTCCACAGTTGCATGTTTCACCTACACATTGCTTTGTTTAAAAAATTATCATTATCAAAATATAGAGAAATAACAATTGTTTTGATGTAAATAACATTATATGTACATTTTGTTTTTCTATGGGTTGGCAGTATCATCATCATGTCTAAATAACATTTGCTTGTCAGCGGTCCTCCAGGATGCTATGTTGGAAAGTAAATGCAAAAGTCAATTAAGCAAATATGAGTTTATCCTTCACCCGAGAGTATTTGAAACAGCATGTTTTCAGAATTATTTTGCTTTCAATATTTGTTTAGATTTAAAATAGTAATCATTTTCTTAATGTTTTCACACTTTTTTATTTTCAAAAACCGAACTGTATATGAGTGAATTCAAGCTCTGCCTCTGAATACTTTGTTAAATATCACAGTTACATACTTTCACAGCTCTAGACACACAGAGCTGTGTGTTCCTCAATATCAAACGCCTAAAGAGACCTGGAATGTGTCTTCTGCCATCTGGGTCCACTGACACAAATTTTAAGACAGGAAGTTGTGGTTGAGGGTCAGGAAGCAAAGAAGGATAATTTTCTCTTGGTTTATACAAATTTTGCAATTTATAGGAAGATTGCTTTCAAGGACATTCAATAACCTTGAATAGGTTTTACATTTCTGGCTGATAAATAGCTGTGATTAGAGCTTCAAGAATGGTTTGAAATGGCTATAGGAATATTTCTTCTCTCTCTGTCTCTCTATCTCTGTCTCTCTCTTTCTCTTTCCTTTTCATGTTGCAAATAAACGCACTGAAGAAAACGAGAATTTCTAGATTTCTATACACAAAAAATAAGGGTGATTTTAACATGATAAATCATAGATGCCAAAACTCATCACTAACATTAGGCATTAGAAGTGGGATGTTTTCCATTTTTAAATTTAACTTGCTAGTTTTGAGTGGAGTTAAGTATAAATTCATAACCTACTGAGGCTTAAGAGGAAGTGTTAATTTGGCCATGCCTCTGCTATGTTCACCCCAATCAAAGTGAACCAAAAACTTGATTGAAAAAGCAAGTGAAAGATGGGAAGTGTGCTTTAGAAAATAAAATGATATCCATTTATCTATATATTATAACAGAAAACACTAAGTTATTTTTTCAACATAAGGGCCTTAATTGGTATTTTTGCATCATCGATGTTCTTATGTGGAAAATAGTTTTCCATTCCTACTTGGTAAACTTTCACTCTTTAATGAACGAAGAACTTTATGTATGTGTCAGTTAAAATGAAGTTAGATGAATTTTATTGATTAAAGGGCAAAAGTACAATCTTCAGCTGCAAAAATGCATCTCTTGAAGTATATTTCTCACTCTGCCCTGTTTGTAGCAAAGTCAAAGCCTATAATCCAGGTAACTGTGCATCTTCTGAGAAAAATGCAAAAGGAACATAAGAAAAAAGCAATTAAAACTGGCCTTAGATAGATACTCAGTGGAATTTCAGTGGTTGTGGTGATGGTGTTGGTGATAAATAAGCTAATGAAGTACAGTCCTTTCCCAATATCTTCCTCTTTGGTGCTCCAACATTGCTTTGTCTTTCTTTATAAGAGCCATCACATTCTGCTTTGTAATAGTGTTGTTTATTTATCACTTGCATTAAGCTATGAGTTCCTTGGACAAAGAATATGGCCTATTCATTTCCACGTTCTCTTTAGCCACTCTTGTGAGTGCTTGGTGACTATTTACTCAATTCATTCAACAAGTATTGATCCAATGTCTACTATATGTCAAACACTGTGCTTATTTGGTGGCTATAGTGAAGAATATAACAGATAAAAACACCTACCATGGTGGAACTTATGTTTCAGTGTGGAGAGACAGATGGCAGACAATGAACAAATAAGCACAGCATATAGTGTGTCATCTGGGGATAAGTGCTATGAAAGACAGGAAGGAGGATGATAAGTGATGTCTTCTGGTGGTTTATAATGGGAGGATGCAAAGGCCCTGAGGTGGAAACATGCCTGGTATTTTCAGAAACAGCAAGAAAGCTAGTGCATTTAGAGTGCTTCAGGTAGGGGGAAATATCAGGGGATGTTTTTGGAGAGGTTAGGGTAGGGAGAGGTGGACCTTGTAGAGGTTTTGTAGGTCATTGTAAGAATTTTGGCTTTTATTTTGAAGGAAATAGGACACTGTTTCTGCTTCTGAGCAAAGGAGAGACATGGCATGACTTAGATTTTTAAATCTTCATTTTGGCTGTAGTGTGGAGAATGGACTATAAGGGGGCAAGGGCATAAGCAGCAGATCAATTAGGAGACTATTGTACTAATACCGATGGGACATGATGGTTTGAACCAATGTGGTAGTGGAGAAGTGGAGAGTGTTTGATTCTGGATATATTTCAAAGGTAGAACCTGATAGATTCTATGTGATATGTGAAAGACAGGAATCCATGATGACTTCAAGTTGAGGTCTGAGCAAACAGAAGAATGGACTTGCCATTTACCAAGATAGAAAAGATTATAAGAGGAGCAAGTTTGGGAAGGGGTGGGAGTCAGGAGCTCAGTTTTGAACATATTAAGTTTGAGATGCCTTTTATTTTGTTTATTGTTTTATTTTATTTTATTTTATTTTATTTTATTTTATTTTATTTTATTTTATTTTATTTTATTTTATTTTATTTTATTTTATTTTATTTTATTTTATTTTATTTTATTGCCTTTTAGATATCCAAGTAGAGATATCGGGTAGACAGCTGGATAGTCAATTCAAGTTTGTGGCTCAGGGGAGAGACCTATGCTAGAGTTATAAATAGGAGAGTTATGAGTGTATAGGCAGCATGTAGATCCATGAGATGGCATGAGATGAGCTTAGATTATTGTTGAATCATCAGTATATATATATATATTTATAATACTTTATCTTCTTTTTCTCCAACTATGCTCATCTCTGATATTAATTCAATCCAAACTAGGTGTCTCTGTAGACCATTCATAGAATCTGTACATTCAGGAGTTAAATAGTTTCTACCATGTGTGTGCCTAGAGTAGTGCTAAGTGGTATGGGAGATATAAAGAAGTACAAGACTCAAATTCTGCCTTCAAAGACCTTAACATTTTGTTAGGGAAATAAGACTTGTGAAACTTCGTTCACATTGCAAAGCATTATGTATATGGAATGCGTATCAGTCAGTCTATACACTTTATTGAGTGTTTTTGCATGTATGTGTTTGCGGTCCATGCAATAGGAATTCCAAAAAGTGAAATACTCTACATGATATAGTAGCCACCATCTAGATGCCTGTAGGTTTCTTTGATAATAACCAGAAGGAAAAGAAAGGAGTCCATTTCAATGCAAAATAAAATCATAAAGTTATTTGGTTTCAAACTAGGTTTTTAAACATTGTATAAAAGTACAAAATTGCAAAGTGGCAGCAGTGGATGAAAGTGATAATAATATAATGTAAAAAATGAAAACAAGTACATTTTTTTCCAGGGCTTTAAACTTTTCGAAGAACTTTGACATCTCAGATGGGATTTGATCTTCTCAAACCTCTCAGTGCTAAGTAAGGCAGATAATGCCTTGACTTGCACTAAGAGCCTCAGTGGCTCCTAGGCCAGTATTCTGTGGGGAATGTGGTTCTTTCAGTGATTTATCATGAAGCATAAAATGTTTATTTCTAAACCCGATTTAGATCCTGCTGTTCCTATACCAGGGTATTCACCAGAAGTGTTGTTTACATCCTCTGAATACTACGGAGAACAGTAACTTACCACCACCACCTAACTCATTAAAAATGTGCTATACGCCTTGGGCTCAAACACCACAATAAGAACACAAAGAGCTCAGTGACCCTCAAGGATACTATTTCATGAGACTCTCTGGTTCAGAATCCTTCCCTTCTTCAGAGCCCTTATCTTAAGTGCAGTATTAAATCAGAGACAAGAAGGTGTTGTTTTCTGAATGTAGTTCTCTTACCAGTTTTTGTTTAAAATGTGGGATATGCTGGGGTAATATTTGTACTTCTGGCCAGTTTCAAATTTTATAATGTTTTTAATCTATCTTCTGACTTTAAAAACGTGCACATACCATAGATGTTGTTCTTTATTTGCATTCCAATACAAATATTTTTGAAGGCTGTCTCTCTTGTACCTTGAATATTTTCTGATACTGCAACCTCCAGTTTAACCTTAAATGATTGATAATGTATGCATGTAACTCAGAGTGCTATTATTGCCTCAGGCTAATTTCATGTCATCTAGTTTGTCTTTTGCTCCACTCTTTTAATACTCTTATCAGTACCAATTGAGAATCTGCCAGATGCATTTCCTTGCAAAATGACAAATCAAAGAAGGCTTGTATTTTTTCCTCTCTTTCAGGACTGCTTACATTAAAGGAGTTCCTCTTCCTTTTTTTCCCATGAAACTGAGATTGCTTAATCAGAGATGGAGCAAATGGACTGCAAACCCTACCAGCCTCTATCAAAGGTCAAGCATGAAATGGATGTAGTTTATACCAGTTCTTCCGATGAAAGTGAAGATGGAAGAAAACCAAGACAGGCATACAACTCCAGAGAAACTCTGCATGAGTATGACCAAGAGCTGAGAATAAATTATAATAGCCAGAGTAGGAAGAAGAAAGAAGTAGAGAAATCTACCCAAGGTATGTTTTCAATGGGTTTTTGTAACCAATATTACTTCTCATTAGGGAATGCTTATGTGCTTTAACTTACGTTTCAAAAACAAATTTGCTGATGCTAACTGGTTAATAATCCACACTGCTTACATAAGATTAGTGAATCTGTTTCATATGCCAACCCAGCTGAAGTTGTAGGTTACTCGTGGTTTTTACAGATTATGCAAGAATTTAGATGCAATGATCCTCTTATCACAGCATTCAAAATTTGTCTAGTCCTGCCGATAGCCATTTACAGACTGAAGAATAAATAGTTTATGGTAAGATGAAAAGCAAACAGCTAAGTGCTTTTCAAGTCATTGCTTATATGGAAGGAAAGTCTGTAGAAAATGTTTGGCTTCTAAAAGAGCTTTGGAAAGGTTAGTGGAGACCACCAAAGAGGGGTCCAAAAGTCCACAGAATGCTGATACATTGTGCAGCACAGTCTTTAGGGGAAGTAAGAACTTGGTGGAGCCCTTACTACCACAGCCGCATTGTGGAGCATATTCTTTGGACAACCTTGGTTTGTCAATTATGGATTGACAAGAAAGTTTCTAATAAATAGAAAACAGGTAGATACAAATATGATTCCTTATTTTTTTCAATTGATAGATAAGCACTATTAGACACTATTTTAACTACATAGAAAAAATATACTAACATTGGCACATGTTACCTTTTTGCTTTTTTTAAAGAGTAAGTGAAACCTGAGATGAAAAAAACAAAAGATTTGGTTATCTAGATCAGTGGTTTTCAAAGTATGGACCCTGGACCAGCAGTACAGCATCACCAGTGAACTTGTTAGAAAGGCAAATTTTCAGGCTCTATGCCAAACCTATTCAGTCAGAAACCCTGAGGGTAGAGCCCAGCTAACTTGTTTGGGGATTTCTGATGCAGGATCGAGTTTAAGGACCACTGCTCCATCCCCTTGAAATCTCTTTTCTCAGCTTCAATGACCACATTTATTTGGCTGATTTCCAAATATTTATCTCTAGCCCTATCCTCTTTCCTGAATTCTAGCCCTAAATTTTCAGTTACCTGCAGGACATTCCAAGTGAATAACCCACTAGCAACTCTAAATCAATACATGGAAAACGGAAAGAATCATCTTATCACCCCCAATTCCATTCCTCTTACTTAAATCACAGCATCTCTTAATGATGCTCCCATCCCCCCCAGCCATCCACATAAACTTTCCATATCTAATCAGATACCTCTTTCAGCAGATTTAACTTCTGCACATCTCAATTCCATCTTCTCTTCTCCATTATTGTTATCACTACTCTAATGATATCTTACCTAGAATGTTTTCTGTGTCCTCTCTGATCTCTTGTTACCTGTTTTTTTGGAATGCCCTTCCCTGCTCTCTCCATTTATCTATATTCAATGATCTTCAAGGCCCAGCTTACCAACATCTTTACCATAGAGCCCTGTTGCATTATCACCCATGCCACCATCCCTAATCCATTGTGTAGATGATCTTTTCCTCCTTTAACTTAAGGATACTTCCTTTGTTCCCATTTCTACTTTTTATTACTTTTGTATATACTCTCCTAGATTTTACACTCAATAAAGATGGGGATCATGATTTATTTATTGATCTCTATATTTCTATAATACTCTTCATATAATATGATGTATATTTTTTTATTTAAGGACTAAGTTGCCATCAACTGAAACATAAGTACTTAACATTCATTGAAAACTGCTTTTTAAATAATTACAATGGCACAGTTACTTTTTTTTTTCAAGAATACGTCAATGCTGAGATGAAAAAAAAAAAAGAATTTGATTATCTAGATCAGTGGTTCTCAAAGAGTGTAACCGGGGCCAGCAGCAGCAGTTATCACCCCCGAACTTGTTAGAAATGCAAATTCTCAGGCACCACCCTAGACCATGTAAAATGTAGTTATTACAAATGAAAACTACTGTATTTGAATGACATTGACATTTTACATTAGTAAAACTTGAAATTGAGTTAAGGTATTCATGCTAACATTTAAATATACTGTAAAGGTTTATGATATTAACTGTGTTACTCATCTTTAGCTCTTAACATAACTGATAAAAGTTTTATATCTCTTTTTTCAAGTAATTAATTTTAATCTTCCTTATTGATTCAGCTAAAGACAGTATAAATTTGTTTCAAAATTATTTTGTTCTCTGCCTAACTGGCAATTGGGAAATGTTTTCCTATGGGAATTATTTTTGGCTCTATTATGCTTTAGGAAATGTGTAGTTTCAGTTAAAACATTTCTCTATAAGTTTGTCTTCACAGAATATGAACTGCAGTTGTGAGTTGTGGGTTATAGGATTGGAGTATAGAGTGTTTGACCTAATATGTTTTGAATTTAAATAAGAATACACTTCTAATGACAGTTCTATAATTATAAATATTTTGTACTGAGTCAGTATAAAGAGCTAATCAGAATCAGATTTTGTTTCTGTGCATTGTGATCAAAATGAATTTTGGGATGAGAGAAGTTTGTCTTCTATGATGCTATCATTACTTCCTTTCAATAACCTATAATTACTCATAAGCTTTTATTTAGCACTTGCTATGTGTCAGGCCTTGAGTCAGATGCTGGGGATGGAGATGACTATGATAGTTTCTGCTTGTAGGAAACTCATAATGTTGTAGAGAAAATAGACATCAAATAAATCATTGCAGTTAAATGTAGTAAGTACTTTTACAGATAAGTAAAAGAGCTATGGAAGAATACAGGAGAGGGCCTATAGAAAGGTGATATTTGGCCTAGATCTTGAAATGTGAATAAGAATATATTAGGAAAAGGACATTCCAAAAGGGTAGATTAACAGGTGCAAATGTATAAGGATGTGAAAAGGCCTGGAATAGTGAAAATTTCAATATGATTAGAGTAAGGTACATTGGAACCAGATCACGAAAAGTCTTGCATGCCCAATATAGGAGTTCTTTTTATCCTTTGAGCATTAAAAAAGAAAAAGCCTTTTAAGTGATGAAGAATTTCATGATGAATTACAATTTTTAGAATGAGAAGTGTAGAAGAGAATTGTAGATGTGTAAGCCGAAGTGTAGAAGATTTGTTGCAATCGTGGATAATTGGATAAAAAGAGACAATGTGAAGCTACTGAATTAGCCCAGGCTAAGAATGGGGACGAATGTCTAAACTGGCTATATCAGTGGAGGTGGAGAAACATATTCAAGAGATATTGGTGTGGTAGAATTGATAGGACTTGGTAACTGATTACTTGTCAAGGTTGAAAGAGATAACAAATGAAAGATGACATTTCAAGTTTGGGAAACTGGGAGGATGGAGATCCATTTACCAAGAGAAGGAAAATGGGGAAGAGGGAGTTTGGAATGGAAGAGAACGAGTTTCTTTCTATACACATTAACTTTAAAATGTTTGGGAGACATCCAGGTGGATTTTCCCATCAGGCAGTTGCAAATGGGTGTCTAGAGTTCATGAAAGATCTAGACTTTTGATATAAGTAGATTTGAATTCATCAGTATCTTGTAGTAGGAGATGCCTAGGGATGGATGACATTTTCCATGGAGAATGTGTAGAATGAGACTAGAAAAAAAGCCAGGGACAAAAACTTGAATTTATGATCCATTTACTGAAATAAACATGTTTTCAACCTATTTAAAATTTTCAGCTAGCACCATATTTCTGTGCTCTGACTTATATAAACTAAATATTAAGGTCGAGGAGGGGAAAGTCTAGAAAGTCGGGATCTTATCTGCCAATCACTTGCTGATTTTTAGAGACACCTAGGAGGGAAAACATGTACCTCTTTAGGAGAGAATTGAATTATCTTACAGATAATTGAATTATCTTACAGGCAGAACTGTGGGCATAATGATCATCTTTTTTGTGAGGTCTGGAATCCTCTTTGTTGTATTCCACATATTTACTACCTATGAGTAAAAGAAAATGTTTTTAATTTTAACATAAGCATATTGCATCAACCTAGCTATAGTTGAACTTGACTCATTACTTTTAAGGAATAAAATAATCAGAATATCATTGAGTTTTAAGACAGGAAGGAAGCAAACATGTTGATTTGCACCTACTATTGTGCCAGACACTGCTAGATGCCTTTCAAGCTTACTAACTGTGCAACTTTTAAGCAAATTACTACAGCTCTCTGAGCCTGTTTCTCATCTGCAAAATTGACTTCACCAGAATCATCATCATCATCCACACCATAATCACAACAATAAAAATAAACATAAAATAAATCTTGAATAGTACCCGCTCTATCCCAAGACCCTGCTAGGTGCTTTACATTTGTTTCTCATAATTATATCTGTTCCTCATAAATACCTTATGAGGTATGAGCTATTATCCCCAGTTTATAAATGAGGTAACTGAGGCTTGGAGAGAAATAACTCGCCAGAGTTTCTGCACCAAAGAATTGGTGAGAGTTGGGATTGGAAATCAAGTCCATGGCCCCAAAGTTCCCATTGTTCACTATGCTACAGTCCCTCCCATACCTACATTATGATGTTGCGATAAGGTTTAATTGTGATTGTAAGTGTGAAAGTATTTAAGAACTCAATAGATGTTAGCTTCCCTTCATTTCGTTCTCCAACAACCTCGCCAGCCTCTTTATATTTCAGTGACCAAGGGTTTGCAAGGATGTTTAGAAAGCCTTTCCTTATATCATATTCTTACCTTTATTTGCCAAGAAAGCAGCATCCTTCTTTCCCTCATGTACACACAAAGTACTGGATTCTAAAACTGATTCTCTTATTTTTCAAATTAAGGATGGACACTAATCTAATATTATTCATAATTCTTTACTAAAAGGATGAAAGAGGCTTAGGCAAACTTATTTTATATAATTTTTGGCAAAAGTCTAATAGCAGGGGTAAATTTCCTGGAGGCATACAGGCTAGCAATTGTTCCCAAGCAGCCTCACTTCCAAAAGAGGCATCAATTAACTAAGAAATTAGTATAAGACAAATGAAAATATAAATATTTGGATATATAAACCAAGGATAATAATTTTAGTTGTGAAAAATTTCCTATAATTTTTATAATAGATAAGATTAGTTCTCAATATAGCTGTTTTAATGAAAAGTAATTATGAGGTCACCCATGCCTAAAAAGGAGGTATGGTGAGTACCTATTATTATACAAATCCCACAAGATCATAGCCTCCTGAGATACTACAGCTGACACAAACATTTCATTTCTCCCTTCTTAACCTGCTTTTTTGTGGCTTCTCTTTCTATTAATATGGTTTTTTTCATTTGGTTGGTTGATTTCCACTTCCTATATTACAAACTATGCCTACATCTCTCATTATCGCCATCTCGTGGAAGCAATTTAAAAATGCCATTTTGTATTTACCATTACTAGGAAGTAAAGTTTATCTGTCATCCTTCATCCATTCATTTTTTTCATTTACCCATTTATGCATTAAACATTCATTTAGTGTAAACTATGTTCAAAGCACTTTGCTAGGTAGATGAAGTTCATCTTGAAACAAATGGACGCAAGCAAATATTATTTTCCCCTCTTTGCCCAAGGCTAATAAGTTCCTTCATCTCACAGAAAAAACTTCTCATTTTTGTCACTTGTAGGTTCAAGGAGTAGAAATAAACCCAAAATTGAAAAGCACATTTCTTGATTTTTATTTCAAGCACTTAGCAGTAGTAAAAACTATTGTTTGCTTCTTTATTTTCTTTTTTTAATTTATTGGGGTGACAATTGTTAATGAAATCACATAATTTCAGGTATACAATTCTGTATTACATCATCTATAAATCTGATTGTGTGTTCACCACCCAGAGTCAGTTCTCCTTCCATCACCATATATTTAATCACCCTTACCCTCATCTCCCTCCCCTCGCCCCCCTTTCCCTGTGGTAACCACTAAACTATTGTCTGTGTCTATGAGTTTTTCTTTCTCATTTGTTTGTCTTGTTCTTTTGTTGTTTTTGGTTTATATACCACATATCAGTGAAATCATACGGTTCTCTGCTATTTCTGTCTGACTTATTTCGCTTAGAATTATACTCTCAAGATCCATCCATGTTGTCACAAATGTTCTTATATCATCTTTCCTTAACACCGAATAGTATTCCATTGTGTATATATACCACAACTTCTTTATCCATTCATCTATCGAAGGACATTTTGGTTGTTTCCATGTCTTGGCCACCGTAAACAAAGCTGCAATGAACATTGGAGCACACGTGTCTTTATGTATAAATGATTTCAAATACTTTGTGTAGATACCCAGGAGAGGGATTGCTGGGTCATATAGTAATTCTATTTGTAATTTTTTGAGGAACCTACACACTGCCTTCCATAGCGACTGCACCAGTCTGAATTCCCACCAACAGTGTATGAGGGTTCCTTTTTCTCCACAGCCTCTCCAATACTTGTTACTATTTGTCTTTTTGATGATAGCCATTCTGACTGGGGTGAGGTGATATCTCATTGTGGTTTTTATTTGCATTTCTCTGATGATTAGTGATGTTGAGCATTTTTTCATATGTCTATTTGCCATTTGTATGTCCTCTTAGGACAAATGTCCCTTCAGGTCCTCTGCCCATTTTTTAAATGGGTTGTTTGTTTTTTTGTTGTTGAGTTTCATGAGTTCCTTGTATATTTTAGATATTAGACCCTTATCGGAGGAACAGTTTGCAAAAATCTTCTCCCATTCAGTTGTTTGCCTCTTTATTTTGTCGATGGATTCATTTGCTGTGCAGAAACTTTTAAGTTTCATATAGTCCTATTCGTTTATTTTAGCTTTTACTTCCATTGACTTTGGAGTCAAATTAATAAAATGCTCTTTGAACCCAAGGTCCATAAGTTTAGTACCTATGTTTTCTTCTATGCAGTTTATTGTGTCAGGTCTTATGCTGATGTCTTTGATCCATTTTGAATTAATTTTGGTACATGGTGACAGATAGCAGTCCAGTTTCATTCTCTTGCACGTGGCTATCCAATTCTCCCAGCACCATTTATTGAAGAAGCTGTCTTTCCTCCATTGTATGTTTTTAGCTTCTTTGTCAAAAATTATCTGTCCACATTTATGTGGTTTATTTCTGGTTTCTCAATTCTATTCCATTGGTCTATGTATCTGTTTTCCTGCCAATACCATACTATGTTCATTATTGTAGCCCTGTAGTACAAGCTAAAGTCAGGCAGTGTGATACCTCCAGCATTGTTCTTTTTTCTTAAGATTGCTTTGGCTAATCGGGGTCTTTTGTGGTTCCAAACAAATCTGATGATTTTTTTGTTCTAATTCTTTAAAAAATGTCATTGGGATTTTGATGGGGATTGCATTAAATCTGTATATTGCTTTGGGTAATATGGCCATTTTAACTATGTTGATTCTTCCAATCCATGAGCACGGAATGTCTTTCCATTTATTTCTGTCTTCTTCAATTTCTTTCAAAAATGTCTTGTAGTATTCAGCATAAAAATCCTTCACATCCTTGGTTAAGTTTATTCCTAGGTATTTTATTCTTTTTGCTGCAATTGCAAAGGGAATTGTTTTTCGTATTTCTTTTTCTGAGATTTCATTGTTAGTATACAGGAATTCAATGGACTTTTGTACGTTGATTTTGTAGCCAGCAACTCTACTGTATTCGTTGATTGTTTCTAACAGCTTTTTGGTGGAGTCTTAGGGTTTTCTATATATAACATCATGTCATCTGCAAAGTGTGATATTTTAACTTCTTCATTCCAATTTACATGCCTTTTATTGCTTTCTCTTGCCTGAATGCTCTGGCAAGGACTTCCAACACTATGTTGAAAAGCAGATTAATGGTGAAATTAATGGTGAAAAACTGAAGCCCTTTGCTCTCTGTTCAGGAACACGACGGGGGGGAGGAACAGCCCCGTCGTGTTCCTGAACAGAGAGCAAAGGGCTTCAGTTTTTCACCATTAATTATGAGATTAGCTGAGGGATTGTCATATATGGCCTTTATTATGTTGAGGTATTTTCCTTCTATACCTATTTTGTGAAGGGTTTTAATCATAAATGGATGTTGTATCTTGTCAAATGCTTTTTCTGCATCAATTGATATAATCATATGATTTTTGTCTTTTATTTTGTTTATGTGATATATCACATTAATGGATTTGCAGATGTTGAACCATCCTTGTGCCCCAGGGTGAACCCCACTTGGTCATGATGAATAATCTTTTTAATGCATTGTTGTATTCGATTTGCTAAAATTTTGTTTAGGATTTTTGCATCAGTATTCATCACAGATATAGGTCTGTAGTTTTCTTTTTTTGTGTTGTCCTTACCAGATTTTGGTATCAGGGTAATGTTGGCCTCATAAAATGAGTTAGGGAGTACTGACTGTTCTTCAATATTTTGGAAGTTTCAGCAGGATTGGTATTAGATCCTGTTTGAAGGTTTGGTAGAATTCACTAGTGAAGCCATCTGGTCCCGGACTTTTGCTTTTGGGAAGGTTTGGATGACTGATTCAATTCCGTTATTGGTGAACCGTCCGTTTAGATTTTCCAGTTCTTCATGGTTCAGCCTTGGAAGGCTATATGTTTCTAAGATCTTGTCCATTTTTTCTAGGTTATTGAACTTGGTGACATATAGTCCTTCATAGTATTGTTGCATAATCCTTTGTATTTCTGTGGTGTCCGTGATAACTTTCCTTTTTTATTTCTGATTTTGTTAATTAGTATCTTCTCTCTTCTTATCTTAGTGAGTCTACCCAAGGGTTTGTTGATTTTATTAATTTTTTCAAAAAAACAGCTCTTTGTCACATTAATTTTTTCTATTGTCTTTTTGTTCTCTATTTCATTGATCTCTGTTCTGATTTTTGTTATTTCCTTTCTTTTCCTGACCTTGGGTTTTACTTGTTCTTCTTTTTCTAGTTATTTAAGGTGTAACTTGAGGTTATTCATTTAGGATTTTTCTTGTTTCTTGAGATAGGCCTGTATTGATATAAATTTCCCTCTTAAAACTGCTTTCGCTGCATCCCCAAAATTTTGGTAGTATGTATTTTCATTGTCATTTGTTTCTATGTATCTTTTAATCTCTCCTCTAATTTTTCTTTGACTCAGTCGTTCTTTAAACGTATGTTGTTTAATCTCCAAGTATTTGTGTTTTCTCCTGCTTTCTTTTCACCGTTCAAGTCCAATTTCAAAGCCTTGTGATCAGAGAATATACTTGGTATGATTTCAATCTTCTTAAATTTGCTGAGGCTGTTTTTATGTCCCAATATATGGTCTATCCTTGAGAATGTTCCATGCACACTCGAAAAGAATGTAAAGTCTGATGTTTTAGGATGAAGTGCTCTATATATGTCAATGATGTCCATTTCATCTAATGTGTCATTTAGGGCTGCTATTTCATTATTTATTTTCTATTTGGATGATCTATCCATAGCTGTCAATGATGTATTTAAGTCCCCTAGTATAAATGTGTTTTGGTCAATTTCTCCCTTTAGTTCTGTTAGTAGTTGCTTGGTATATTTTGATGCTCCCTGATTGGGGGCATAAATATTGATGACTGTTATGTCTTCTTGTTGTATAGTCCCCTTTACCATTATGAAATGTCCATCGTTGTCTCTTGTTATCTTTTTCACTCTGAAGTCTGTTTCATCTGATATTATGGTTACACCCGATTTTCTCTGGGTACCATTTGCTTGGAGTGTCAATTTCCACCCTTTCACTTTGAGTCTATGCTTGTCCTTGTAGCTGAGATGTGTCTCTTGGAGACAGCATATAATTGGGTTTAGTTTTTTGATCCAATCTGCTACTCTGTGTCTCTTTATTGGTGAGTTCAGTCCATTTATATTTAGCGTGATTATTGATATGTTAGGATTTCCTGTCATTCTATCTTTAGTTTTCTGGTAAGGCTGTGTCTCCATTGTTTCTTTGCCTTTTTGTTGTTGTCTATTATTTCTGTGTGTTGCTATTCTATGTTTCCCACTGTTTCTTCTTTTATTACAGTATGTGTTTCAGTTCTGGATTTTGTTTGAGTGGTTACCCTTAAGATTATATAAAAGACAGTTTGATATTTACAGTATTCCATTTTCTTCAGCACGCTTAATTTGTCCATTCCCACATTCCGGTTCAGGCCTTTACTCTCCCCCTTTTTATGTTTTGGTTGCCACAAATTGTCCCTGTTGATGGTGGTTAAATAGCCTCCTTTAATATTTCTTGTAGTGCAGTTCATGTGTTAGAAAATTCCCTCAGCTTCTGGATGTCTGGAAATGTCTTTATTCCTCCTTCATATCTAAAGGATACCTTTGCTGGATATATTATTCATGGCTCATGCATTCTCTCTTTCAATAGTTTGAATATTTAGTTCCACTCCTCCTGGCTTGTAGATTTTCTGCTGAAAAAAATCTGATGATAATCTAATCTGCTTTCCTTTGTAGGTTACTGTGTTCTTTTCCCTGGCTGCCTTGAGGGTTCTTTCTTTGGTATTAATTTTAGACAGCTTCAATACAATGTGCCTTGGAGAAGGCCTGTTGGGATTGAGGTAATTAGATGTTCTATTTGCTTCTTGGATTCGAGGATCCAGTTCTGTCCACAAATTTGGGAAGTTCTCATCAACAATTTGTTTGACTATATTCTCTGTTGCCTTCTCTCTTTCTTCTTCTTCTGGTATGCCCATTATTCTTATATTGCTCTTTTTGATAGAGTCAGAAAGTTCTTGTAGAGTTCTTTCATTTCTTTTATGTTTCAAGTCTCTTTCTTCCTCCATGTGTGTAATTCCCAGGTTTCTATCTTCCATGTCACTGATTCTTTCCTCCATCTGGTCAACTCTACTACCTACGCTGGTTATTTCATTCTTAATTTCTTCTATTGAGTTCTTAATCTGCAGAAATTCCATTTGATTCTTTTTTAAAAATTCAGTCTCTTTTGTAAAATGCTCATGTTGTTTTTTGATTGTGTTTCTGAGTTCATTAAATTGCCTTTCTGTGTTTTCTTGTATCTCGTTGAGTTTTTTCTGAACTGCAATCTTGAATTCTCTGTCATTTAAGTCACATATTTCCATATCTTTAAGTTCCTTTTCTGGAGACTCTTTCTTTCTGAGCTGTCTTCTTGCCTTGGTTATTCATGACAATTACTGATTTATTATTTCTCTTCCTAGACATCTACAGGAGTGGCTTCTGCAACAGGTTGATAGGAAGAGGTCTTTTTTTTTTTTTTTCCAATACTTGTTGGTAGAATGTTTATTTTCTCTCCGACTACAGCCTTTTTTTTGTCTCTCTGACACAGTAGTGCTATGTTTTCTCTGCACTATTCCAGCTTCTCACACGATGGGTGGATTCCCTGGGAGATGGGCCTCTCCTCTGTTAACAGTTCACCTAGGTGATAAGGCGCCATGTCCCTGTGGGGTGCAGAGATTTTGAAGTCCCAAAGTTCTTTCTGCACCCGATTCAGAGCCGGTATATTTCAGAAGTTCTGTTTATTCCTGCAGGGATCTGCCCAGATAGGTGGGCCAGGGGCGGGGTGAGTTGTGAGTGGTAGCCCAAATAAATGGTGGCGACCACCACCAGAGCTGGTCCTGCTTCCACAGCTCCCTCCCCTTTTCCGAAAATGGTTGGGCTACGAATTTGTGTCTGCGGTCCACAGTTCTCAGAACTCAAATATCCTGTCCTTTTGATCTGACACTGCTACTTTATCGCTTCTAGCACCGGGCAGTTCGAGGTGGAGCGAGCTCTGGGAGGGTAGGCAGGGGGCGGCTAGTCTCAGCTCCTAAGGCTTTCATTCTCCACTCAGTAGTGAGGGCTTAAACCACTGTTTTCAGCCTTCTTCCCTAAGAATTTGCTCCGAGGTCTCTGCCGTGAGCGTTGGGTTCAGCCGTGTTATATGCTGCCTCCTCAGCCCTGTGGGCCGTAATCGGAGCCCTAGCAGTTCGAGTTCTTCCCTCTCTTGCAGCTGTGGTAGTTCCAGGATGCAGCGTGCTTGGAGCACTGAGCTAGGTCTGCATCCTTTGCCCGCGCAGCTTTGTCCCGGAACTTCTCCCTTCCCTCCTCCCCCGCTCACACGATTCGCCCACCTGGAGGTGAATTCAGTAATGGGCCTTTTCGTCTTGCTTGTCTGCTGTGCAGGGAGACCTTTGTGGAGTTATTGTTGTCTGATTAGTTGTAAATTCCAGGGGAGCTTTACAGAGGCTCACCTCACGCCGCCATTTTGATGACGTCTTCCGTTTGCTTCTTATATATAAACAGTTTGGAGAACAGTTCCTACAAGAATCTTGAAAGAACTGTTAATCTCAGGGTCTGTATTAATGTAGTAAAGATCATAGATGGAAGGTATAATGTAATGTAGCAGCTTTTAAAATGAAAATTTTAACAGTATTTTCTCACCTGTAATGAATTTTCTACTGTGATCGTGTTATATTCTAACATGCTTGTCATAAGTATCTAATGTAAAAATGTATGACTGCCCAGAAAGAACTTAAGACTATACGACAAAATTAAGTTATTTAGCAGCATTTCTAATTGTCACATGTCTTTTAGCCAGTGCCATTTATTCACGAAAAGTTTTAGCGTCTAAAACTTGGGTGGAATGTCTATGGAACTTGTGCCACTGCTTCCTTTACTGGTCCCATGACAGACATTCCTAATGACATCATGATGCTCTTTCTTGTTGTGCCCAACTCACTCTCATATCCTCGTCAACACAGCATTCTATGCAAACACTGTCAGTGAATTAAAGTTGGCAATATAGATGAAATCTGTTTCTTATCTGTGGCCTGCTTGTCTTTGTCAAGTTCTGTGTTAAAATCTTTAGATATGTAGTTGAATGGGAAGCACTCTTTGCTGTCACAGAATTCAGAGCACAGTTGGGACAGCAGATATGAACCAGAAACAGTGATGCAATAAGATTTTATAATAGTGATATATGTAAAGTACTATGATAGTCTAGAAGCTAGAACCATGTACTCTTCTTGGAGAATGATAAAAATAATTGTAAGAGAAATATCTAACACTTAATAAGCACCAGGCACTGAGTAAGGTACTTTCAATGGATTATGGTATTTAATCTACCTAATAATGCTATGAGGTTGGGATCATTATTATCCCTATTTTATGCATGAGTAAAGTGAGGCACCGAGATGCTAAATAACTTGCCCAATATTGCAGAGGTAGTAAGTAATAGGACTGGGAGTGTGTTTCAGGCATTCTGAATTTAGAGTCCACTGCCAGAACTGCTATGCAGAGAGAGACAGCTCTAAATTCATATCTTGAGTTCAAGAAACTGGTGTCACTCTTTGTGTGTGTGTGTGTGTGTGTGTGTGTGTAGTTGGATTCTTCTATAAATAGATTGTTCCTGAAGCAGTGGTAGTAGAAGAGATCATCCAGTGAGAATATGTACAGTTGGAAATAAAGAGAGTCAAATGTGATATCCTGAGAAACATCGGAATTTAAAATAGTGGGTAGAAGAAAAAAGGTAGTCTTGAGATGGGAGAGAAAAATCAAATGGAAGGGGTATAACATAAGCTAAGGGAGGAGATTTTCCAGTAAAAAGACGGGATTAATATTGTTAAACACTTACAAATCAACATGTAGAATGAAAATTGACAAAAGTCAATAAACATAAGCAGTTTGGAAGGTCATTGCTAACTTTGGACCAGAGATTCTCCAACTTGGCTAGAAATTAAAATTACCTGAGGAGTTTTATAAATCCCAGTGCCAAGACTGCTCCTCAGACCAATTAAATCAGAATTCCCAGGGTTGGGACCCAGGCATTTAAAAAAATCTTCTCAATGAAATCATAGGGTTCTCTGCTTTTTCTGTCTGACTTACTTCGCTTAGAATTATACTCTCAAGATCCATCCATGTTGTCACAAATGTTCCTATATTATCTTTTCTTATAACAACAAAAGAACAAGACAAACAAATGAGAAACAAAAACTCATAGACACAGACAATAGTTTAGTGGTTACCAGAGGGTATGGGGGTGGGGGGAGGGAGATGAAGGTAAGGGGGATCAAATATATGGTGATGGAAGGAGAACTGACTCTGGGTGGTGAACACACAATGGGATTTATAGATGATGTAATACAGAATTGTACACCTGAAATCTATGTAATTTCACTAACAATTGTCATCCCAATAAATTAAAAAAAAATTTTCTCAAGGGATTCTAATGTGCATCCAAGACTGGAATCTACTGCCTTAGTGTAAACAGTTTCGGTAACCTTAGAGAAAGAGACCAAATCTTAAATATTTGAAGAGTGAATAAAAGTGAATGTAATGAATGGAATAAGGCTCTTTTGGTGAATGTTTCAGGATCTCAGGTAGAAGGAAAGGCTTTGAAAATGGTCAGTGCTTCCTCTAAGATAGGAAGTAAGTTCCAAAATGCAATGGCAAGAATTGTAGTTCATGTCTTGATGATGACAATATTCTTGGATAAAAAAAGAGACAAGGTTATCTGCTGAAAGTGTGGATCAAATAGAGCTTCAGAAGTGTAATGAGGGAGGTTTTTGACCAGACCAAGACGGAATTGTACTTACATACCTGGAGCTCAGGTGAAGCTGGACTAACGATGGGAATATTAATGACAGTAAATGTGATTGACAATAAATATGACATGTCAAGTACTCTTCTTAGTGGCTACACTTATAATTTTTATTTAGTCCTTATCATAACTCTATGATGTAGACATAAAATCATCATGACCCCTATTTTATAGTAACACAGATTGAGTAAATAGCAGAGCTAAGACATAAATGCAACACTCTGACTAAAGCCTATATCCTTTCCACTACATGATTAAGTGCAGCTCTGGTAGATGATGTCCACACTGTGCTACAAGCTTTAAATATTCATTCTCATTTGGAAAAAAGTGATTTCCAAGCATAACTGAGTGCCAAACTGAAGTTGGAAATTCTGTATTTTGGCTAGTGCCAATCTGTAATAGAATTAAGGGAGGTAGAATATATACTTTGTGTGTTAAAGTTTCTTCTAATGAAAAGATGACTCCAGACTCTCTTCCATATTTTTATCTGTGATCTTTCTAAAACACAAATTATATGCCATTCTTCTGAACATCCTTCAGTGTCTCCCAGTGCTCAAAGTAATGTTTCTTCACAGTGGAGGGCAGAGGAGGGGACAGTACTAAATGCTTTGAGAATCTGATCAAAGCTCTGAATCTTCTTTTCAGAAAAAATACACATATGCACAACATCTATCATACATTTCAAGGGGTTCAGGAAGCTCTTGAAGTCCTTCGGCATCCATGGACCACAGGTTAAGATTCTCTAAGGGAAATTCATCTCCTTTTAGTTAATTCAACTTAGATCTTCCAAGATTTAGCACTAAAAGGAAAAGCTGTTGGTGGTGGGAAGACTCCAAATAGTAAAGCCAGCCCCGGAATTTCACCTTCCCTTGAACTTATGTCACCTTAATTTACTACTACCATCATTAACTAGGTAGTTTTCCACTCAGTGCTGAGTTTGGATTTTGTTTCTAACAAGGGAGACAGTATTTATTTATATAGACATTTATACAATACACCCCTACATACAAATGATATTTTCAAGTTATGCTGATGTGTGCAAAAATGTATTGTGCGGGTAAGTTTAAAACCCAGGTTTGGAGAAGGGAGGGGAGCAAGATAGGTAGAAAAATGGCTGAAGGTTATTTACTGTGATGCAGTATAGAAGTTAAACCCTTAAGTATGCTTCTGAATGTCATCATTTTTGTAAAATTTCCATTTTCATCTTCTTCAGTTACCCACTATTATAGGTAGCCATAGCTAGTCACAATTTCATCACTTCTTAGATACCAATTCATTATCAGTGAATGGTAGGATTCACTGAGTAGGGCTAAATTTGATAGCAATAATTTAAGAAATAGATTCTTAAAACTAACTTTATGAAATAATACACACTTACCACTAATTGCAGCCATACTACAAAACTGTGGTTTTACCTTTGACCCTCTCTCTTTTGTTGAGGGACAGTCTTTATCTAGGAATAGCTAGGTCACCTTCTCAGTTCTTCTGCTTTGCTGCTTCTGAGACTATATGGCCTTCTTCTCTCAGTCCGAAAATATATCTTGCCTCTGCACACTCATTCCATTTCTCCTGTCCATCCCTGAGCCCACTTTGCTTAATACTATGTTTAACCATTTAATGCTTCTTCCTAAATCTAGATTAAAACCTACACGATAGTATGGAGAAAAATTCTGGTGTTCTCTCATTATATAGCTCTTTCCTCAGTTGAATTGTTTATTTTTCTTTGAGTATCTACATAATTTCAGAAGGAAAAGACTGGCTCCCTGGCTAAATGTCACACAGATGACTATGCCCTAGGAAACAAAGCAACTATCTCCTTTTCACTTCATAATTTTGTTCTTCTCTTTGAATTGCTTCAGCTACAGGGCAAGATGAAAGAGGGTATATAGGCCTGGGATTGGGAAGGTGAGGGGTGAAGTAGATTTGCTCTTTTCCTCTTAACTCTTAAAGGCCCATTTATTATATGGTTAACACAAAGGCCAAACAAGTGTAAATCAGGTAATTTGAATGATAAGAACAATAGATAACATTACTGAAACACAGAGACTATTGAAGATTGATGAAAAAGGGAGATTGGTCAAATATAGAGTGAATCAGTTGTTAAATATAAAATGTGAAGTGAAGGGGCATGGGTTTGGTTCAATAGTAGCAGGGATATTCTGTGGCATCTTACAGGGTTTTTAGTTCATAGAGTTCATTGAGACTATGTCCATGTTACATGTTCATTCTGTTGTATTACAAAGATTTGAGCAACATTCAGAATTGGCATTTCAAAATGAAGCTATATATTCATGTGAGCAGTCAAAAGCAGTTTTAAATATCTACAAAGATATGACTATGAGGTATCGCCTATATGTCCTGTCAGGAAATTGCCTGGTCAGGAAACTTATTCTGCTTTTTTGGTCATCTGTGATGCAGAACTAGCTCCATGTATAAATAAGTTCTATTTATTTTCAGCACTTTCCTTTCTCATTATAATTTTGAAAGGGTTTACAATGACAGATTATAAATCTTGAATCCCTTAGAATCTTGGAAATACTCTCATTTGAAGCCTTTATACCAAAAGCTGAGGATTCAGCTGTCCTCTCAGTATAAACTGAATGATATGCAGTGCAATTTTTGTGGCAATCATTCCTGTAAAACATGAAGTATTTAATTTTATTACTCTGGAGTCTTTAACTGTTTGAGCAAATGACTCCTAATAACTTTTTTTTAAATATACTTTCTTTTATTTTTCTTTTTTTTTATTCGGTTTTATTTATTTATTTATTTATTTATTTATTTATTTTTATTTATTTATTTTTTATTAGCTTCAGGTGTACAAGACAAGGTAATACTTAGACGTTCCTCATTTATATCCCTCACACTGTGAACCCCCCTCCCCCCATCAATTATCCCTCCGACCTCACACCCAGCCATCACATTATATATATAAAATTATAGTTGGCATTCATTAATGTTTAGCTTCTGGTGTACAATGCCATGATCAGGCATCCACATTATCTCTGAGGTGGTCTCCCAAATAGGACGCATATCCATCGGATACCCAACAAAATCTTTACAACGTTATTGAATACGTTCCCCGAATTAATTTCCAGAAAACCCTGAGGCCATCTTGTGGTTACCAGCTGTTTCCTAATCCCTTCACCTTTCCCCTTATCCCCAACCACCCTCCGCCCATCTAACAACTCTGGTTTTTTTCTTTGTGTCCCCAAAACTGTTTCTGATTAGTTCATTCACATATTCTTTTCTTTAGATTCCGCATATAAGTGAGATCATATGGTACTTGTCTTTCTCTTTCTGACTTATTTCACTTAACATAATGTTCTCTAGATCCATCCATGTTGTTGCAAATGATAAGATTTCTTTCTTCTTTATGGCTGTGCAATACTCCATTGTATAAATGTACCACGGCTTCTTAATCCAGTCATCTACCCATGGGCATTTCGGTTGTTTCCATATCTTGGCTATTGTGTAAAGTGCTGCAATAAACATAGGAGTGCCTACTGATTTTTGAATTGGAGTTTTGGATTTCTCCGGGTAGATGCGTAGGAGTGGAATTACTGGATCATAGGGTAGTTCCATTTTCAGATTCCTGAGATACCTCCATACTGTTTTCCATAGTGGCTGCACTAATCTGCAATCCCACCAACAGTGCACTAGCGTTCCCTTTTCTCCACATCCGCGCCAGCATTTGTTGTTTGTTGATTTATTGATGATAGCCATTTTGACTGGAGTGAGGTGGTATCTCATTGTGGTTTTTATTTGCATTTTTCTGATGGTTAGTGAGGTTGAGCATTTCTTCATATGTCTTCTTGCCTTCTGTATGTCCTTTTTAGAAAAATGTCTCCTCAAGTCCTCTGCCCATTTTTTAATTGGGTTGTTTGTTTTTTTGGAGTTGAGTTGAGCAAGTTTTTTATAGATTTGTGATATTAATCCCTTATCAGACATATCATTGGCAAATATCTTTTCCCATTCAGTAGGATCCCTTTTTGTTTTATTGATGGTTTCCTATGCTGTGAAAAAAGTTTTTAGTTTGATGTAATCCCACATGTTTATTTTTTCTCTTACTTCCCTCGCGCGAGGGGATATATCACTGAAAATCATAGTAGGGGACTTCAACACACCTCTGACAACAAGGGACAAGTCCTCCAGACAGAAAATCAATATGGAAACAACAGCCTTAAATGATACTTTGGAGCAGTTGGATTTAATTGATATTTTCAGAGCATTTCACCCCAATGCTGCAGAATACACGTTCTTCTCAAGTGCACATGGAACATTTTCCAAGATAGATCATATGTTAGGACACAAAACAAGCCTTGATAAATTTAAGAAAATTGAAATCATACCAATTGTCTTCTCTGACCACAGTGCTATGAAATTAGAAATGAACTACAGGGAAAAAAAACAGGAAGACAAACCAATTCATGGAAGCTGAATAACATGTTACTAAATAATGAATGGGTCAAGCAGCAGATCAAAGAAGAAATCAAAAGATATCTCGAGACAAATGAGAATGAGAACACGACGACCCAAAATCTATGGGATGCTGCGAAAGCAGTCCTAAGAGGGAAGTTCATAGCACTGCAGGCCTACCTAAAGAAACAAGAAACATCACTAATTGACAGTTTATCTTCACACTTAAGGGATCTGGAAAAAGAACAGCAAAATAAGCCCAAAGGGAGCACACGGAAGGAGATAGTAAGGATCAGAGCAGAAATAAATGAAATAGAAACCAGAAAAACAATACAAAAGATCAATGAATCCAAGAGTTGGTTCTTAGAGAAGATAAACAAAATTGACAAACCTTTAGCCAGACTCATTAAAAAAAGGAGAGAGAGGACCCAAATTAATAAAATCAGAAATGAAAGAGAAGAAGTGACAACAGACACTACAGAAATACAAAAAATTTTAAGAAATTAATATGAGCAACTATATGCCAATAAATTTGACAATCTGGAAGAAATGGACAATTTCCTAGAGGCGCACAACCTTCCAAGGCTAACTCAAGAAGAAACAGAAAGCCTGAACAGTCTGATTACCACCAGAGAAATTGAATCAGTAATCAATAATCTCCCAACAAACAAAAGCCCTGAACCAGATGGCTTTACATGTGAATTTTTCAAAACATTCAAAAAAGAATTATCACCTATTCTCCTCAACCTCTTCCAAAGAATCTAGAAGGAATGAAGACTCCCAAACACTTTTTACGAAGCCACTATCACCCTGATCCCAAAAGCAGACAAAGACACCACAAAAATAGAAAACTACAGGCCGATATCTCTAATGAACATAGATGCAAAAATTCTCAACAAAATATAATCGAACAGAATTCAGCAATACATTAAAAAGATGATACACCATGATCAAGTGGGATTCATCCCTGGTATGCAGGGGTGGTTCAACATCCGCATCAATTAATGTGATACACCACATTAACAAAATGAAAAATAAAAATCACATGATCATATCAATAGATGCAGAAAAAGCATTTGATAAAATACAGCAACCTTTTATGATAAAAACCCTTAAGAAAGTGGGAATAGAGGGATCATATCTTAACATAATAAAGGCCATATATGACAAACCCACATCTAACATCATACTCAATGGGGAAAAGCTAAAACCATTCCCCCTAAGATCAGGAACAAGACAAGGTTGCCCACTTTCTCCACTTCTATTCAACATAGTGCTGGAAGTTCTAGCCACAGCAATCAGACAAGAGACAGAAATAAAAGGCATCCAAATTGGTAAGGAGGAAGTAAAATTATCACTATATGCAGATGATATGATACTATATATAGAGAACCCTAAAGACTCCACCAAGAAACTATTAGAACTGTAGATGAATTTAGTAAAGTAGCAGGATATAAAATTAATATTCGGAAATCAGTTGCATTTGTATATACCAATGATAAAATATCAGAAGGAGAAATTTAAAAAAAAACAATTCCATTTACAATTGCTCCAAAGACTATAAAGTATCTGGGAATAAATCTAACGAAAGATGTAAAAGATCTGTACTCAGAAAATTATACGACACTGAAGAAAGAAATGAAAGAAGACATAAACAGATGGAAACACATTCCATGTTCATGGATAGGAAGAATTAATATAGTTAAAATGTCCATACTGCCTAAGGCAATATACATATTCAACGTAATTCCTATCAAACTACCAACGACGTTTTTAACAGAAATAGAACATATAATCCTGAAATTTATATGGGACCATAAAAGACCTCGGATAGCCTCAGCAATCTTGAGAGATAAGAACAAAGGGGGAGGTATAACGACACTTGATTTCAAACTATACTACAAGGCTACAGTAATCAAAACAGCATGGTACTGGCATAAAAATAGACACATAGATCAATGGAACAGAATAGAGTCCAGAAGTAAATCTATGCCTATATGCCCATCTAGTCTATGACAATGGAAGCAAGAATGTACGATGGGTTAAAGACAGTCTGTTCAATAAGTGGTGTTGGGAAACCTGGACAGACACATGCAAGAAAATGAAGCTGGACCACCTCCTTACACCATATACAAAAATAAATTCAAAATGGCTTAAAGACTTAAATGTAAGATCTGAAACCATAAAGTATCTAGAAGAAAATATAGGAAGAAACTTCATGGACATTTGTTTTATTTTTCAATTACAGTTGCTATACAATATTATATTAGTTTCAGGTGAACAACATAGTGAATAGATACAACATTTATGTAACTAACGACGTGATCACCCCGATAAATCTAGTACCCATCTGACACCATACATCGTTACTGCAATATTATTGACTATATTCCCTATATTATAATTTATCTCCCTGTGACTATTTTGTAACTACCAATTGATACTTCTTAATGCTTTCCACTTTTTCACTCAGCCCCCTGAACCCCCGCTCATCTGGCAACCATCAAAATGTTCCTTGTATCTATGAGTCTGTTTCTGTTTTGTTTGTTCATTTATCTTGTTCTTGAGATTCCACATAAAAGTGAAATCATATGACATTTGTCTTTCTCTGCCTGACTTACTCCACTCAGCATAATACCCTCTAGGTCCATCCATGTTGTAGCAAATGGCAAATTGCATTCATTTTTATGGCTGAGTAATATTCAACTATATATATGTACAAACTTTTCTTTATCAATTTGTCCTCTGATGGACATACAGGTTACCTCCATATATTTACCATTGTAAACAATTCTGCAATTAACATATAGATGCACACATCCTCTCAAAGTAGCATTTTGGGTTTCTTTGGATTAATACCTAAAAGTGGCATTACTGGGTCCTTCCTGGTCTCTTTTTATAGCCTTTGTTTTAAAGTCTATTTTGTCTGATTTAAGTATTGCTACTTCAGTTATTTTTTTTCCCATTTCCATTTTCATGAAATATCTTTTTCCATCCCGTTACATTCAGTCTGTTTGTGTCTTTCAATCTGAAGTGACTCTCTTGTAGACAGCACATATAAGGGTCTGCTTTTCTTATCCATTGAGTCACCCTATGTCTTTTGATTGGAGCATTTCATCCATTTATGTTGAAAGTTTTGTTGATAGATATGTAATTATTGCCATTTTATTATTCATATTTTTACTTATTTATTTATTTTTATTTTTATTTTTTGGGTTTAAAGAAGTGCTTCTAACATTTTTTGTAATAATTTGTGGTGGTGAACTCCTTTAGCTTTTTCTTGTCTGGGAATCTCTTTATCTTTCCTTCCTTTCTAAACGACAGCTTTGCTGGGTAATTTTGGTTGTAGGTCCTTGCTTTTCATCACTTTGAATATTTCTTGCCAATCCTTTCTAGCCTGCAAAGTTTCTGTTGAGAAATCAGTAGACAGTGTTATGGGAGCTTCTTTGTAGGTAACTAAGTGCTTTACACTTCTGCTTTTAAGACTCTGTCATTGTCTTTAATATTTGCCATTTTAATTATGATGTGTCTAATTATGATGTGTCTAAGTGTGGGCCTCTTTGGGTTCATTTGTTTGGAACTCTCTGCACTTCCTAGGCTTGTATGTTCATGTCCTTAATGAGGTTAGGGAAGTTTTCTATCATTATTTCTTCAAATAGGTTTTCAATTCCTTGTTCTCTCTCTTCTCCTTCTCGTACCCCAATGAAGTGAGTATTAGTATGCTTGATGTTATCCCGGAGGCCCCTTAAACTATCCTCATTCTTTTGAATCTTTTCTTTTTGGCTGTTCTGATTGGGTGTTTTCTGGTACCTTCTCTTCTAAATTGCTGATCTGATCCTCTGTTTCATCTAATCTCCTGCTAATTCCCTCTAATGAATTCCTCATTTCAGTTATTGTATTCTTCGTTTCTGAATGTTTGTTTTTTTTTTTATGTTTTCTATCTCCGTTTTTATGTTTCTTATCTCTCCACTGAAGTTCTCTCTAAGGTCATTGAGCATCCTCCTAAACAGTGTTTTGAACTCTGCATCTGGTAGATCGCTTGTCTTTATTTTGTTTGGTCCTTTTTCTGGAGCTTTGTTCTGTTCTTTCATTTGGAAAATATTTTTTGTCTCCCCATTTTGGCTGCCTCTCTGTGTTTATTTCTGTGTATTAGATGGTGCTGCTGTGTCTCCTTGTCTTAGTAGAGAGGCTTTATGTAGTAGGTGTCCTGTGGGGCCCCGTAGCTCAGTCTCCATGTTCACCTGAGCTGGCTGCTCCAGGTGTGTCCCTTGTGGGAGTTATGTGTGCCCTATCATTGTAATTGAGCCTTGTTGCTTTTTCCAAGGCAATAGGAGGGACTGACCCTCAGGATGATTGGTTGTCCTGTCTGTCTGTGACTGCAATGGAGGAACTTTCAGGGTCCACTTTACCAGGGCTCTGGTACCTGCCCAGTTTGACCTTTGGGTGTGTCATCTGCAGAGGTGGCTGGGTGGTGCCAAGGCTTGATCCAAAGCTGGCCACCAGGCCTGCCAGTCCTCGGGCCATATGGGAGGTGCTCAACTGCAGGCCAAGTTCAACTGCAGCCTGTGCCCTAGCTGGAGCCATCTGTAATGAGTCACAAAGCAATCTGTAGATGGTTGCCACCCATGCTGGCCTTGAAGGTGCCTGGGCGATGTTAAGCTGTCAATGGAGGGTGGCTGAAGCTAATGTCCAACTTAGGGCTGCTTAGTAAGAGGGGCACACTGAGGCAAGATGCTGATTTTGGGGGGTTTGTGGACTTTTGAAAAATTTTAGGAAGGTGTGAAGCATGAGCCAAGACAGGACAATTTTGTGGAAAAGTCACTGGAAGTGGCTTGTGTGGGTCTGCAAATTGGTTGGTGCTTGGTCTCAAGGAATCACCTGAGTGGGACAAACCCTGTCATCCAGGTGAATGGAGACTCAGATATGGTAGCCACCTAAGTTTGCATGCTGGAAGGGGAGAGGGCTCAACAAGGGAACTTTGCCCTCTGTTAGCATTTCTGTCTGGAAAAAAAGCTGACCCTCTAGCCCTTGCCCTGAAACCAGATAATTCACTTCCTTTCCTTATGTCTCTGATGCCTTTCAAGCTGCTAACCCAGTGCTGGAGCTCAGAACAAGTGAATCTGTCAGTCAGTATGTTCATACAGGGGCCCTTCAAGAGGAATGCCTGGGACTCCAGCTGCCCTCCATCTCACTCAGCCACAATTTCAGGTAGTTTTCACAGCCAGAATTGGTGTGGACTTGTCTTCCCAGCCCTGGAATCCTGGGCTGGGGAGTCTGATGTGAGGCTGGGACCCTTCTCTTCTTAGGAAAGACCTCAGCCTCTGAGATATCTCTCCTGATTTTTAACCACCACATGTGGATGTGGGACCAGCCCATTCCTTGTTTCTGCCCCTCCTACCAGTCTCAAGATGGCTTCTATATATCCTTAGTTGTAAGGGTAGCCTTAGTTGTTCAGATAGACATTAGGCTATTCTCAATAACCGTTGTTCTCATAGACATAGACAATAGTTTAGGTGTTACCAGAGAGTAAGGGGGGCTCTAGAAGAGGGTAAATGGGGTCTAATATATGGTGATAGAAAGGGAACTGACTCTGGGTGATGAACACACAATGTGAGATATAGATAATGTATTACTGAATTGTATACGTGAAATCTGTGTAACTTTACTAACAATTGTCACACCAATAAACTGTAATTTTTATAAAAAAGTAACGACTGAAGCCCTTAAAAAAAAATGTTGGTTGTTCCGTATTTTAGTTGTAATTTTGATGTGGTTATGAGAAGAGGCAAGCACAGTGCTTACCTACTCTGCCAATTTGACCAAAGACCACTACTGTCTTTTATGTCATGTAAGAAAGCAGGTAGAAATGAGCTCAAAGCCAGGCTGAATGCTAACGTGTTTCAAATTAATCAATAAATTTGGTCCAAAATTACTTTCCTAAATTGGAGAAAAGTAATCTGTGGTTTTGAAAAATGGGAGAGTCACAAGAAATGCAGAATTTTATTGTATGTTTATATGTATACATACACATATTTATGTCATATCTCGTTATCATCATTTTTATATAATTTATGTTTTATACTTTATATTTATATGTATAATTACATATATAATTTAAAGACACAATGAGGTGGCTCAATTTTAATGGAATTTCTAATTTTTTCTATTGATTGCATTTTCTTAAACAAGACATACTTGTATATATTATAATAACAGAGAGGCAAAACAGAGGAGGAGTTATATGTTGCAGCAACTAAAATTCACGTGTAGAAGCTTATGCCTCCTGTAGCTTCCCTCCCCACATGCTCTAAGTCCCACGTATGCTCGGCAAGTGCTCCTGCATAGAGGGTCAGCACTCCTAACCCCCCCACGTTGTTAAAGAGTCAGCTTTATACCTTTTTTTTTACTTTTTATAGAAAAGTATTTGATAGTTTTAGTGTATGATGCTTTGTTTAAATGGTTTGTTGTCTTTCACATACCATAAAGATAGGTTTATACAAAATGATTATGCATTTCAGTGTAAGTTCAAAACCTTTTCCAGTAACCACAGCCTACAATTCATTGACAAAAAGCTTTTTAAAATGTATATCATTTTTGATTCTGTGCCTTAGTTTGTAGAATTGGATTTGGATATGGAGTTAGTTTAAGACTTTATGTGTTATGCAAGAGAGTGTTATTCTAATCAGATACTGCCAGTTTTATTGTACTAGACTATAGATGTATAAGCTATTGAAGAATAGCCTCAATGTAGAAATAAAGAACTGGAAACCTTGGAGGTGGCTTTGTATTGTTAAATATGTCTCATTCTTATCAATACCAACTGTCACTGGTGAGTAGAAAAGGAGATATTCCAATTAAATGAGGTTTCCTGTTTTTTACATTTCTGTTAATGGTGGTTATATTGTACTAATAAGGTGATCTGAAATGCATATTTGCAACTCTTATTTGAGTGTATTTATTTTATTAAGGGATTGAAATTTTCTTTTCAATATAAAGTTTGGAGCTTATGTTATGAGAATTGTGCCTTCATAAGAACACTTTGAAGGGCTGTCATCCTCAGATTTGTAATCTTGTATGACATCCAAATTCAGCAAGAGTGCCATCAAAAAGTTACCATTTCAACAGACTAAACAGACTCCCATAAGTCATTCTCTTGGTAACACACTTGAACTTTTGCTGAAATAACACTTTTAAATAAAGCTGTAAAAAGAAACTCAATTAAGCAGTTCTTACTACTCAGTATCCAAACCAAAGTTCAAAGCACTTAAAATTGAATAACAAGACTACCAATGACCTTCAGAGAACATGTTTTCTGGCAGGACCACACTAAATCTACCCCTCTACAAATTACATGGAATTTGATTCTATTTAAGTCCTATCACCAAACTTTGGTGATAGTGTGGTATGTTGATTTTCTTTCCCTCCTTACCTTAATACAGCAAATCTAAGTTTTTATTCTATATACCCTTAAGTGTCACTAGAGTTCGAATTAGTTGTCATTATTTTCCAGAGAAAGCATACAATAATTTTGAATTTTTGATTGATTTTGAAGGCATAAAGAAATGTGTACCATTTTCTAGTGTTTGACTGTATTTACTGCTAAGCATATTTTACCAAAATTTCATAGGTAGCACTTTAAGCCCCTTACCCCTTCTCCTGTCCTTGGAGATCATGGATTATAACCAGACACCACTAACCAGTAACCAGACACTTCTATATAGTGCAGTATTTTGCACAAACTTAGCCAAGCATTTAACAGATATTAATAAACTGAATTAAAAAGTTGTGTATCTTTGTTTTGTTGCATTTGTGGATGAATTATTCTGGGTGATACAATAAAAAGAATGCCAAACTAACTGCAGTATGAGTCCAGATTGTTCTTTTACTTAATAGCCTAGCACAGTGTCATCACAGAATAAGGCCTTAGTAAATATTTCCTGAAAAAAAAGAATGAATGAATGAGTGAAGTCTTGGGCATCCCCTTCCCTGTAACTCTCTCACATGGTTCCTCTCACCTTCTTCAAACATGATTCATGTAAGGTCACTCTTTGGAGCCTATTCTTGACGATCTCACATTCCAAAAACCTCAATCCTCACTGCAGCAATAAAACTCTTACCCTTATGTTAAAAACCAACAAAGGTCAATAAAACAAACAAACAAACAAAAAAACTCCTGCTCCTTTGTGGTGTATGCCATTCAACTATATTACTTTGCCATCCTTACAGGCAGAGTCCCTCATTTCTTTAAAGTTTTTGGACTATATAAATTTCTCCCTGTTGATTCCAAATGTTGGTATAACCCTGGGTTCATTTATACCAGCTTACATTTGTGGCTGAATCATATTAAAAACCTATATTCCCCTCTTCACCTGGCTAGATTATTCTCAACTTTTCAGTCTCCTTCTAGACCAGGGGTGTCCAAACTGCGGCCCACAGGCCAACTGCGGCCCGCAATCCATTATTAATTGGTCTGCAGCAAATTCCAAAAATATATTTAGTTTACTTAAATAAACCAGGTGAGGCAATCCGTACTTCACCTCGAGTGAGTGGCCCGGCTGTTTGTGTATTTTACCGCATATGGCCCTTGGTAAAAAACGTTGAAAACAGTTTGGACAGCCCTGTTCTAGACACTGCTCTTGAAAGCCTTTTTTGATCCTGTGTAGTCTTGACTGGATGCCCCTCCTATGTGCTCCCACAGACCTCTGTACATACTCCTACCATAGAACCAATGACCCTTAATTGTAATTGACTTACATTTTGTTTCTCCAATTGAACTGTAAACTTCTTGAGGGCAGGAACTGTTCTTTTTACTCTTAAAAACTCCATCACATAGTAAATGCTAAAAACTATTTCTTTCTTTTAATAAGATAAATTCACAAGGATGTGCTTCCTCTTATATACAGTGAAATTAGTATTTCTTTACGGTGGTACAGAGGATCAACTGAGATTGTATGCACAAATCATTCTGAAAACTGCCAGGACACAGATATTATTCCCAATTGTCAAATCCTGTCATAGTGCCTTGAACTGGAAGAATGGCAATTACAGCCATTTTAAGACAGTGATTCCTTAGGATCTAGGAAATTGTGTCACTGGAAATAACATGAAAATGAATGAAGTAGCACTCAATGTGTGGGAATAAGGAAGGATCCCACGTCTACATTAAGTCTGATTTCTTGGAATATCATAAGTTTCTATGCACTTGCTCTATGGTTAACTATATGGACGAGTAATACTGAAAACAGGTTGAACAAACTTTTCAGCCCTGTCACATCTCCAGTTAAACTGCTGTAGAACACCAGATAATGGTTTTAAAAACTTCAAATTTTCTCAACCACATCTGTACTAAAATAAACACATTACTAATACTAGACTTAAAAGAAAACAATTAAATCTTGAAAGAGTACCGATGAAAATGAATTTATTTATTTATTTATTTATTTATTTATTTATTTCAATTTATTGGGGTGACAATTGTTAGTGAAATTACATAGCTTTCAGGTGTACAATTCTGTATTACATCATCTATAAATACCATTGTGTGTTCACCACCCAGTCAGTTCTCCTTCCATCACCATATATTTGATCCCCCTTACCCTCATCTCCCAGCCCTCACCCCCCTTACCCTCTGGTAACCACTAAACTATTGTCTGTGTCTATGAGTTTTTGTTACTCATTTGTTTGTCTTGTTTTTTGTTGTTTTTGGTTTAAATACCACATATCAGTGAAATCATATGGTTCTCTGCTTTATCTGTCTGACTTATTTCGCTTAGCATTGTACTCTCAACATCCATCAATGTTGTCACAAATGTTACTGTATCTTTTCTTACTGCCGAATAGTATTCCATTGTGTATATATACCACAACGTCTTTATCCATTCATCTATCGAAGGACATTTTGGTTCTTTCCATGTCTTGGACGCCGTAAACAAAGCTGCAATGAACATTGGAAACACGTGTCATTATGTATAAATATTTTCAGATTTTTTGGGTAGATACCCAGGAAAGGAGTTGCTGGGTCATGTGCTAATTCTATTCGTAATTTTTTGAGGACTCTCCACACTGCCTTCCATAATGGCTGAACCAGTCTGCATTCCCACCAACAGTGTATGAGGGTTCCTTTTTCTCCACAGCCTCTCAAACACTTGTTACTATTTGTCTTGTTGATGACAGCCATTCTGACTGGGGTGAGGTGATATCTTTTTGTGGTTTTCATTAGCATTTCTCTGATGATGAGTGATGTTGAGTATTTTTTCATATGTCTATTTGCCATTTGTAAGTCCTCTTTGGAGAAATGTCTCTTCAGGTCCTCTGCCCATTTTTCATTTGGGTTGTTTTTTTGTTGTTGTTGTTGTTGAGTTTCATGAGTTCCTTGTATATTTTGGATATTAGCCCCTTATCAGAGGCACTGTTTGCAAAAATCTCACAATCAGTTGGTTGCCTCTTTATTTTGTCAGTGGTTTCTTTTTCTGTGCAGAGGCTTTTAAGTTTCGCATAGTCCCATTCGTTTATTTTAGCTTTGACTTCGATTGCTTTTGGAGTCACATTCATAAAATGCTGTTTGAACCCAAGGTCCATAAGTCTAGTACCTATGTTTTCTTCTATGCAGTTTATTGTGTCACGTCTTATGCTTAAGTCTTTGATCCATTTTGAATTAATTTTGGTACATGGTGACAGATAGCAGTCCAGTTTCATTCTCTTGCACGTGGCTATCCAATTCTCCGAGAACCATTTATGGAAGAGGCTGTCTTTCCTCCATTGTATGATTTTAGCTTCCTTGTCAAAAATTATCTGTCCATATTTATGTGGTTTTATTTCTGGGTTCTAAATTCTATTCCATTGGTCTACGTTTCTGTTTTTCTGCCAATACCATGCTGTTTTGATTATTATAGCCCTGTAGTACAAACTAAAGTCAGGAAGCGTGATACCTCCATTATTGTTCTTTTTACTTAAGATTGCTTTGGCTATTGGTGGTCTTTTGTGGCCAAACAAATCTGATGATTTATTTGTTCTATTTCTTTCAAAAATGCCATTGGAATTTTGATGGGGATTGCATTAAATCTGTATATTGCTTTGGGTAATATGGCCACGTTAACTATGTTGATTCTTCCAATCCATGAACAGAGAATGTCTTTCCATTTCTTTGTGTCTTCTTCAATTTCTTTCAAAAATGTCTTATAGTTTTCAGCATATAGGTACTTCTCATCCTTGGTTAAATTTATAACTAGGTATTTTATTCTTTTTCCTGCAATTGCAAAAGGAATTGTTTTTTCTATTTCTTTTTCTGAGATTTCACTGCTAGTATATAGGAATGAAACAGACTTTTGTACGTTGATTTTGTAGCCAGCAACTGTACTGTATTCATTGATCGTTTCTAACCGTTTTTTGGTGGAGTCTTTAGGGTTTTCTATATATAGCATCATGTCATCTGCAAAGAGTGATAATTTACCTTCTTCATTCCCAATTTGGATGCCTTTTATTGCTTTCTGTTGCCTGAATGCTCTGGCAAGGACTTCCAACACTATGTTGAAAAGCAGATTTGAAAGGGGACAGGCCTGTCCTGTTCCTGAATGTAGAGCAAATGTCTTCAGTTTCTCACCATTAAGTATGAGACTAGCTGAGGGGTTGTCATATGTGGCCTTTGTTATGTTAACGTATTTTCTTTCTGTGCCTATTAAGTGTTTTAATCATAAATGGATGTGTGTCTTGTCAAATGCTTTTTCTGCATCAATTGATATAATCATATGATTTTTGTCCTTTTTTTTGTTTATGTGATGTATCACATTGATGGATTTGCGAATGTTGAACCATCCTTGTGCCCCAGGGATGAACCACACTTGGTCGTGATGAATAATCTTTTTAATGCATTGTTGTATTCGATTTGCTACAATTTTGTTTAGGATTTTTGCATCAGTATTCATCAGAGATATTCGTCTGTAGTTTTCATTTTTTGTATTGTCCTTACCAGGTTTTGGTATCAGGGTAATATTGGCCTCATAAAATGAGTTCGGGTGTACTGTGTATACTACAATTTTTTGGAAGAGTTTGAGCAGGATTGGTATTAGATCCTGTTTGAAGGTTTGGTAGAATTCACTAGTGAAGCCATCTGGTCCCGGACTTTTGCTTTTGGGAAGGTTTTGGATGACTGATTCAATTTCATTACTGGTAATCGGTCTGTTTAGATTTTCCAGTTCTCCATGGTTCAGCCTTGGAAGGCTATAGGTTTCTAAGAACTTGTCCGTTTTATCAAGGTTATTGAATTTGGTGGCATATTGTCCTTCATAGTATTCTTGGATGATCCTTTGTATTTCTGTGGTGTCCGTGATAACTTCCCCTTTTTTATTTCTGATTTTGTTAATTAGTGTCTTCTCTCTTCTTATCATAGTGAGTCTAGCCAAGGATTTGTCAATTTTATTAATCTTTTCAAAGAACCAGCTCTTTGTCACATTAATTTTTTTTGTCTTTGTTTTCTCTATTTCATTTAGTTATACTCTGATTTTTGTTATTTCTTTCCTTCTTCTAAACTTGGGTGTCAGTTGTTCTTCTTTTTCTAGCTCTTTAAGGTGCAACATGAGGTTATTTTTTCTTGTTTCTTGATATAGGCCTGTAATGATCTAAATTTCCCTCTTCAAACTACTTCTGCTGCATCCCAAAATTTTTGTTAGGGTGTATTTTCGTTGTCATTTGTTTCTATGTATCTTTTGATCTCTCCTCTAATTTCTTCTTTACCCAGTCGTTCTTTAAAAGTATGTTGTTTAATCTCCAAGTATTTGTGTTTTTCTGCTTTCTTTTTGCAGTTGATATCCAATTTCAAAGCCTTGTGATCAGAGAATATACTTGGAATAATTTCAATCTTCTTAAATTTGCAGGGGCTGATTTTATGTCCCAATATGTTGTCTATCCTTGAGAATGTTTCGAGTACAGTCGAAAAGAATGTATAATCTGATGTTTTAGGATGAAGTGCTCTATCTGTGTCAATTATGTCCATTTCATCTAATGTGTCATTTAGGGTTGCTATTTCTTTATTTGATTTCTGTTTGGATGATCTATCCATAGCTCTCAATGATGTATTTAAGTCCCCTAGTATAATTGTGTTTTGGTCAATTTCTCCTTTTAGTTCTGTTAGTAGTTGCTTGGTATATTTTGGTGCTACCTGATTGGGGACATAAATATTGATGACTATTATGACTTCCTATTGTATAGTCCCCTTTACCATTATGAAATGTCCATCTTTGTCTCTTGTTATCTTTTTCACTCTGAAGTCTGTTTCATCTGATATCATTATGGCTACACCTGATTTTCTCTGGATACCATTTGCTTGGAGTGTCAATTTCCACCCTTTCACTGTGAATCGATGCTTGTCCTTGTTGCTGAGATTTGTCTCTTGGAGACAACATATAGTTTGGTTTAGTTTTTTGATCCAATTTGTTACTCTATGCTTTTTTATTGGTGAGTTCAGTCCATTTCTGTTTAGGCTTATTATTGATATGTGAGTATTTCCTGTCATTCTATATTTATTTTTCTGGTAAGGTTTTGTCTCCATTGTATCTTTGCCTTTTTGTTGTTGTCTAGTATGTCTGTGTTATGTTATTCTATTACGTTTCCCTGTTTCTTCTTTTATTACAGTATGTATTTCATTTCTGGATATTTTTTGAATGGTTACGTTTAAGTAAAAGAAAGTTTGATATTTAGAGTATTCCATTTCCTTCAGCACGCTTACTTTCTCCATTCCTATATTCCGTTTCAGGCCTTTACTCTCTTCATTTTTATGTTTCAGTTGCCGCCAATTTTCCCTGTTGATGGTGTTCGAACAACCTCCTTTAGTATTTCGTATAGTGCAGGTCGTGTTTTAGAAAATTCCCTCAGTTTCTGTATGTCTGGATTGGTCTTTATTCCTCCTTCATATCTGAAGGATTTCTTTGTTGCATATATTTTTCTTGGGTCATAATTTCTCTCTTTCAATAGTTTGAATATTTGGTTCCACTCCCTCCTGGTTTGTAGAGTTTCTGCTGAAAAATCTAATGAGAATCTAAAGGGCTTTCCTTTGTAGGTTACCGTCTTCTTTTCCCTGGCTGCCTTGAGGATTCTTTCTTTGTCGTTGATTTTAGACAGCTTTAATACAATGTGCCTTGGAGAAGGCCTGTTGGGATTAAGGTAATTAGATGTTCTATTTACTTCTTGGATTCGAGAATCCAGTTCTATTTACAAGTTTAGTAAGTTCTCATCAACAATTTGTTTGAATATATTCTCTGTTCCCTTCTCTCTTTCTTCTCCTTCTGGTATGCCCATTATTCTTATATTGCTCTTTCTGATGGAGTCAGAAAGTTCTTGTAGAATTCTTTCATTTCTTTTAAGTCTCAAGTCTCTTTCTTCCTCCATCTGTGTAATTTCCAGGTTTCTATCTTTGATGTCACTGATCCTTGTCTCCATCTGGTCAACTCTACTACCTAAGCTTGGTATTTCATTCTTAATTTCTATTCTATTTGGTTCTCTTTTAAAATTTCTATCTCTTCGTAAAATGCTCATGCTGTTCTTTGATTGTGTTTCTGAGTTCATTAAACTGCCTTGCTGTGTTTTCTTGCATCTCGTTGAGTTTTTCCAGAACTGCAACCTTGAATTCTCTGTCTATTAAGTCACATATTTCCATATCTTTAAGTTTATTTTCTGTAGACTTTTCTTTCTTCTCTTTCTTTCTTTCTTTCTTTCTTTCTTTCTTTCTTTCTTTCTTTCTTTCTTTTATTGGGGTGACAATTGTTAATGGGATTACTTAATTTCAAGTGTACAATTCTGTATTACATCATCTAGAAATCCCATTGTGTGTTCACCACCCAGAGTCAGTTATCCTTCCATCACCATTTCTTTCTGAGCTGTCTTGTTGCCTTGGTTATTCATTGCAATTACTGATCTATTATTTGTCTTCCTAGACATCTACAGGAGTGGCTTCTGCAACAGTTTGATAGGAAGAGGTATTTCTTTTGTTTTCCAGTACTTGTTGGTAGAATGTTTCATTTTCTCTCCGACTGCAGCCTTTTTTTCCTCTCTCACACGGTAGTGCTATGTTTTCTCTGCACTATTCCAGCTTCTCACACAATGGGGGGATTCCCTGGGAGACAGGCTTCTCCTCTAATAATAGTTTGTGTGGGTCACAGGGCACAGTGTCCGTGTGGGTATGCTGAGAGATTTTGAAGTTCCAAAGCTCTTTCTGCACCAGATTCAGAGCCCTTATGTTTCAGCATTTCTGTGTACTCATGCAGTATCCACCCAGATATATGGGGCTAGTGGCATGGTGAGTTCTGAGAGGTGGACCTGAGCAATGGCGGCGACCACCACCACAGCCGGTCCTGCTACTACAGCTCCCTCCCCTTTGCTGCAACTAGTTGGGCTGCAAATCTGTGTCTGTGGTCCCCAGTTCTCAGAACAGCAAATATTCTGTTCTTTTTATCTGACACTGCTACTGTTCTGCTTCTAGTACCAGGCAGGTGGGGGCGGGGTGAGCTCTGGGAGTGCAGGGAGGGTGCGGCTACTCTCAGTGCCTACGGCTTCTGTTTCTCTTCAGTTCTCTGCTTTGCAGTGAGGGCTTAAACCATCTTTTTCAGCCTTCTTCCCTTCAGGCTTTTTTCCAAGGTCTCTGCCATGAGCGTTGGGTTCAGCAGTGCTATATGCTGCCCTCTGAGCCCTTTGGGCCATAAGCGGAGACCTAGCAGTCTGAGTTCTTCCCTCTTCCACAGCTGCGGTAGTTCCCGGATGCAGCGAGCTCAGAGCAGTGAGCTAGGTCTGCATCCTGTGCCTCCATGCCTCAGTCTCAGCACTTCTCCCTTCCCTCTTCCCCCGCTTGCATGATTCGCCCACGTTTATGTGAATTCAGTAGTGGGCCTCTTCGTCTTGCCTGTCTGCTGTGCAGGGAGTCCTTTGTGGAGTTATTGTTGTTCGATTAGTTGTACATTCCAGGGGTGCTTTACAGAGGCTTACCTCACGCCGCCATTTTGATGTTGTCTCCTATTTTTTTAATTAAAGTTTATTGTGGTGACAATAGTTACTAAAGTTGCATACATTTCAGATGTATAATTTGTAATATATCATCAATATATCACACTGTGTTCTACACCCAGAGTCACTTCTCTTATCATCATATATTTGATCCTCTTTACCCTCATCTTCGACACCCCTACCCCTTACCCTCTGGTAACCACTAAACTGTTTTCTGTGCTTATGAGCTTTTGTTTCTTCATTTGTTTGTCTAGTTCTTTTGTTGTTTTCAGTTTTATATACCACATATGTTTCAGTGAAATCATAAGGTTCTGTACTTTTTCTGTCTGACTTATTTCGCTTAGTAGTATAAGCTCAAGATACCTCCATGTTGTCGCAAATGGTACTATTTCATCTTTTCTTATGATAGAATACAATTGCATTGTGTATATGTACCACAACTTCTTTATCCATTCATCTATTGTTTAGACACTTTGGTTGTTTCAATGTCTTGGCCACCATAAATAAAGCTGCAAGGAACATCAGAGCACATATATCTTTACAGATAAATGTTTTCAGATTTTTTTGGTATATACCTAGGAGTAGGATTGTTGGATCATATGATGATTCTATTCTTAATTTTCTGAGGAAAGGCCACATTTCCTTTCATAGCGGCTACACCAGTCTGCATTCGCGCCAACAGTGTATGAGGGTTCCATTTTCTCCACAGTCTCCCCAACACTTGTTATTATTTGTCTTGTTGATAGTAGCCATTCTAACTGGTGTGAGGTGATATTTCATTATGGTCTTGATTTGCATTTCTTTGATGATTAGTGACGTTGACCTTTTTTCATATGTCTATTGGCCATTTGTATGTCCTCTTTGGAGAAATCTCTCTTCAGGTTCTCAGCCCATTTTTTAATTGGATTGATTGATTTTTTGTTGTTGTTGAGCTGTATGAGTTCCTTATATATTTTGATTATTAGCTTCTTATCTAAGGTGCTGCTTGTAAAAATCTTCTCCCATTCTAGCAGTTGCCTTTTTATTTTGCCGATGGTTTCTTTTCCTGTGCAGAAGCTTTTTAATTTGATAAAGTTCCATTCATTTATTTTATCTTTTACTTCCCTTGCTTTGGAGTCAAACTCATAAAATGCTCTTTGTACCCAAAGTCCATAAGTATAATACCTATGTTTTCTTCTATGTGGTTCATTGTTTTAGGTCTTATGTTTAGTTGTTTGATCCATTTTGAGTTAATTTTGGTACATGGTGAACAGATAGCAGTCTAGTTTCATTCTTTTGCACATTGTTATCCAGTTCTCCCAGCACCATTTATTGAAGAGGCTGTCTTTTCTCCGTTATATGTTTTTGGCTTCTTTGTTGAAAAGTATCTGTTCATATATACGTGGTTTTATTTCTGGGTTATCAATTCTATTTCATTTGCCTGTCTATCTGTTTTACTTTTTTATTTTCCAATACCATACTCTTTTGATTATTGTTGCCCTATAGTACAAGCTGAAGTCAAGGAGTGTGTTACCTCTAGCATTGTTCTTGTTTCTTAAGATTGCTTTGGTTATTCGGGGTCTTTTTTGGTTCCATATAAATCTGATGATTTCTTGTTCTGTTTCTTTAAAAAATCCCATTGGATTTTGATGGGGATTGTATTAATTCTGTATATTGCTTTGGGTAATATGGCCATTTTAACTATGTTGATTCTTCAAATCCATGAGCATGGAATGTCTTCCTATTTCTTTGTGACTTCTTTAATTTCTTTAAAAAATGTCTTATAGTTTTCAGAATATAGGTCTTTCACATCCTTGGTTAAGTTTATTCTTAGGTATTTTATTCTTTTTGTTTCAGTTGCAAAAGGAATTTGTTTTAAAATTTATTTTTCTGAGTTTTCATTGTTAGTTTCTACGAATGCAATGGACATTTGTACATTGATTTTGTAGCCGGAAACTTTACTGTATTCTTTTGTTGTTTCTAATAGTTTTTTGGTGGAGTCTTTTGGGTTTTCTATATACACCATCATGTCACCTGCAAAAAGTGACAATTTCACGTCTTCATTCCCAATTGGGATGCCTTTGATTTCTTTTTCTTCCCTGATTGCTCTGGCTAGGACTTCCAATAGCAGACACCCCTGTCGTGTTCCTGAATGTGTAACAAAAAGCTTAAAATTTTCACCTATAATTATGATAGTAACTGAGGGTTTGTCATACATGGCCTTTACTATGTTGAAATATTTTCCTTTTATACACATTTTATGAAGTATTTTAAACATAAATTGATGTTGTATCTTGTGAAACACTTTTTCTGCATCTATAGATATAATTATATTATTTTTGTGCTTTTGTGTTTTTTTATGTAGTGTGTCACATTGATCAATTTGCATATGTTGAACTATCCTTGTGTCCCTGGGATGAACCCCAGTTGTTTGTGATATATCGTCTTTTTAATGCAGTGTTGCATTCAATTTGCTAGAATTTCTTTTCTCCTTCATATCTAAAGGATATCTGTGTTTGATGTATTAGTCTCAGCTCATAATTTCTCTCTTTCAAAAGTTTGAATACTTGTGTCTATTCCTTCCTGACTTGTAGAGTTTCTGCTGAAAAATGTGGTGATAATCTAATATGTTTTCCTTTGTAGGTTACCGTCTCCTTTTCCCTGCGTGGCTTGAGTATTCTTTCTTTGTCGTTAATTTTTGACAGCTTCAATACAAATGTGCCTTGGATAAGGCCTGTTGGGATTGTAGTACTTAGGTGTTCTATTTGCTTATTGCATAAGAGGATCCAGTTCTTTCCACAATTTTGGAAAGTTCTAGTCGACTATTTGTTTGAATATTCTCTTTGTTTCTTCCTCTTTTTCTTCTCCTTCTGGTATGTCCATTGTTCTTATATTGCTCTTTCTGATGGAGTGAGGAAGTTCTTGTAAAGTTTTTAATTTCTTTTAAGACTCAAGTGTCTCTCTTCTTCCATAGTGTCATTTCCAGATTTCTGTCTTTGATGGCACTGATTCTTTCCTCCATCTGGTCAACTCTATTACCTAAGCTGGCTATTTCATTCTTCGTTTCTTTTATTGAGTTCTTAATCTCCAGAAATTCTATTTGTTTCTTTTTTAAAATTTCAATCTCTGTGGTAAAATGTTAATTTTATTTTTGATTGTTTCTGAGTTCCTTAAACTGCCCGTCTATTTTCTTGTATCCTTTTGAGTTTATTCAGAACTGCAATCTTGAATTCTCTGTCATTTAAGTCACATATTTCCATATCCTTAAGTTCCTTTTCTGAAGACTTTTCATTTTCTTTCTGAGCTGTCTTGTTGCCTTGGTTATTCATGGCAATTGGTGAGTTATTATTTCTCTTCCTAGACATCTACAGGAGTGGCTTTTGCAACAGGTTTGTAGGAAAAGTTCTTTCCTATGCTTTCCAGTAGGTGTTGGTAGAATGCTTTACTTTTCTCTCTTCCTGCAGCCATTGATTCTCTCTCATGTTGTAGTGTTGTGTTTTGTCTGCACTGTCCTGGGTTCTCACACAATCGGGAGATTACCTGGAAAGTCTGATTCTCCTCTCTGAGCAGGTTGCCTGGGTCTCAGGGCACAGCCTCCATTGTGGAATGTGGAAAGCTTCTAACATTCTGAATTTCTTCCTGTACCAGATTCAGCACCGTGTGTTTCAGTGGTTCTGTTTATCCCTGCAGGGATCTGCCCAGATATGTGGGGCTGGGGGTGGGGTGGACTGTTAGAGGTGGCTGTGAGCAATGGAGGTGACCACCAGCACAGCCTGTCCTGCACCCAGAGTGCCCTCCTTTTCAGCAGATCTAGTTGGGGTGTGAGTCCGTGGCTGCGGGCTGCAGTTTTCAGAACTGCAAACATTCTGTTTTTTTCGTCTGACTGTGCTACTCTTTCAGCTTCTGGCACTGAGCAGGTGGGGGTGGAGCGAGCCCTGTGAGGGTTGGGAGGGGCCAGCTAGGCTCAGTGCCTAAGCCTTCTGTCCTCTGCTTGGCATTGAGGGTTTAAACCACCATTTTCACCCTTCTTCCCACAGTCTTTGCTCTGAGGTCTCTGCTGGGATCATTGGGTTCAGCCATGTTATATGCTGATCCCTCAGGCCGGACTGTGGGCCATAAGGGGAGTGCCAGCAGTTTGAATTCTTCCCTCTCTCATCACTGGCGTAGTTCTGAATGAAGGGAGCTCAGAGCTCTGAGCTCAGATCTGCATCCTATGGCCCTGACAACCCATGTCTCCGCACTCCCCCTTTCCTCCTCCCCTTCTTGCCCAATTTGCCCACCTTTGATGATTTCAATTATGCATCTCTTAGTCTCGTCTGTCTGCTGTGCAAGGAGTTCTTTGTGGAATTGTAGTTGTTCAATTTGTCGTAAATTCCAGGGGAGATTTAAAGAGGCTAACTTCACGCCACCATTTTTATCTTTTTTTTAAAAAAAAAAAAGTCAATTTCTTGCTACCCATCTTTTTCAGTATTGTAGTCCTGTGCATTAATCCATTTGATTAGAAGAGTCTTACTTTTCTATAATCTGTCAAAAGCATCATGGCTTTTGTTATACTGTAGGGCTTTGAAGAGTCTGTCTATGTGTTCCCTATAATACTGGCTGACAGTATTGACCTGAAGGTTTGAGTATTGGTGACCCTTCATGTTATAAACCCATTGGAAACATTTTATGATCCAAACTCCTTTCAGTTACTATCATTGCACACCCATATTTGTTCAAAATTCTGTACTTTCTAATGGCTCTGTTATGTTGGGAATGCTCAGGAACTGTTTAAAAATTGAGCAACTTAACCCAAACACTTTCCTTCATTGGAGGTATACAGGACGCACATTCTACTGATGTTGTAGTTTGTATAAATAGAAATATTGCTCTCTAGTTTATTATTCTGATGACCTTCCTAACTAAGCATCCACTGGATTATTTTACAATTTTGTCTACTCAGAGTGAGAATGGGAGAGTTTCTAATCTTCTAGGGAATTTTTTTCTACCTTGAAATGTTATGATAACTAGAATTCATAGCTCATAAGAAGCCCAAATCAATATTGCCATTGACTTAATCCACATAAGAGGCTTAGCTTCATAGGTGACTTCTGAACAGCTGAAACAAAACAAAAATCAGTCTCTCATCAGTTCCCAAGTTTAAAATAAAGTTGAAAGCTAGTGCAGAAAAATCCTTCTAGACTAACAAAGAAAGCAGGGTGAGACCTTGTAAGCAATTATTTTCAGTGAATAAATCCTCATGCTTTCCATTTTGAAGAATAATAAGTTAATATTTATTATGTCAGACCTGTGCTGAGCATGATCTCTTTTAACCTTTAAAACAACCCTATTAGAGTTCGACACACTTATGATCCCCAGTTTACAGGTGATAAAATTGAGATTTAGAGAGGGAGATTAATTTTCTCAAGATGACACATCTACTAAATAGCCCAGTTGAGACTTGATCATATGTCATCTGTACACTAAAGGCCATACTTTTAATGTGTATAAAATTATACATATATATATATATATATATGTAATCAGATATAGTAGTTGATGTTCAAATGAGTCTTAAATGGAAGATGATGCCCCTTACCTACTATTAGAAATATCTGTATGGTTTTCCTGTATGTGAGGAAATACCGAAGCCTTCTGTACTTTTATGTGAGGAATCCATTGTGATTAATATCAGGCCAGTATCATTTGCAAGATATCTATGCAAGACTAAAATGTATGCCATGACCATGGGACAGTGTTCTTTTCTTTGTCAGAATAGATATCTAGAATAAAGATCAAGGTCTTGACCTTATTCTTTCTACCATTATTCACTAACTACCTGAATTAGCTGAGCAAGAGGTAGCTTTCTCATTGATAACCAATTTATTCCAAGGCCTTCAGTTTAACAGTCTTCTTCTTTTGTAATTCATACCATCTGACTTCTGTTTTCTCCATCCTTCAACCTCATTAAAGTGTTCTATCAATGTGGACTATTGACAGGCATTTTTCAGTATTTGATTGTTGCATCACGGTCTTTTTTGTTTCATTCTCTAATGATATGTACACAAAACCCCACATTTAGGTTACCAATTTTTTAAATGTCTGAGCCTTACAGTTCCTTGATGTTCTTAGCAAATGTTCTTGTCAATATCACCAAAGCCTCCACATTACTAAATTCAGTAGTCAGTTCTTAGTCCTCTTGTTCACCTTTCAGCAGCATTTGACGCCATTGATCACTCCTTCCACTTCATTTGATTTTCATTTGTGTCTGAGTCTCCCCCTATGCCATTGACCATTCCTTTTGTACCTCCTATGATTTTTTGTTGGATCCCCTTCATCTTCGTGCCCATGAAACATTGGAGGGCCTAAAGACCCAAACTGAGGACTACTTCTCTTATCTCTGATACTCTTATTCCCTTGGTTATATCATTCCATCTTATGATGTTAATACATTCATATGCTGAAAAATATTGAAAACTCCATCTTGGACCTGTCTCTTCAAATTCAGATTCACGTATACAGCTGGCTGTTTTTCATCTCCACTTGGACGGCTGATAAGTATCTCAAGTTTAACACACCTGACACATCTGACACCACTTGTTCTCCAGCTCACATTTTGTCATCCCATCTTTGAATTCCAGCTCTTGCTGCAGTTATAGCTGCTTGCACATGTACACTAACAACACCTCTTCTCCCCTGTACCAGGTATCTCTCATTTCTTGCCATTTCTATGTGGAATGCCTGTAGCAACCCACTCAACCATTCTGAGGCATATGCAAATTTGGAAGTGTGAGAGAGTTAATACACTGTAGGAGAACTCTTGATCTATAAGAGATAGAAAGCCAGTAATAAAGGCCTCCCTCTTCTGAGTTTAAGCAGATTATCTTTCAGGCATTTTATAGGATCCTCAGAGGGTTCCCAGTAATGTTAAGCTTCAGTTGCCCATAGTTGTGACGAGTTCAAAAACTCACCCTTCACTTGACTTTCCTTACTTTTCTATTTCACTTCTACTAGCCCTTCATTCCTGAGTTGGGAATCATTTCCCAAAGTTCACACTCTGCACACAGTTCCTTGTCTCAGGCTGTCCTTTTTGGGAAACTGGACCAAGTGATTTTTCACAACCACACTCTTGATCCTCACTCTAAAACTTTTTCCTCCTTCAATTTTCTCCATCTCAGATTATGGCAACTCTACTTTCCAGATCCTCTTACCAAAAATCTTGGTGTGATCCCTGCCCTTATCCATTTTATCAGCAAAACTTGTCATCTTTACTTTCAAAATATACCCATATTCAGAATCTGATTAATTCTTCCCACTTTTTCTGTTACTACCCTGGTACAAGACACCATCATTTCTCATTGATTTTTTTAAAAATTAAAGTTTACTGGGGTGACAATTGTTAGTAAAGTTATATAGATTTCAGGTGTACAATTCTGTATTACATCATCTATATATCACATGGTGTGTTCACCACCAGAGTCAGTTCTCATTGATTTTTGCAGTAGTCTTCTAACCTATCTCCCTGCTTCTGCCCTTGTACTCCTGCAATTTATTCTCAATCCAGAATGATACTTTTAAATCCTAAGGTAGATCCTGCCCATCTTCCAGTCAGAACCTGCATTGACTCCCAATCTCACTCAGAACACAGGAGTCTACATAATGTGGTTTGCCTTTATATTGTGACCTTATATCCTACCACTGACTCCTTCTTGTGTCCTTCAAAAACCACATTGACCTCTATGATGTTTCTCAAACAATACAGGCATATTTCTTCCCAGAGCCTTTTCAATTGCTATTCTCTCTGCCTACATAGTTCCTCCCCTTGATATCTACCAGGTTTGGTCTCACCTGATACAGGTTCTTACTCAAATGTCACCTTTTCAGTGAGCCATTCCCTGACTATGCTATTCAAAATTACAATCCTCCACACACATATTCCTTTTTTTTTCGTTTTCCTCCATAGTACTTATCACTTAGGTAACTATAAAACTTATTGTCCAAATTGGGACATTTTTCAGAGTGACAGATTGTACTAGGAATAATCACACTAGACCCACAGGTATAAACCAGGACTGTCTGAGCAGGGTGAAACATGGTCACCCTACTTATGACCATGTAACATACATATATATATATATATATATATATATATATATATATATATATATATATATATATATATATATACCACTATTCTGTAACATATTTATTTGTACTTATTACTATGTTTTTATTTTACTCATTTATTTCTTGTCTCTCCCACCAAGTTTTATGAGACTAGGGATTTCTGTCTGTTTTGTTCTCTGCTGAATCACAGTTCTTAGAACAGTGCCTCAAACATATTAGGCATCTGATGAATATTTATTAAATTAATGCAAACCCACTAGGATAGTGTCTGGCACATGATTAGCTCTCAATGAATATTAGTTATTATTATCAATACTTAGTATTATTTATCATCAAACAGAAATGATTGATTTTAGCTCTGACTCAGAATGGTGTTTCTTGAGTGACATTACTCTATTTTATTTACTCCTCAGTAATATTTTCATGGGCTACATGCATAGAGATGCTTGCATCTGCCAAATAATTTTTATTGAAATGGTTTGCTCACTCCTCCATTTTTTAATCAAGATGCCTAGTTGTTGAGTAACTTACAATCCTTTGTGATTTATGTCATACTGATTCTTTGTACATCAGGGCAAATAAAAAATAAGCTGGTAAAACCTTGTATGAAGTTTACATATATTTTTAAATTTCTTTATTGGGGTACAGAGTGTTTCTCCAGGGGACATCAGCTCCAAGTCATTGTCCTTCAATATAGTTGTGGAGGGCGCAGCTCAGCTCCAACTCTAGTTGGACAGTTTCAGTCTTTAGTTGCAGGGAACACAGCCTACCATCACCATCGGGAATTGAACTGTCAACCTTGTTATTGAGAGCTCGCATTCTAACCAAGCCATCCAGCCACCCCTCCAGAAACTCAGGGGCAGCTCATTGTCTTCTATCTAGTTGTGGAGAGCGCAGCTCACTGGCCCATGTGGGAATCAAACTCTCAACCCTGTTGTTCAGAGCTCATGCTCTAACCAACTGAGCCGTCTGGCCACCCCTGAAGTTTGTATTTTAATACATTGGATTAATTTCTTTAAAGTACAATTGTTAACATTGAAAAAAAATGCTTGAACTTCTAATTATAATAACAAGTAACATATCTCTTGTCCATTTTATCGAGTCAGAGAATGTGGCTAAAACTATCTTAGAAGAGTGATTTTGAGTTCTTTCTGAATTCTGTAAATACAAATTTAGGTAATTGTAATGATCAATCATGTACTGGTATGTTAATTTTATAATGCATTAAATTTATCAGCCACAGGTTTTTCCTAATTCTAAAGAAGCAGCACTTAATTCTCTTTTTACTGATTAATTGTGGAGAATTATACTTCTGGCAGTTGACAAAGGGATTTATATGGCTTGCTTCAATACCATTCAATACATAGGTAAATAATAAAAGTAAACAATTCATGAGAAGTGGAAACATAATTAACAGGAATCTTATGAATGTTTGTCTCCTCTTGCAAAAACCCTGGTAAGCTATGGCATGAGCTTTCAGTTTTCTTTGGATGAGAAGTACTTGTTAGCTAATCAATGTATATTCCAAAATGCTCTTTAAATATTAAAAATTGACATTAGTCAATTAAATAATTCTATTGGACAAGCATTTATGAGATTTTACTATTCAAAGAATTTCCTTTTGGTCACAGACACAAATTAAATATAGCAGCATCCCTTTGTAAAGCTGATGTTTGGAAGCATAAATGGTAGCTTTTATAGTTTGGCTTTGTATCACTGAGCTTTTATAGTTTAAGACATAGGATTTTCTCTACAGTACATGTGTACCCTTATAATCGTGGGCTGCATTACAACAGGATTGTGCTTTATTTAGATAGAATGGAAGCACTGAAAGTTCACTTGGTAAGTTCTTTCATTTTAATACTGAATTCCATGCTTACAAGCCTTGTCTTTTAACCTTTTGTGCAGATAGTGTCCTTTATTCCCATTTGCTTCCTTTTGGATTGCCTCTACTATATTGTCTACTAGAAAGATCACATCACTGGGTCAAGACTCTTTCTTTCAATTTTACTTTATTCACTCAGTGAATGACCTTAGGTCTTCTTTTAACTGCCTTTACTAGTATATTAATAGTCACCTGGGGTCTTGTGGCACAGTTAATCAAATTCCTAAAAATAATTTGAAATGTTCTGCCCTCCTTCTGCCTCTAGGAAGTATCTTTGAATCAAAAACGAAAAGTAAAATACAAACGGACATTGCTAAAATAATCAACAATATCGCTTTTTGATTATTTATTTTTTGACACTGTCCTGTCTGATCCTTCTTAGTCTTCTAAAACTGAAATACTGTACTCATTTCTGAGATTCTTCTTTATAATTTCTCATTTGAAGGACAGATCTTAGAAAATGACAAGACTGACATCTATTTGAAATAAAACTAATAAAACTGCTAATATTTCTTTATGATGCTTGCACTGAGGTACAAAAGTACAGAAATGACTTACAATGTATGCTAATCATATAATATCAGGCTTGATCTACATGTGGATGTGGCTTAAAAGAAGTGATTGAACTTTAGCAATATCCATATTGTAACAGGAAGTCAGATAAGACTTTAATTCTCCTCTTAGTTACATTGCCATCTCTTTCTTTCCCACTGTTTTTACCTGTCCAATGTTATTACCAGTATGCAGTGACTTCCCATTGTTATTAATAGACTTCTACTTAGTTAATTACAGCCTTATCAAAATAACTTTGAAAAATTCAGAGGTACATTTTTTTAACTATTCATAGTGAGCCCAGTGGGCAAAAAATGTACAATTTTCAAGGTGGACTTTAGTGTGCTTTAAGTACATTTTTATATATTGGAGAAAATTTCATAACTTGTGGTTTCTGTTGATAATGTGTTGGACACATTGGAAGGGGAAAAAACAGATTGAAAGGTTACCAACTAGGAAGACATTGCAATAACCTAGAGAAAGAGATGATGAGGAGCTTAACTTAGCATTGAATGTCTGAATAAAGAAAAAGAGACATGGATGAGAGAGAATTTATAACTGGCAGGATTTAGTAGCTGGCTGGATGTGGAGATGAAGGAAAGAAATGAATAAAGGTTTTCACATTTGGTAAGTCAGTAAAAAAGGGTGCTGGCAATCCAGATAGGAGATCAAGAAAGGTAGAGTTTTAGAGAAAAAGTTATTTTCTGAACACAACTTTGCAGGAACTGAAGGTTTTCGGGGTAGAAATATCTAGTATGAAGTTAGAAATATAAACTTGGAGCAGTGGTACTAGAAAATGGATTTGGGAGTTGTTGATGCACAACTGATACATGAGATTCAAAGGGATCATACAGGAAGAGCACATATAATGAGTAAAGCACTGAAAAAAAGGAAGTGATTGTCAAAATCATGGTGTATACTAACATTTAAAGGACTGGCAGGAAAAGGAACCCAGGAAAAATGCTGAGTAGTTAGAGAACTAAATGGAAAATCAGACAAAATGGTATTATAGAAGTCAAGAAAGTACAAAGAATCTAGAAAGAGAGGATAACACTATCATATATGACGTAAGGTTTAGTAAAGACTCTGAAATCTGTACCAGATTTGGCAATTAGGAGTTCATTGCTAACTTTACCAAGAGTTTTTAATGTGATAGTCAAGGCAGCAGAGAGATTCCAGTGGATTGAGGAATGAGTGGGAAGGAAAGAAGTAAAGACATTAAGTATAGGCTTTTAATATGCTTGGCTGAGAAAGGATGAAATGGTCAAAGAAAGGGGTGATAGCTTAAGGAGAACACAAATTCCAGGGAGGAAATTTTGCTGTCTTGTTTATTTGATTTATAGATAGAAAACAACAACAACTTAAACACGAAGGCTGGCCTAGCCCTGTACCTCCCATAGTGACAATGAATAAATGTTTGAAGTATAAATGAATGAATGTTTATACAATGAAGGAAAAGGACTGATGAAGAAGGAAAATTTTGGATGATCAGAAAGAGAGGTAATAATCTGATGGAGAAGGTTCCTGGAGAAAGCCTACAGGGATGGGATACAGAATACTGATGGAAGTAAGGTTTATCTCTGAAATATTAGAGGAGGGATAATTGAAAAAGTTCATGATGTCTCATAATATCTGTTTTTTTATGATAAGTGGGAGACAATGTCATTTGCCAAGATTCAGTGAGAGGGTTGTGAGTAGAGTAAGAAACGTTACCAGAGTGAACAATTAAGAGATAGAACAAACTAGGAACTATGCTAAGTGGTATAAAGGTTACAAGGAGGGGTAACATATAAATTAGGATTTTGGTTGTAAATGACAGAAAGTCAACTCAAAGTAACTTAAGCAAAAAAGGTGAAGTTATTGGTTCAATGAATTTAAAAAAAAATTGTTTTGAATGTCAAACTTCAGAAAGGGCAGATATGTGACTGACATAAGAAACAATTAGACATAGTGAATCAAATATTATCAGCATAGTCTCTAAGCCTTTCTAGTGATCTTTATATTTAAGTTTCATTTTCTGAGAAACATGGCTGGAAAGTGTTTGTGAGCTTCACCTCTTACAGTTCTAGCCACTCTGATAAAGAAGGATTCTATTCTATGGAAATTCTATTCATTTCCAACTTCTGGATCCATCAGTCATGACCAGAGTGGGATCTGTGAAATGTACCTTGTTGATAAAGCTTGGGTCAGGTGGTCACACATGAACTGATCTTCTGTGACAATTCATTACACCATTCAACAAGTATTCATATCTAGATCTTGTTCTAGATGTTGGTGACACAGTGGTGAAAAATATAGAGATGGTCCCTATTCTGGGGAGCTTATACTCTAGTATAGGATATTGATAGTAAATAAACTGATATTTCTGGCTATTGATACAATCTCTGAATAAAGTAAAACAGGTTTATAATAAAGAGTAACTAGTGGCAGCGTCTAGTTCAAACTGCATGGTCAGGGAAGTCTGACTAGATGATACCTAGTTCACAAGGAGAAGCCAGATACTTGAAGTGTTGGTTGAAAATCATGAGACAGAGAGAAGGACAAGTACAAAAGGTCTAAGTAGTGAATGAGTTTGGCATATTTCATTAACAGAAAGTAGAACTCTCTGTGACTAGACTTTAGTGAGTAGAGATTTGTGTGAAATGAGGTCAGAGTATTGGGCAGGACCCAGATCACTATAGGACCCCGTAGGCCACAATAAGGAAGGTCTATGGGGTTGGTTTACTTAAACCAAATGGCTGTTCTTGTAGTAATTATTTGGATGGAGGGAAGTCTTCCTACCATATTTTCCCCAAAATAAGAGTGGTTCTTATATTAATTTTTGCTCCAAAAGATGCATTAGGGCTTATGTGCAGAGGATGTCATCCTGAAAAATCATGCCAGGTCTTATTTTCTGGTTAGGTCTTATTTTCAGGGAAACATAGTAGAAAAGATATATTAAGCACAGTAAGTATGTGGTTCCTTATCAGTCCAGGTCCAGGAAGAGTGGATACCTATGCAAAACCTTTTCCAGGATTGACAAGGCAGGTCAAGTGGAAAAAGGAGGGAGAAAGGAGAGGTAGTTTTGCTGAGAAACTAGTTGAAATGACTGCTCCTAGGTTCAAGACTGCCAGAGAAAAGAGCTAAAGTTAGGAAGGAGCCAATAGATTGAGAGAATAGAAAGAGGTTATCAGCCTTGTAGTCTTTGTCAAGGTTGGACAGTTATTTTTGTGGCCACGAGAAAGTCCAATAGCTAGAAGCATGGGGCATCATTGTCTGAGTGAGATTTCCTAGTCAAAGGCATTGTAATGCCCTTTCTTGTTTAGAGCAATTTTTTTTTATGTATTTACCTATATCCAATGTAAGTCCATGAACACCATGTTAATATACCCAGTTTCCAGGAACTTGCTGATGTGTGTTCAAAATACCCTCTCTTTCCCCTCCCATTTTAAATTTCTATTATTAAACATTGGCTTTTTTCCCAGGGATGACACTGAAGAAGAAAATCAATGACTTATCTAGCCAGCCACCTTGGACTGAATGGGCATTCATATTGACTTCAAGGGCCAAGTACAGATGGTGATTTATTGTGCATACAACTTCTACAGAATGCCTTCATTTGAGCATTGATGTATATACAATTACCAGAATGTGCAGTTTTACAATTTAGCCAGGAATCCGTGGACAGATTATGCTCACTAAGAAATCCACAAATATAGTTTCTACCCTTTTCAGTAATTTTACAAATTCTCAGTGGTTTTCTGCATGAAGAAAAGAGATTTCAAAAATAGTTCTTCTATTTTACCATATTTGTCACTATTGTCATCTCTGTGAAATTCCCATTTCAGAACCAGTTCAAATTTTTTTAGTATATGTGCTGCCGAAACGAGCACAGAACCAGTTCAAATTTATTAAACCTTTTCTGTCTTGACATGTAAGTAGATGGAGTTGGTAGAAGCACATCATTTCCTGTGGCTATTGTGAAAGCTAAAACTGTGGTAGTCATCAACACATATCCCAGGCTTCCCCATTGTCAAAATATTTTTTAGGCAATGTTTATGTGATACTGAAACAACCAATTGAAAGTTGAACAGTTTACATAAACAAGATATTTGACATCTCATAGGCAGAAAAAAACAAAATATGGGCACTCCTAAATTCCTTTTTGTTATTGAAAACAGTTCAAATTACCAGAGTTTGTCCTTATAATTTGAACTTCAGTTGAAATTGTAAAGATATTATAACCTTTAGGAGGATAATTTCCAAATCTTGCTCTTTCTTTCTGGCCAAATTTTACCTCATTGCTGTGTTATTCTTGAGCTGTCACCCATGTGCAAGCATTTATGGGTATATATTGTATTTGTATTTCATAATATTATGGAAAATGGGTTGTTCAGATTTACTACTGGAATTATGTTTTTCTTTGCACCAACATATATAAGTTATATCACAATGTACTTTCTTTAATATTTTGGCTAAATTTCAAGGGAAAAATGTTTATCATTTTAATAGATACACTGCAGACCACTCTTTAATGCAAAGAATACATAGTCAAGATTAATAGCAGCTATAAATAAAAATAAGCTGTACTAGTATTGATAAAAATCAGCTCAGCAAATAAAAATGAGGAAGTTCAATAGTAAGTAATATATTGCAGTGACATAGGCCATCGAGTTGCTATGTGAGGCAACATGAATAATAGCCCTTCAAATTATTTATGTGCCTTGCAGTATAATCAGCATCTTGGATAGTAAGCTACTAGAAGGGATAAATAAACTTTGTTCATATGGTGCTGAGCTTAGTACCACCCTCAAATTAAATGCCAATATGCATTTGATGCTGCTTCATAGTGCTTCTCCTAATGTGATTGTGGCTATCATCACTGACTAACTTTCCAGTTCTCATTAGGGTTTTTCCTTCATATCTATATTTTCTCTGTTTTCTCTCAAGGAATTTCTCCATTTGAATCTTAGTGTGTTCCATAATGGAAAAGCTCATAGTTTATGTCTGTTAATACAAGAAGAAGCACTGACATGAGCATCATTTGTTTTCTGAGCATTGCAATTGGCACTCTTGGAGCAATAAAAGTAAAATAAAATCTATGGACATTACCTTCCATTTATAGAGTCTAGACAGGAAGAATAAGCATATAATTGTGGAGGAGTTTAAAGACACTTAAGTATAACTTACCAAAAAATAAACAATCAACTGATATTTCCATTTTTAAAATTTTATCTTTCCATTTATTAGAGCATTATTTCTATATATGCATTATAATAGTCATTATTGATTCCCTATTACTATATCATTTGTTGAATGAATGACTGAATAAATGGATGAAGATTTTCAGTAGTTCTTACCAATATTTATGGGTGAAGTGTGGTAGATAAGTGCTAAATAGTTATACTACATTTTAAGAATTTTCACTAGCCATTAGATATCTGTTTGTTAAGAGAGTGCGCCCCGTCCCTGATTAACTATATTTTGGTTTTGCACCAAAGAGAGTGTTGTCATTATTTGCACTCTCAATCAGTATCTTTTATGTATTTGCTTAGTATTCCATTCAAGAAACTTAGAGAGACACAGAACACTTATTATTTGCCAGGCAACATACCACATGCTGAGTATTATTTGAAATAAAACAAATATAGACCCTGCCTTCACTGAGTCTCTTAGGAGAGGTAGACAGACAGTAAACAGTACTCTGAAGGTAACCAATAAAGTGTATTGTTCAGAGAAACCAGGATAAGTGTAAAGGTCTACTTCTTGTGTTTGGGGAAGGCCTATCAAAAGATGAAATCTATAAACTGAGATAAAGAGGATAACAAAGAAACAAACACAAGGAAAAGCCAGGGCCAAACATTCTAGGCAAGAGGCATAGCATATGCAAAGTCTGTAAGGCATGAAAAAGTTTGGTATGTCAGTAACTTTAAGGAGACCAATGTGGCAGTTATTCAGGGGGGGGAAAGCATTACTTGATGAATCTGGGAGGATAGGAAGAGACCAGACCTAGGACTCTGTAGGCCACGCTAAAGATTTTAGTTTTTCTCTTAAGGGTAATGAGAAGATATTGATGGGTTTTAATCAGGGGTAGGAGTGGGATTTACATATTTAAAATATTATTTTGGCAGTTGTTTAGATAATGACTGGGGACTATAAAAAAGAATAGAAGAAATTAATTATAACATTATTGCAGAGGCCCATGCAAGAGGTGAAGCTAGAGGGAAGTGGACTAAGTTGAGATATATTTTAGAGATACAACCTATAGGACATATGTTCTGTGTTATATTGGAGTGGAGAGGGAAAGGAAAGAATCAAGAAAAAGGTTTCTGGCTGGAGCAACTGATGATGGGAAGGCTGAGAAATGAATGGGTTTCAGGCTATAAATCAAGCATCGGTTTTAAACATTTTCATTTTGAGATACCCATCTAAGAATGTTAATAGATAGTTTCATTTACTAGCCAATGATGTAGCAAATTCAGAACTTTCTATTTTGAAAAATAGCCTATAGGAATGGTTTGACTCTTCTGGCTTTAATTAATTCAGCAAAAATTTGTTGAGTCTCTACCATATTACAGGTATTGTGCTAAGCACTTTGAATACAAAGTCATAATCACTGCCAATAAGAAGCTTATTATAATCTAATGAGGCAAATGAGGAAACATGGATAATTTAAAATCAAGTGTCATAAGAACATCCAATGTCATAGGAAGGACATCTAACTCAAAGAGGGGGTTGGAAGGGTCACAGAAGGATTCCTGGAAACTACGATATCTGAGTTAAGTTAAAAAGTAAAATGTGGGAGACATCATCAAAATGGCGGCATGAGGTGAGCTTCTGTATGTCTCCCCCGGAATATAAAACTAATCGAACAACTATAACACCACAAAGGTCTCCCTGCACATTAGACAGGCAAGACGAAGAGGCCCACTACTGAATTCACCTAAAGGTGGGTGAATAGCACGAGCAGGGGAAGAGGAAAGGGAGAAGCATGGACATGGAGCAGCGTGGGATCAGGACCCACACCTCAGTGCTCCGAGGTCCCTGCATCACGGAACTACCGCAGCTGCAAGAGAGAAAAGAACTCGGACTAATAGGATTCTGTTTATGGCCCATAGGGCTGAGGGAACAGCATATCATACAGCTTTACCCAATGCTCACGGCAGAGACCTGGAGAAAAGACTCAGGGAAGAAAGCTGAAAACGGTGGTTTAGGCCCTCACTGTGGAGCAGAGAATGGAAGCCATAGGCACTGAGATGAGCTGCCCCCTCCCTACCATCCCAGAGCTCACACAGCCCCCACTGGCCCAGTGTTAAAAGCGGAAGAGTAGCAGTGTCAGATCAAAAGAACAGAATATTTTCTGTTCTGAAAACTGTGGACCACAGACACAGACTCGTAGCCCAACTGGTTCCCACAAAGGGGAGGGAGCTATGGAAGCGGGACCAGCTATGGTGGTGGTCGCCGCCATTCCTCTGGGCCACCTCTCACAACTCACCCTGCCCCTGGCCCCACCTATCTGGGTGGATCCCTGCAGGAGTAAACAGAACTGCTGAAACATAGGAGCTCTGAATCTGGTGCAGAAAGAGCTTTGGAACTTCAAAAGCTCTTCGCATACCCATAGGGACATAGCACCCTATAACCTAGGCAAACTGTTAACAGAGGTGAAGCCCATTTCCCAGGGAAACCCACATTGTGTGAGAAGCTGGAATAGTGCAGAGAAAACGTAGCACTAGTGTGTGAGAGAGGGAAAAAAGGGCTGCAGTCAGAGAGAAAATAAAACATTCTACCAACAAGTACTGGAAAACAAAATAAAGACCTCTTCTTCTTGACCTGTTCCACAAGCCACTCCTGTAGATGTCTAGAAAGAGAAATAATATATCATTAATTGCCATGAATAACCAAGGCAAGAAGACAGCTCAGAAAGAAAGTGAAAAGTCTCCAGAAAAGGAACTTAAAGATATGGAAATATGTGACTTACATGACAGGGAATTCAAGATTGCAGTTCTGAAAAAAACTCAACAGACGCAAGAAAACAAAGAAAGGCAATTTAATGAACTCAGAAACGCAATCAAAGAACAACGTGACCTTTCTAACGAAAGAGATTGAAATTTTTAAAAAGAACCAAATGGAATTTCAGGAGATTAAGAACTCAATAAAAGAAATTAAGAATGAAATAACCTGCTTAAGTAGTAGAGTTGACCAGATGGAGAAAAGAATCAGTGACATCGAACATTGAAACCTGGAAAATACACAGATGGAAGAAAGAGACTTGAGACTTAAAAGAAATGAAAGAACTCTACAAGAACTTTCTGACTCCATCAGAAAGAGCAATATAAGAATAATGGGCATACTAGAAGGAGAAAAGAGAGAAGGGAACAGAGAATATATTCAAACAAACTGTTGATGAGAACTTCCAAAATTTGTGGACAGAACTGGATCCTCGAATCCAAGAAGCAAATAGAACACCTAATTACCTCAATCCCAACAGGCCTTCACCAAGTCAAATTGTATTGAAGCTGTCTAAAATTAACACCAAAGAAAGAACACTCAAGGAAGCCAGGGAAAAGAAGACGGTAACCTACAAAGGAAAGCCCATTAGATCCTCATCAGATTTTTTCACCAGAAACTCTACAAGCCAGGAGGGAGTGGAACCAAATATACAAATTATTGAAAGAGAGAAATTATGAGCCAAGAATAATATATCCAGCACAGTTATCTTTTAGTTATGAAGGAGGAATAAAGACCTTTCCAGACAAACAGAAGCTGAGGAAATTTTCTAATACATGAGGTACACTACAAGAAATACTAAAGGAGGCTATTCGAGCACCATCAAAAGGGACAATTTGTGGCAACATAAAAAGGGGGAGAGTAAAGGCCTGAACCGTAATATAAGAATGGAGAAAATAAGTGTGCTGAAGAAAATGGAATACTCTAAATATCAAACTTTCTTTTACATAAACTTAAGGATAAACACTCAAAAAAAATTCAGAACTGAAATATATACTTTAATAAAAGAAGAAACAGAGGGAAACATCATAGAATACCACCATACAGAAATAATAGACAATAAGAAAAAGGCAAAGAAACAATGGAGACACAGCCTTACCACAAAACTAAAGATAGAATGACAGGAAATCTTCACGTATCAATAATCATCCTAAATGTAAATGGACTGAACTCACCAATAAAAAGGCACAGAGTAGCAGATTGGATCAAAAAACTAAACCCAACCATATGCTGTCTCCATGACACACATCACAGCTACAAGAACAAGCATAGACTCAAAGTGAAAGGGTGGAAATTGACACTCCCAGCAAATAGTACCCAGAGAAAATCAAGAGTAGCCATGATGATATCAGATGAAACAGACTTCAGGGTGAAAGAGATAACAAGAGACAAAGATGGACATTTCATAACGGTAAAGGGGATTATACAACAAGAAGACATAACAGTCATCAATATTTATGCCCCCAATCAGGGAGCACCAAAATATACCAAGCAACTAATAACAGAACTAAAGGGAGAAATTGACCAAAACACAATTATACTAGGGGACTTAAATACATCATTGACAGCTATGGATAGATCATCCAAAAGAAAATAAAGAACGAAATAGCAGTCCTAAATGAAACATTAGATGAAATGGACACAATTGACATATATAGAGCACTTCATCCTAAAACATCAGAATATACATTGTTTTCGAGTGTACATGGAACATTCTCAAGGATAGACCATATATTGGGACATAAAATCAGCCTCAGGAAGTTGAAGAAGATTGAAATCATACCAAGCATATTCTCTAATGACAAGGCTTTGATATTGGATATTAACTGCAAAAAGAAAACAGGAAAAAACATAAATACATGGAGATTAAACAACATACTTTTAAAGAACGACTGGGTCAAAGAAGATATTAGAGGAGAGATCGAAAAATACATAGAAACAAATGAAAATGAAAACACATGCTAAAAAAATTTGGGAGATGCAGCGAAAGCAGTTTTAAGGGGGAAATTTATATCATTACAGGCCTATCTCAAGAACTAAGAAAAATCCCAAATGCATAACCTCAAGTTACAACTTAAAGAACTAGGAAAAGAAGAACAAGTGAAACACAAGGTCAGCAGAAGAAAGGAAATAACAAGAATCAGAGCAGAACTAAATGAAATAGAGAACAAAAAGACAATAGAAGAAACTAATGTGACAAAGAGCTGGTTCTTTAAAAGATTAACAAAAGCGACAAACCCTTGGCTAGACTCACTAAGACAAAAAGACAGAAGACACTAATTAACAAAATCAGACATGAAAAAGGGGAAGTTATCACGGACAGCACAGAAACACAAAGGATCATGCAAGAATACTATGAAGGAACATATGCCACCACATTCAATAACTTAGAAGAAATGGACAAGTTCTTAGAAACATATAGCCTTGCAAGGCTGAGCCATGAAGAACTGGAAAATCTAAACAGACCGTTCACCAGTAACGAAATTGAATCAGTCATCCAAAACCTTCCCAAAAGCAAAAGTCCGGGACCAGATGGCTTCACTAGTGAATTCTACCAAACCTTCAAAGAGGATCTAATACCAATCCTGCTCAAACTCTTCCAAAAAATTGAAGAAGAGACAGTACTCCCTAACTCATTTTATGAGGCCAATGTTACCCTGATACCAAAACCTGGTAAGGACAACACAAAATAGAAAATTTCAGACTAATATCTCTGATGAATACACATGACAAAATCATAAACAAAATTTTAGCAAATCGAATACAACAAGGCATGAAAAAGATTATTCATCCCGACCAAGTGGGGTTCATCCCCGGGGCAGAAGGATGGTTCAACATCCGCAAATCCATCAATGTGATACATCACATAAACAAAATAAAGGACAAAAATTATATGATTATATCAATTGATGCAGAAAAAGCATTTGACAAGATACAACATCCATTTGTGATTAAAACCCTTCACAAAATAGGTATAGAAGGAAAATAATTTAACATAATAAAGGCCATATATGACAAGCCCTCAGCTAATCTCATAATTAATGGTGAAAAACTGAAGCCCTTTGCTCTATGTTCAGGAACATGACAGGATTGTCCCCTATCACCTCGTTTTTCAACATAGTGTTGGAAGTCCTTGCCAGAGCCATCAGGCAAGAGAAAGAAATAAAAGGCATCCAAATTGAGAATGAAGAAGTTAAAGTATCACTCTTTGCAGATGACATAATGCTATATATAGAAAACCCAAAAGACTCCACCAAAATGCTATTAGAAACAATCAATGAATACAGTAAAGTTGCTGGCTACAAAATCAACGTACAAAAGTCCATTGCTTTCCTATATACCAACAATGAAATCTCAGAAAAAGAAATAGAAAAAAGAATTCCTTTTGCAATTGCAGCAAAAAGAATAAAATACCTAGGAATAAACTTAACCAAGGATGTGAAGGATTTATATGCTGAAAACTGTAAGACATTTTTGAAAGAAATTGAAGATGACACAAAGAAATGGAAAGACATTCCATGCTCATGATTTGGAAGAATCAACATAGTTAAAATGGCCATATTACCCAAAGCCATATACAGATTTAATGCAATCCCCATCAAAATCCCAATGACATTTTTTAAAGAAATAGAACAAAAAATCATCAGATTTGTTTGGAACCACAAAAGACCCCGAATAGCCAAAGCAATTTTAAGAAAAAAGAACACTACTGGAGGTATCATACTCCCTGATTTTTGCTTGTACTACAGGGCTACAATAATCAAAACAGCAGGGTAGTGGCGGAAAAACAAACACATAGCCCAATGTAATAGAATTGTGAACCCAGAAATAAAACCACATAAATATGGACAGATAATTTTTGACAAAGAAGCTAAAAACATACAATGGAGGAAAGACAGCCTCTTCAATAAATGGTGCTGGGAGAATTGGATAGCTATGTGCAAAAGAATGAAACTGGACTGCTATCTGTCACCATGTACCAAAATTAATTCAAAATGGATCAAAGACTTAAGCATAAGACCTGACATAATAAACTGCATCGAAGAAAACATAGGTACTAAACGTATGGACCTTGGGTTCACAGAGCATTTTATGAATTTGACTCCAAAGGCAAAGCAAGTAAAAACTAAAATAAACGAATTGGATGATATGAAACTTAAAAGCTTCTGCACAGCAAAAGAAATTATTGACAAAATAATGAGGCAACCAACTGAATGGGAGAAGATTTTTGCAAACAGTGCCTCTGATAAGGGGCTAATATCCAAAATATACAAGGAATTCATGAAAATCAACAACAAAAAAACAAACAACCCAATTGAAAAATGGGCAGAGGACCTGAAGAGACATTTCTCCAAAGAGGATATACAAATGGCATATAGACATATGAAAAAATGCTCAACATCGCTAATCATCAGAGAAATGCAAATGAGAACCACATTGAGATATCACCTCACCCTATTCAGAATGGCTTTCATCAACAAGACAAATAGTAACAATTGTTGGAGAGGCTGTGGAGAAAAAGGAACCCTCATACACTGTTGGTGGGAATGCAGACTGTTGCAGCTGCTATGGGAGGCAGTGTGGAGGTTCCTCAAAAAATTACGAGTGGAATTACCATATGACCCAGCAATCCCTCTCCTGGGTATCTACCCAAAAAATCTGAAAACATTTCTCTATAAAGACACGTGTACTCCAATGTTCATTGCAGCTTTGTTTACGGTGGCCAAGACATGGAAACAACCAAAATGTCCTTCGATAGATGAATGGATAAAGAAGTTGTGGTATATATACACAATGGAATACTATTCAGCGTTAAGGAAAGATAATATAGGAGCACTTGTGACAACATGGATGGATCTTGAGAGTATAATGCTAAGTGAAATAAGTCAGAGAGAAAAAGCAGAGAACCCTATGATTTCACTGATATGTGGTATATAAACCAAAAACAACAAAAGAACAAGAGAAACAAATGAGAAAGAAAACCTCATAGACACAGACAATAATTTAGTGGTTACCAGAGGGTAAGGGGGTGGGGGTGGGTGATGAGGGTAAAGGGGATCAAATATATGGTGATGGAAGGAGAACTGACTCTGGGTGGTGATCACACAATGGGATTTATAGACGATGTAATACAGAATTGTACACCTGAAATCTATGTAAATTTACTAACAATTGTCACCCCAATAAAATTAATTTAAAAAATAAATAAATAAATAAATAAATATTTTTTTTAAAAAAACAAAGAATTACAAAAAAAAAAAAAGGGATTACCATATGACCCAGCAATGCCTCTCCTGAGTATCTACCCAAAAAATCTGAAAACATTTATCCTTAAAGACATGTGTGCTCTAATGTTCATTGCAGCTTTCTTTACGGTGGCCAAGATGTGGATCAACCAAAATATCCTTTGATAGATGAATGGATAAAGAAGTTGTGGTATATACACAAAATTGAATACTATTCAGCAGTTAGAAAAGATGATGTAGGAACATTTGTGACAACATGAATGGATCTTGAGAGTATAATGCTAAGCGAAATAAGTCAGACATAAAAAGCAGAGAACCATATGATTTCACTGATATGTGGTATACAAACCAAAACCAACAAAAGAACCAGACAAACTAATGAGAAACAAAAACTCATAGACAAAGACAATGGTTTAGTTGTTACCAGAGGTTAAGTGGTTGAGGGGTTGGAGATGAGGGTAAGGGGGATCAAATATATGGTGATGGAAGAACTGACTCTGGGTGGTGAACACAAAATGGGATTTATAGATGATGTAATTCAGAATTGTACACCTGAAATGTATGTAATTTTGCTAACAATTTTCACCCAATAAATAAATAAATAAATAAATAAATAAATAAAAGTAAAATGTAGCACAGGAGAGCAAGAGGCATCTCAGACTGTCTTTATTAGAAAGAATTGTATCAGTAATGCACTAAAGACAAATTTGTAATGGAACGTATTGATATTTTCCTGATTGCATAATTTTTATGGCTATACAATATGATTATTGTATATGTCCATAATATCCGAATCGTAAAGTGAATAAAATCATCTAGTATAGTCACCTAGTTTTACAGATGAGGAAGTAGAGAGAAGTGACTTGTCCAAATAGTCGATTCCACTGCTACTTTTTTGTTTTCAAATATTCTCAGTATATTGTGAATACAGTCTAAATGTTGTCTCGAAGTATTAATTTAATCCTCTCAATTAAAAGTATTTTAATTATTTTAAATAAATTATTATTTTATATAAATCAATTTAATTATTAATTAATAAATTAATATTAAATAATAAATTAGTGATAAATAATAATAAATTAATAATTATTAATAAATTAATGATTTAACTATTTATTTTAAATAAAGTGTTTTAAGTATTTCTCTGAAAGAATGTATGTTACTTGCATTGGGATTACATCGCACTGTTTCTGCTCAGTTATTAATCCCTCCTTAATTCACAGTGGAGTGATGTGAGACAATCCCTCAATAAGTAGTATCCGACATTAAATACCATGTTTAACATCATAGGGTAACATTGAATGAATAATATTTCAAAGGAATGGTTGTAGCCATGTTCTCTTTATATCCTAAATCATTTACTAGTCTCCATTTTCTTCCTCTAGACCTACCAATGTTTGGGCCTAGGATGAAAAAGTTGACTCTTCAAAGTTCAAGTTATATTTGTTTGTCTCATAGCTCTTTGTTTCTACTGCTCCTATCTTTTGCTAGATCAACTCTGTTCAGCTACCCCATTGATTTCCTACCTGTTCTGTCACAGTTGTTCCTAATGTACACTTTAGAAAAACTCACAAACCATATAGATAGTAGGCAAATAATACAAAAATTGAGAACACCACCAATTTCACTTCTTTCCCATTCCTGCAGTGCCAAATACAGTAAATGAGCTGAAAGCTTTAGCAAAGTGGTCAAATTATGCCACAACAATAACAGCAGTGTCTTCAAAATCAAAGGAAAGGATCGTATAGTAGGTCCTCACTAATTTAGACCAGTTGAGGAGAAGCTTATTTGACTGTTTGAATATATTAGTAAGGATACAATTTCAGTACTCTAAAATACAGAGAATCAGGCACTCATGTGTAAAGCAAGTCCATGCAATATCTTTGGGGAATGATGCATAAAAGATACACAAATATCTTGTTACCTCTAGGAAGTATCACTTAAGATCAAGGATTGGAGAAAGTATCAGATTTCATCCTATATATTTTTTATACTTTTGGAAACATTTACCATATGCAAGTGTTCTTTTTTATAATAAAACTATATGAGATGACATGTGAAAATATTTCTGTGCAAAACGTATTGCATGACATAATATACATAGTATTATGTAGCTATATAACAGTTATGGAGTAAAATACGCCAAAATGATTTTAAAATGCAGAGGAACTTAAAATGGGTAAATAAAGTAAGGGCAGATAGATATTTTTTGGTGTCTACTTTAATGAAGAGATAAGAATGATGACCAATTGTTGGAATGTAAATGCATGCCTTTAAAATGATTTTTAAAGTTTTATTTTAAATAGCTTAAGCTTTTCCTCTCTAAATTTTAATTTTGCAATTAAGTTGTTTTCCACGCATTTTTCACTCCTAGTAAATATCTAACAAAGACTGTTGGAATTTTACCAAATTCTGAATCTCTAGAACATGAATGAAGGTTTTAAACATATTTTTAAAGTTAATTATAGATAGTATGTAATCTCTCTTTTAAAGTACTCTTTGAAATACTGAATTAAATATTGTCTGTAAATTGAAAAATCACTCAAGATTGTTCTAATCACCTTAGATTGGTCTTTAGATGTATTTATCCTCTTTGACATCGGACATGTTGCATTTGACTCATGAGTCTAATGCTCACAACTTTTGGTTGTTGAAAGAGGACTTTTTGAGTTGGCGGATGGTGTGTGCCTTTCTCTCTTTGTCTGACGGCCTTTGGGTTTTTGCTCCTCATAAACACCTTCATAAAAATGGGCAACTGGAAAGAAAAGTGAAATACAAAGTAATTTAATACTCCTGCCCCCCAGGATAAAAATCTGGGAGAAGGACTCCATGAAAATCAGAAGTTAATTTTCTCTAGTACTAAGACTTGGATAATCAAAAGTTGGAACCATAGAGTTGGAGGATTTGGTTTTAAGATTATTCTTGGGGTTATTTTAAAATACAGTTTATGATTTATTTGAACATGAACTCACCAAGTGTGATCACTTTATTGTGGAACCCATTTAGAGATCCCTCTTGGGATTTTCTTTTTTTACTCTAGCATTGATTGTGATCTTAAACCTAAGTATGCAGAGATGCCTGAAATTTAATTAAAGTAAAAAATTTTACATTTCTTTTTCTGTGTTATATGCCAGTTTAGAAGAAACCCTCACGAATTGTGATTTATTTTACTTTAATCTCTAGGGACTTTAATTTCCATATTAATAAGAATATTTACACCAATTCTCATATTCAGGAGTAAACATAGTAACTGTGAGTCATGCTGAAGGTCATATTTGGAATATCATATTTCCCTTGAGTTTTAGTTACAAATATTCTTCCTGGATTCCTTTCTTGCATTTACAAATCCTATCTATTCTCAGGGCCTAAGTCTCCCCTTTGATACAAAGTCTTTCTTCCCAACTTCCACATATATTTCTTACTGCCTTCTGTAAATGCCTATGGTTTTTAGTGTCTGACATTCAGTTTTGCAGTTGACTATTTACTGGCTTAAGGATTGGTTGTAAAACTTGTCTCCCCCATGAAATGGTAAATTCCTTAAGGGTAGGGACTGCGAATATTTTTAATGATGTAGAGGTATCTTGAATTCCTTAAAATGTTCAACATAGAATACCTAGTAGGTACTCAGAAATATTGTATTTTTTAGTCCATTTCTGGGCTGTACATGGGTTACATTTAAAATTCCTTCTATCTCACTATTTCCACTGCCTCAATTAATTCCATCCTTACTGTATCTTTTTTTTTTTTTTTTTTTTTTTTTTTTTTACAAAGCAAGACAAAATATTGCCACTGATACTGAACTCTAGTTTGGGTATCTGCTGGCAGCAGGCTTTACTGTAGGGCATTGTGAATGTTTACAAAACTAGTATAGCTAATCTGTTACAGAGCTACCTTGCCCTTTTGGTGTGATTTATTTTCATGGTGCTGCAATAGTCTCTGGGTTACTGTTGGAGCTCAGAATTCGACATTTGCAAGCATCAATGACCAGGTAGCAACTTTGTAGAATCAGAAATTATGGCATGTTCACAAGTGACCACCTATACTTAAAGGGCACACACTTCCTGTGGTGATGAAAGGCCTTTTGGCAAGTGTGTTTGGAGGTGGGGTAAAGGGGGCATGGTGATGTTACCTTCTGTCCCCCCAATATCTACCCTACCAGTCCCAGTAAGCCTCATGCCACCTGGTTTCAATATCTTTAAATAATATTTTAATGTAGCACATAATAATATATATATATATATATATATATTTTTTTTTTTTTTTCTTCAGCATAGGCCATAGAAAATGTTTTCCTCCCTCCTCTGCTCAGGTCTTTAAGATATTTCCTTCTCTCTATCAGAAAATAAACTTGAGAGACTATGAAATTTGAGATACTTGTATGAAATCGTATGTGGCTACTTTGTCATCGTTCCTGCAGTAAATAACTCCAGAGGAATCAGGGACAACATTCAAGGGTAGCAAGAGGAATCCTATCCTGATCTTAGGCATTTTCTGCTATTTCAGCCTCATGGCTCCTCTCCCTGAAAAGAACAGGTGTGCCTGACAGCAGGTGTGTTTGTTCTACTTTTCCTACGGCAGCTGTCACTCCCCAGGTATCTCCCTTTTCCAGGTGGTGAATTCTTACAACCCATCATATTCTTTCCTGGCTACCATTACTTTAAAAAAGGGATTGGCTGTCAACCCTCCCTTGTTGGACATTAGATTTTGTTGAAACGTTGTTGGTGTCATTGTTGATTTTTTTGCTTTTGCATTTTGGGTTTTTTTTTTTTAAGGGATAATATGTCTTCAGATGGATTCTATTTACAATTCAAACAAACTTAAAGTTTTTCTTTCAAAAGCCTCCATGAAAATCTGTAGCCCTCTTTGATTTTGATTGAGTTTTGAAGCCTGATTCTGTGACAGCTTTGGGATTTTCCATTTTTGCGTTTTCCAGTAGATCTTGGGGTCTGTCCTTAGTCAAGACACCTGCTGCTGGGACCGCCAGTCACCACATGCTTGGCTTTCATCCTCCCTCCTTTCTATTCATAGTGTGTACTTCTCATAACTCTAAAGGATGATTTGATGTGCCTACATTGTTTAATATATACATGATTAAAGCAGCTGAGAGAATTAGCACATGTCCAAAGCCCAAGGAAAAATCCAGTCCAAAAGAAATTGTGTCACAGGCCTACAAATTTTGAAGAAGCACTGCATCTCACTCTTACCTATTTCTCTGTTGGGCTCCCCTGGGCATTTTTTAGGTACTTAAGAGTTAGCTTTAAAAGGAGACTTTCGGGTATGTGTTTGGCTGTCAATATAACAATATTTACTGAGCCCCTACAGAGTGCAGGACCCTTACAGTAGTTCGTGATAAGATACAAGAGAAGCAAGCGTACTATTCTAATACTTGAGGAATTTAGTGACCTGAAACTTAAGATGGACTGAGGGAGACAAAACACACACAAATAAAAGACTGAGGTGCATTTTGAAGGCACAAGATGGATAAGTGTGACATGGGTATGAACTGTTTACAAAAGAGGGGGCTTAAAATAAATGTGATCACAGTTGGAAGGAGATAAGCAATTTTAGTGAGAGCCTCAAAGGAGTGAATGGTTTGAGTGCAAGAGCATTTCTCATCAAGTCTCTCAGAGACTTCAGTAGGGCAATATACAGCCCAGAAAACAAGTTTGTCTTCCAATAGAGTTATATGACAATAATAATAACTGCTACTACCTATTGAATTTTTACTTCGTGTCAGTGTAAAATGAATGGAAGAATAAGTGAACAAGAAAATGTAAGCTTTTAAGAAATACATTCTTATAGTGTCAAGTGTATGACCATGAGTTGCTGTCTAGCTAGGGACGTGGTAAAATGTGTATGTGTGTGTGTGTGTGTGTTTGTATGTGCAGATATGTGTGTGAGAGAGATGGACAGTGATGGAGATGCAGAGAGACAAAGAGACAGAAACAGATAGAGAAACAGAGTTGGTGAATATTGCAAGGTCTGGAGATTAGAGGTTACAGTGTAGGCAGATAGTAAGTTAATGAGGGAAGGAATACAAAAAATGCTGTGTTCAAAGTGAAGGATTCATAGTTGTAGATCTTGGAATTAAATTCTTTACCATCTGTATGGATTTTTCAGTGAAACCTTGGACGTTTTATGGTCGTGCGTAATAAAATAGAATATTTAAATTTGAAAATGGAATTTTCACAGAAAATAAAGTGTTTCTTTAAAATGTGAAATTGTTGACTTAGAGTATGTCCAATTTTCCCACATATTTGTAGTCTATAATAATTCTAGGGCAGAGCCTATTGGAAATTAAAATGCCAAAGCCATGTCAGAAAACAATGTAGGTAGAGATTTACAGTGAATTATTTAAGAGACTCACATCATCACATTAGCACATGGCTTAGCTGTATTATGATAGTGGAAAATATGGCATAAGAGCCTTCTAGAACACCAAGTAATATGCTTGAGGGCCCTTTCCTGCAGGTGAATTGTCTAGCGGCCGTCATCACAATTTATGCCAGAGACTTATTTTTATGCAGACATATTCTCTGGCAGAAATTTCACAGTCTCTATGGACAGAATGACAGTGTATATAGGCCCAAGTAACTAGACAACACCA